>NC_049232.1:51193340-51493340 GCF_011100685.1 Canis lupus familiaris
CAGAGGGAAAAGCAGGCTCCATGCACCGGGAGCCCGACGTGGGATTTGATCCTGGGTCTCCAGGATCGCTCCCTGGGCCAAAGGCAGGCGCTAAACCGCTGCGCCACCCAGGGATCCCATTTTTTTATCTTAAAATAAGGTCTACACCCAAGAGTCCCCTGCTCTACCAGCTGAGTCAGCCAGGTGCACGTAAATGCCTTTTTGCCCTTTATTCCTACCTCCTCCCCCCAATAATCACGTAACTGTTGGCTCGTTTCCTACGAACAAAGTTTAAAGGACTAAGACCAGGGAAGGCTAGAGGGTTGTGCCAGATGACCTTGGCATTGGCGTTATTAGTGAAATGAAACTGCTTTTTAAAGCAGAAACCTGTAATTGGTGTTAAGGAAGAGAAATAGCAGTTGTTTAAAGGTGTAATATTTGATCTTTCTGTCCCTAAGCCAGGGCCTACTTTGATTTATAGAATATAAGTCGTCAGTGTATACAGCACTGTCAGTTTCCTAACTGAAAGGTAGGCAAGGAAACTGAACACTCTTTGAAAGATAGTCTCATTTGGTTCAGGTATCTTAACTATATTACTTTTTTTGTGGATAGTTTCTTCCTCTGCTCCCATCACCATTCTACAATAGAGCTGTTCATTTAAGAAAATTTTGTTAGTTTATTGTGGATGAGTTTTCTTATATTTGTATATCATATATGCTTGTGTTATGGGTAAGATTTTTTCAGTATGTGTATTTGTGTGTGTGTTGTAATTAACCTGCTTTGAACATTCTGAAATGAAAGACTGAATTTTGTGATTAAATGTAAATCTTTCCAGTGCTTCTTAGAAAATGCTAGTTTCAGCTTTATCTCCATATCAAGACACTAGATAAAGTTAAAAATCTAATTTTCAGTAAAATTTGAGTACCTTTTTTCATGGAAGACAGATAAAATTTTTTTTTTACATTAGAGAGAACTTTGCTTTTACTTTGCTTTTAATCTCTACAATATAAAGAATTTTGTAAGTGACAGAGGGTTTTAGTTTTGTAACCAATACTTGTTTTTTGGCAAGCTGTGATGGTACCGGATATTTTGGTGGGGTGTATTTTTATGAGTAGCCTTACCATTTTAGGTAAACCATTTTGAATTGTAATAAATATTAATTGAATGTGAGTTAGCCATGGGGGGGGGTGAGAGTTAAATATGAAAGAAGTGTGAGACCATGTCTTTTTTATTTGTTCTTTGCTTATTGAGCATCTTATCTGCCAGATAATATGCTGAAATTGGGAGGTGTAGATATGAAACATTTCTCTCTCAAATTCTCACTCAGAGTCTCAAGGCGGAGTATAAGGAAGTTATTCATACAGAGTGGTAAGACCTGACAAGCTAGTATGAACTGGGTGTTCTGAGATTGAGAAGGGAATTCTTTTTTTTTTTTTTTTTTTAAAGATTTTATTTATTCATGAGAGAGAGACAAAGACACAGGCAGAGAGAGAAGAGAAGCAGGCTCCATGCAGGGAGCCCGACATGAGACTCAATCCTGGGTCCCCAGAATCATGCCCTGGGCTGAAGGCCGCGCTAGACTGCTGAGCCACTGGCTGCCAAGAAGGGAATTCTTAAGCTCATTCTTAAAGGACTAGAAATAATCAAGTGAAAAAGGGTGGGAATATGACAGGCATTGTCATCTGAGAAAGTACTTCTAAAGATAGGACCAACTAGGAAGCTTTCTTAGAATATTAATAATTATGGTTATTTCCCAGAAAAATTGTTAAATTGTATTATTCTGTCCAAGAACATTCAAGAAAATATACCGGTGTGAGGCCCAGAAGTAATTCTTATTTTGCTAGCTATTAATAGTCAAAAAGCAGGAACTGTTTCATTGTCCTTGGTAATTCTGCCAGTAAGTTAACCCCCAAACCTGGTCCAGAAAAGAAACCATGTACAATTGGGAGTGTATAGGTAGTTAGAGACATATACAAGAGCCTCTCTTATTTTGTCTGACCCTATAAATGAGTGATAATGTCCTGGTCTTTCTGTATGATTCAGCTGTTTGGCAGAGAACCTTCAGGGAGTTAAAGCAGGTCAGTTGTAGATGTTTATGTCTCCTGGTAATCTTGTTGTGATTCCCATGCTCTTGTCTGATTTTCCTTTTTCCTTTTTTTTTTTTTTTTTAAGGTTTTATTTATTTGAGAGAGAGAGAGCAAGAGCAGGGAGGAGGGGCAGAAGGAGAGGGAGAAGCCGACTCCCTGCTGAGCAGGGAAGCCCAAGGGGCTGGTAGGATCCCAGGGCCCTCGATCATGACCTGAGCCAAGGCAGACGCTTAACTGACTGAGCCCAGGTGCCCCTAGTTTTCCTTTTTTCATAATTGCTGTTTCTTGAATATTTCCACATCTGTTACAGAATATGGTTTTAAAAAATGTAATTTTTTGTATTAATTAGAAATTATTCTTTCCAAAGTAGAGAAATCCTAGTCAAGATTGTTTTGTGGAGGTTCTATCAGTTCAGCAGTATTTATTAAGTGCCTAATATGTGTAGGTTTTGACAGTACATCAGTGAATAAAATAGACTTCAATGTTTGTCTGCAAGAAGCTTACATTCTATTGGACCAGACAATAAATATAATCTAAAAATGAATTATTTAGTATGTTAGAATGTAGTAAGTGCTATGGTAGAAAGGATAGATGGTAACATGGGAGTACTGCAGTGAGAGGTAGTAATTTAATTTTTTTAAAGATTTTATTTATTTATTCATGAAAGAGACAGAGAAGCAGAGAGAGAAGCAGGATCCTTGCAGGGAGCCCGATGCAGGACTTGATCCCTGGACCTAGAATCATGCCGTGAGCCGAAGACAGGCACTCAACCACTGAGCCACCCAAGTGCCCCCCACCCCCACCCCTTTTTTAAGAAGAACAGGTAGTAATTTTAAATATAGTGGCCAGAGTAAGTCTCATGAGAGAGTGACATTTGAGCAAAGACTTGAAGGAGGCGAAGGAATAAGTCATGTGAATATTTAAGGGGAAAAATATTACAGATAGGGGACGTAGCCACTGAAGATTTTTAAGGTGGGTTTGACCCCGTCATGGTTGAAGAACAATTACCATGAGTTAGTGCAATGAGCAAGGAGGTAAGAAAGAGTTGAGAACAGAGGGATGGTGGGCTTTGGGGAGGCCTTTTTGGCTTCTGTGAGTACTTTGGCTTTTACACTAAGTATAATTGAAAATAAACCCTAATAAGATCAAGTAGGCGCAAGTAAGATTTCCTCCACAGAAATCTAGGGTCAGGAGAAGGTAAGCAGTCAGAGGAGCAAATCTCTATAACTTCTAGTTTTAGGATAGCATAAATTAATGTTGTATCCTAGGTATAAGATTATAGCAAACAAATAATAAAGTTCTTTGCTGATATTTTCTACTTTATTTTTGATTGTAGGGACTTTCAGTTACCTTGATGATGTCCCATTTAAGATAGGAGACAAATTCAAAACACCAGCTAAAGTTGGTCTTCCTATTGGCTTCTCCTTGCCTGATTGTTTGCAGGTGGTCAGAGAAGTACAGGTAAGTGGTCATTTTTAGTTAAAGTTTAGTGCATTTAAAAATTTATTTTTATGTATTTAATTTTTTTAAAAGATTTTATTTACTTATTCTTGAGAGACACAGACAGAGAGAAGCAGACACATAGGCAGAGGGAGAAGCAGGCTCCATGCAGGAAGCCAGATGTGGGACTCGATCCCGGGACTTGAGGATCACGCCCTGAGTCAAAGGCAGATGCTCAACTGCTGAGCCACCCAGGCATCCCACATTTAAAAATTTAAAGAGAACTTGATATATAGTAAAGTAGGGACAAAACCATTCTCCTATCTTTTATTTGTATTTCTTATGGCTGTTGCTTGGCTCACATTGTGTGTCTGTCTCTCTCTCACACACATACATACACACTTATATATGTTTATATATCTGTTATAGATCTGCAGTCTGTTAGACTATATATTCCTGGGATTCTGTGTCTTGTCTGAAACAAATCCCCACTGTCCATCTGGCTTGCATATTCACCTCTTTTCTTTCTCTTTTTTGATGTCCTTATTATCTTCTTGGTCACTCAAATTGGGAAATATATTTCTCTGCTGTGTCTCATCTTTATCGTCCAGTTCATATATATTTATTTATTTATTTATTTATTTATTTATTTATTTATTTATTTATTATTATTTTTAACCTAGACTATTGCAGTGGCCTCTTTAATTGATCCTTTTGCTTGTGGCTTTTTTTTTTTTTTGTATTTTTCATATTGTTTCTAGAATAATATTCCTAAATTAAAGTTTCAAATTGTTACATCCCTATTAAAAAAAATACTTAAACGATTCTCCAGTCCTTACTGAGTCTAGACATAAGGTTGTGGTAAAATATTTCAGTTTATCATCTCTTCCATACCTCCTATGAACCAGGTTACTACCAATTCATTGATCACACCACATGTGTTGTGTATTGTTCTATGCTTTTTCTCATGAGCTATATAACCTCCACTTGGAATGTTTTCCCTTTCTCACTGTACCAAAAGCTGTCTGCCTGTTAAAATCTGTGTATTCTTCTAGACTGTGCTTAAATGCCTTCTCCTCAATAGCTTCTTTCTTGACCCTTTCTTATTCATTCATTCATTCATTCATTTAATTTTTAAAAGATTTTATTTATTCATGAGAGACCCAGAGAGAGAGAGACAGAGACACAGGCAGAGGGAGAAGCAGGCTCCATGCAGGGAGCCCGACGGGGGAATCGATCCCGGGTCTCCAGGATCACGCTCTAGGCTGAAGGTGGCACTAAACTGCTGAGCAACCCAGGCTGCCCAATCCTTTCATCTTTAAAGCTTAGTTCTATAGAAATGTATAGAATTACTTGAAAGCAGCAAATAGCCTTATATTATGTGACTTCCTTTCTTCCCTCAGTATACATTTATTGAGTGCCTACTTTTAAGCAGTGCTCTACTAGGGCTGGAGACAGAGATAAATACCTTAATCACTGTCCTCACTGAGCTTACAGTTTAGAGAAAGAGTCATGGGAAAATAGGAAAGTATACTACCTGTAAGACACTTCTTTCTGTGATTAAAGATTTTTAAATATATGACTTTCTGGCAAAGGAGTTTTGTTTCTGGGGGATTCTCTGAGGCGCCACCATGTTACCCTAAGAAATATTTATCTTCTAGTCTGTATGCAGTGGGTAATCAAATGGGAGAAGTTCAGTTTTGTTTTTAAAAATAATAACTTTATTTAGATATAATTCACATACATTGAAATTCACCTTTTTAGGTTTCCACATAAGTGGTCTTTAGTATATTCAAAGTGTATAATATAACCATCATTACTGTGTAATTCCTGAGTAGTGTTGTCATCCCCAAAAGAAATGCAGTGCCCATTAGCATTTACTCTGTATTTCCCTCTCTGCCCCTAGCCCCTGGCAACTGCTAAATCTACTTTGTCCCTGTGGATATGGCTATTTTGGACATGTCATGTAAATGAAATAATACAATAGATAGTCTTTTGTGACTGACTCATTTCACTTACCATAATGTTTTCAAGGTTTATCCATGTTGTATGAATGAAGTATTGGTATGTCATTCCTTTTATGGATTAATGTTCCATTGTATGGATACACTACATTTGGTTTTTCCATTTATCAATTGATGGACATTTTGGTGGTTTCCACTTTTTATTATGAATAATGCTGGTATAAAAGTATGAATATAAAAAAAAAAAAAGTATGAATATAGGTTTTTGTGAGGATGTATGCTTTCAATTTTCTTGGGTACATAAGTAGAATTGCCGGGTTGTCCTATGGTAACTGTTTAACCTTTCCAAAAGGGAGGAACCACTACACTGTTTTCCAAAGTGGCTGCCATTTTAGAGTCTCACCCCACAGTGCATGAGGGTTACAATTTATCCACATCCTTGCCAACTCTTCTTATCCATCTTTTTGATTATATATATCCTTGTGGGTTTTGCAATGGTCTCTTACTGTGGTTTTGGTGTGTATTTTCTTAATTATACTAATGATGTTGAACATTGTATATAATTTTGAATACTGAATTGATAACCCTTTTGTGTATGGAGAGGTTATTGGGCCAAGAGAGACACAGATTTCCCGTATAAAGTTTTACATAGTTCTGTTTATCTGGTGACTTTTTTATTGGCAATAACAAATGTCAGGAAATACCTCTCTGTGTGCAGGATACTACTTTTAAAAATAGGGTTAAAAAAACTATTTTCTTTTAATAGTTCTCCTCTTATTCAGTGTTTCATTGATTCATCCAGAAAACTTGTTTTGAATCCCATATTGTTGTGTTACTCTTTGCTGGGAATTTTCTATTTTTTTGATCAGCATAAAGCATTAATAAATGCATGGTACTGTGCTCACTATATTCATAGCACCCACTAATAAAAAAGCAGGAGATTTGAGCTCCATTCCTGTGTGGAACAGTTGAAATATTTTTGTTCTCTAATTGTATATAGTACCTTTAAACTTTGACTATCTGGGCCTCCATGGGGGATTTGGTTGTAGTATTGGTGCTGGTCTGCTTTTGTTGACAAGAGTCACACCTAGGGCTCTGGACAGATCCCTTGATGCTTCCTGTGACTTTTGTCATATTTTCCTTTTTTTTTTTTTTAAGATTTTATTATTTTATTCATGATAGACACAGAGAGAGAGAGAGGTTGGTGGGGGGGCAGAGACATAGGCAGAGGAAGAAGTAGGCTCCATGCAGGGAGACGGATGTGGGACTTGATCCTGGTACTCCAGGATCATGCCTGGGCTGAAGGCAGGTGCCAAACCGCTGAGCCACCCAGGGATCCCCCTTTGTCATATTTTCCCTTGCATGACTGTACAGACTTGAGTTTTCAGCTAAAAATTCATCCAAGTGAGCCAGTAAAGCACACAAGTAATCCTTGCACTTAGGGCCTACAAAGCTTTCATTGAATAGTAATTGTGGTGGCCGTTAGTGTCATGGTTTAGAGCAGAATCTGGTATCACTCATTCATGAACTTGAATTGCCATGTAATAACAGTGTCGTCTTGTACATATTTCTTAGGCCCTCCAGGCCACCATATCCTCATCTATAAAATGGGGATAATTAACTTTTAAGGTTGGTATAAGGATTAAAGAAAGTAATACTTTTATAATATTTACTGTGGTTCCTGGTATGCCATAAATATTAGATGCTGCTGTTACTTATTTGTGCACTCAAACCACACTCTTATTTTTTCACTGTAATATTTCTACTGTCTTTTTCCTGTGTTCCAAGTATTCTGTATAACTTTGGTAATTAAAAGTCAATAAAGGTTTTACAAAAAAGGAAAGAAATTTCTAGTTCTTGAGTGTTAAACTTCAGGGACCTGTATTTATAGGCAGTGGGCAGTTGGTTACAGCCTTTTTTTGGTGGAAGGAGCCAGATGCAAAATTGATTTCCTCTACTGGTTAGAAGCAGCAGTCTGCTCAGTGCTGTTTTTTTCACTGTACCCATTAGTGGTAGAAAGGAAGTGCCATAATTGCCCAGGTGGCCTTTCTGGGGTTCAGCAGCTGGCTTAGGGGTATAAATGGACAACATCTTTTTCTTTTTTAAAGGTGTTGTTGTTATTTTTAATAAGGAGGCTCCATGCCCAACACGAGGCTTTGAACTCCCACCCCTTAGATCAAGAGTTGCATGCTCCACAGACTGAGCCAGCCAGCCATCTCAGGGGCTGAACAGACTTTGATGTGTGCATTTCCAGGCTTCTCTTGTGTTGTTTGAAGCTGAAAAGCTTGGGAATGACCAAAGTTTCTTGTGCTCTAAAATTCTTGTCTGTGCATGTAGGCTTCTTTCCTGCCCATCCCCCTCTTGTCTCTTTAGCCTTGAATGTGCATATAGACATTATTTATGTCTATGTTCACTTTAGAGTGAACACCAGGTTTTGTTTCTCCTCTCCAAGGTGAATTTTTTTTTTAAAAGATTTTATTTATTTATTCATGGGAGACAGAGAGAGAGAGAGAGAAAGGCAGAGACACAGGCAGAGGGAGAAGCAGGCTCCGTGCAGGGAGCCCGACATGGGACTGGATCCTCGGTCTCCAGGATCAGGCCCTGGGCTGAAGGTGGCGCCAAACCGCTGAGCCACCTGGGCTGTCCAAATTTTGTTTTTTGTAAATGGTGTATTTTTTTTTCAATGTCCAAATGAAATTTTTGTAAATTGTGATATAGGTGAAGGTATGGTTAAGGAAGCAACAACCATGAAGTGAATCCTTATGCAGTTTGCACTGTAAAATCCTACTTCGAATCTAGACATCTAGATATCTTAGTAAGTACTTTTCCTGTATTTAGAGTATAATCTGTTCATTATAATTTAATAGATAGTAGTTTAAGAACATAGAATCTAGTTATACTGCCTGGGTTCACATCCAGGCTCTACCACTTACCAGCTTTATGACCTTGGGCATGGCTCTTGTAAATTGAGGGTAACAACAGTACCCACTTTAAAGGGTTGTTGAAAAGATCCAGAGAGTTTTGTTGAAAAGATCCAGAGAGTTAATACAAAAAAGTGTTTAGAATCTTTTCTGGTACCTGGTAAGTGCTTCTTAAATATTAGGGGCTCTTGTTATTATTGAGCACAGGCTCTGTCTCCAGCATTGTGCTAGATAATAGAGACCCTGAGAGGATCTAAAGCCCAGTGGCTGCCTGCAAGAGGCTTGTGATATTGCTGGGGGGAAGTGTTTAGAAAAAAATTAAAGATTAAATAAATGTACATGTGGTCACTTTTGCTTGACATCACCTGATAGACACACATGCTATGTAGGATTTCAGAGGAAGGGACAAGGCCATCAGGAAAGCTTTATAGGTGGCTGCCGAGCTCTGCTTATCTACCAGTGAAGAATTCTAGGAAGAGAAGTGGCCTGAGGGGAGGGAAGAGAAGCAAGGCAAGTGGTTGTCAAGGTACTTTTGGCCTGGTATGTATGATTAGTTCATTTCTGGAAGTAATCTGGGAGTGTAGTTTGATTAAACCATATAAGGAGCTTAGAAAGCCTTGGTCTTCCTGACTGGGGATCATCTCATACACCGTAAATGCTGCCTTGCCAAGGTTCTGTTGTGCTGGTGTGAGGAAGAATTCGCTGGAAGAATTGAGTCGGTGAGGGACAACCACCTGGGTTCACACCTCCTTTCTGTGCTGTGTCTTTGCAGTATGACTTCTCCTTGGAAAAGAAAACTATTGAGTGGGCTGAAGATATTAAGAAAATCCAAGAAGCCCAGCGGGAAGCAGAACGCAAGGCTGAGGAAGTAGAAGCTAAAGTGAATTCTAAGAGTGGCCCAGAGGGTGACAGCAAAATGAGCTTCTCCAAGACTCACAGTACAGCCACAAAGCCACCTCCTATTAACCCCATCCTTGCCAGCTTACAGCACAACAGCATCCTCACCCCGACTCGGGTTAGCAGCAGTGCCATGAAACAGAAAGTTCTCAGCCCACCCCACACAAAGGCAGATTTCAATCCTGCTGACTTTGAGTGTGAAGAAGACCCATTTGATAATCTGGAGTTAAAAACTATTGATGAGAAGGAAGAGCTGAGAAACATTCTGGTAGGAACCACTGGACCCATTATGGCTCAGTTATTAGACAATAATTTGCCCAGAGACGGCTCTGGATCTGTGTTACAGGATGAGGAGGTCCTGGCATCCCTGGAGCGGGCAACCTTGGATATCAAGCCTCTTCACAAACCTAATGGCTTTATAACCTTACCACAGTTGGGCAACTGTGAAAAGATGTCTCTGTCTTCTAAAGTGTCCCTCCCCCCCATTCCTGCAGTAAGCAATATCAAATCTCTGTCCTTCCCCAAACTTGACTCTGATGACAGCAATCAGAAGACAGCCAAGCTGGCAAGCACTTTCCATAGCACATCCTGCCTCCGCAATGGCACCTTCCGGAATTCCCTGAAGCCTTCCACCCAAAGCAGTGCCAGTGAGCTCAATGGGCATCATACTCTTGGGCTTTCAGCTTTGAACTTGGACAGTGGCACAGAGGTGCCAACCCTGAATCCCTCAGATCTGATCTCCCAGATGCCTTCCCTCTCTGTCTTGTCTGTGTGCACAGAAGAATCATCACCTCCAAATACAGGTCCCACGGTAAGCCTTTTAAATCCCTCTGATTTAGAGCTCTAAAGATTTCTAAATTCTGGGTAGCATTTGCTACCTCACATTCTTCTTTTCAAAATTTAGGGCAAAATGGGGACATGGCTTTATTGACCTTGTTTATGTATGTTCTGGTTATTTTCCTGAGGACAAAGGACTGTTAGCTTTGCACCTAGCCTGGTTATGTTTGCTTGTTTTCCTACCTGAATCTTTTTGGTCTTTCCTTTAAAAAGATAAATGTATATTATGTGTTAATGGATTAGTCTTTCTGCCTAATCACTTTGTTCTTTTCTCTGCTGCCTTTGTTTTTAAAGGCTTTCTTTGTAATTTTTTATCTACTTTTTCCTACTTTATTTGTTTTTTGAAGGTTGCTTGGCACTCCTCATTATATCTTCTCTGCTTTCTGCTCTCCCATCTTATTCTGCCCTGAAGGTTGGTTCTTGTGTGTACAATGATTTACCTGTGTTTTTCATCAGAACATGTGGTGCCTTAGTAGCTGGGAGGTCATTTGTATTGGAAGTCTGAGCAAAAGTAGAAATTTGTCACTTTTTTAAACTTGCAGATATTAATTCTACAATTCCTTTTTTGGCTCACTATTAAGAATTGTGCAGTTTTCTCCAAAGAGAGGGAGAAGAGAAGGTTGGAATTTGAGTTAGTGTTGAAAGATGGATAACAAAAATTGAACTTGTTATTACCCTGAAGAAAATCTGATTTTGGCACACAAAAAGGTTGCAGGTGCAGTGTGGTTCCTTTATTTGTCATAAAATGTAGTCTTAGCTCCTGATGTGGTTTCAGCAGCACAGAACAGTATGTTACTGCATTCTAGAATAGAAATCATAAAAGTCCAGGAACTTTTTGCTATACCAGTTCACAGATTTTTAACGTGATGGCATATCAAGAGACCATTTAGAGCCAGAGAGGAGCCTGATTGTATTGGTGGGATATCTGTCAGAGACCTTGATAAGCCGATAGAAAGATGAGCCTTGGCCTACTTTAAAGTAAGTGCAAAGTCCCAAGAGTAGCATTCTTGGTAAGTAATTGTCTCTCTGTGTGAGTGCTTGCATTGTCAAAGAGCTCTCTGCTGTTTATAAACTTTTGTAGACCTTGGCCTAGATAAACTTGACTGTGCAGAACACTCTGTGTTATCTCTTAGTAATGTACTTCACCCTCCTACTTCCTGGTCAGTAGGATACTCTTCATGACTCATTGTATGGTTTAGAGAAATCAAAAGCACTCTGGGGAAGATCCTCAGCCTCAAATCTCCTTTAAAATTACAGTGACCATTAAGAGGCCAAAGCTGATGAACTAATCAAACCAGAACACCTGTCACTCTGATCTGATTGTGGAGTTTCTTTTGGGTCCATTCATTTCAGGGTAAGGTGCGGGGGGGTTGGTTTCTTGCTGGCTTGGGGACTTTCTGTCTTCAAGGGGCAAATAGAGCTGAAGTTCTGGTGGTTTGTTTTTTTTTTTTTTTTTCTGGTGTTTTTCTAAGAAAGTCATGACCCTTATCCCCAAGAAGCAAAGCCTGGTTTTCTTCTGTCTTAGTCTCTGAGGCTCATACTGAGAACCTTTCCCAGTGAACAAAGCACTTCTCTTCAGGATAGTTTGTGACTGCAGGGTGAGCGGAGTGGAGTGGTGGTCAACTGGGCTGCATACACCCTTTATGAAGGAACTCTGAGGGAAGTGGTCCTGGAGTTTGGTTCTTGTTCGCTGTTTCAGGCCCAATGTGTGGGTCTCACTCTTCAGATTCTGATTTTATGTTTTACTGTTTATATAAACTAGTGTTAGAAGTTAAGAAGTCCATGTGATCATTTTGAGAAGCATCATCTTGTAATGTGCCCTTCTGAGACCAGCATAGAATTGCTAGCCTGTCTTTTCCCACTACATGTCAGCCTTTTGTGGGCCTTGCTCTGCTTATTGGTTAGGCTCATTTTGCTATTGGGTTCTCTTTCTCCAGATATGGAAACATTCCTTACTCTTCCACAGTTGTTTCAGCAAAATACTTCCGCTCTTTCCTTATACCTCTGAGTTATGTATTTACTAATTTTAAATAAGCATTACAATAGTGCCAGTTTGCTTTGAAAGTATATTTTAAATAATTTTTGACATATAGACTCTCAGCTTTTAGGTGTTCAGATCTGTTTATCTTTTCTTCTGTTACCATTGATTTAATTCTTACAAGGCCTCTATCTCTAGATTTTTAAAATGAAATTTTTTTATCAAAGTAATACAAGCACATTGGAATCATCACATTTACTTCTTAAAAAAGATTTTATTTATTTGAGAGAGAACATGAGAATGAACAGGGGGAGTAGCAGAAGAGTGGAGAGGGAGGGGAAAGAATCTCGAGAAGACTCATCACTGAGTGCAGAGCCCCAACCTCGACACAGGGCTCAATCTCACAATCCTGAGATCATGACCTGAGCTGAAACCAAGAGTCAGATGCTTAACCAGCTGAGCCACTCAGGCTCATTTATTTGTTTTAAAAATTTTATGTATTTAAGTAATCTCTGCACTCAGTGTGGGACTTGAAGTCATGACCCCAAGATCAAGAGTCGCATGCTCTTCTGACTGAGCTAGCCAGGTGCCCAATTGAGTCATATTTAAAAGGCCCATATTGGGCTCCTTGCTCAGGAGGGAGGCTCCCTGCTCAGAAGCAGAGTTCGCTTCTCGCTCTCCCTCTCCTTCTCCCTCTCCCTTTCACTTGTGCTTGATCTCTCGCTCACCCTCAAATAAATGAATAAAATCTTTAACCCTCCCCTTTTTAAAAAAGATTATTTTAGAGAGAGTGAGTGAGTGGGGAGAGGAAGATTCCCACTCTGTGCTGAGCACAGAGCCTGATGTGGGGCTCCATTTCACGACCTGAGATCAGGACCTGAGCTGAAACCAAGAATTAATTGGTCACTTAACACCTGCGCCACCCAGATGCCCTTAAACTTTTTTTTCTTTAAGATTTTATTTATTCATGAGAGAGAGAGGGAGAAGCAGGCTCCATGCAGGGAGTCTGACGTGGGACTCGATCCGGCGTCTCCAGGATCAGGCCCTAGGCCGGAGGTGGCGCTAAACCGCTAAGCCACCGGTGCTGCCCGCCCTTAAACTTTTTTTAATGAAGTATAAACTCCCCTGATTTTTAGCATTCCTGTGCTTTTCTGTGTTCTTCCACTTTAGAGTGCACCACCCTGCCATAGCTTTTGAGATCTTCCATTTCTGGAGATTTTTACATTTATTCATGGTGTGCCATGCTTTGTTCATTGATTATGCTTGGCCCTCCTGGATCCTTTCAAACAGGCTGTGAGATGTGGGATGCCTGGGTGGCTCAGCAGTTGAGTGCCTGTCTTCTGCTCAGGGCATGATCCCAGGGTCCAGGATCAAGTCCCGCATTGGGCTCCTTGCAAGAAGTCTGTTTCTCTCTTTGCGTCTCCCATGAATAAACAAAATCTTAAAAAAAAATTTAAAATCTGAGATGTTTTTCATATTTTGTTTTTTCCTTTTCTGGAATTCCTGTAACTGGATGTTGGACCTCCTTGACTGTTATAATTTGCTATCCTTTTCTATATTATTTCCTATCTCTGTCTTACTTTAAGAGAATTTAAAAATTTTTCATTTTTTAAAGTCATCTCTAAAGTTCGATGCTCAAACTCCTGACCCCAAGATTAAGAGTCACATGCTCTACTGACTTAGCCAGGTGCCCCCTCTTTATGTTTTACTTTCTAGATATATCCTTGACTATCATAATTTTTTTTTTTAATCTCAGCCTTTTTTTCTTTTTTTTTTTTAATTCATGAGAGACAGAGGCAGAGACATAGGTAGAGGGAGAAGCAGGCTTCCTGTGGGGATCCCGATACAGGACTTGATCCCAGGAACCCTGAGCCAAAGGCAGATGCTCAACCACTGAGCCACTCAGGCATCCCAAATTTCAGCCTTTAAAAAAAATTTTTTTTTATTCATTTATTCATGAGAGACACACACAGAGAGGCAGGGACACAGGCAGAGGGAGAAGCAGGCTCCATGCAGGGAACCCGCAGGACTCAGTCCTGGGACTCTAGGATCACATCCCCAGGCCGAAGGCAGCGCTAAACCGCTGAGTCACCTGGGCTGTCCTTCTCTTTCTCTAGATTAAATTTCAGCCTTTTAAATAAAATTTTACTCTATCATATTTTAAATTTCCAACTGCTTTGTTTTTTCCCTCTTTTGGTTTGGTGTCTCTGGCTTTGTGTTCACATTTAAAAGTGAGGCACTTAAAAAAATTAACGATGCAGGGACTGTATGTGTTGGGGTGTGTTTGCCAATTATTAAGCTTTCCTGTAGGTTGGTTAGTAGGCTTTGGGGGACTGCAAAATGTCAACACAGAACATTTTGAGAGCTTACAGTTGCACCTGAGAATTCTCCTTGAGGGTTAAGGAAGGCTGGGGAAGGGTAGTGTGTAGACTTTTAATTAAATCTCCTTTTGGTTTTTACACCTTACTCTGCCATGCGCTGTGCTGTGCCTTGTGTCCTTATTTTAGTCCTAGAGACTGAACCTTCTACCTACCTCCTGAAGAGGATTGGGGGAGAGGAGGACGTGCCTAAGGGTTTTATTGCTCTGATCACTTGCTTTGTGCCCTTGCTTTATTCCAACAGTACCTGCTCCTCCCAAATGCTGAAGCGCAGCCCTCTCAGGAGTTTGAGGAGCTAATGAACTGACTCTCCTTTCTCCCACGTATTTATAACTTCATTGCTTCTGCTTAGTTACCATAGCTCCATTAGCATTCCAAGTTCTAAAATTTCATTGAAATATATTGTCCACTGCTGTTCCCTCTTTCTTTGACCTTAAATATTAATAGTTTTGTTTTATTATTTCAGTGGGCTTTGGGGAAGGAGAATCAGGGTCACTTTGCTGTGTTAAATTCTCTCTTTGAAATCCTAATAGACCTCCATTTATTCTACAACTGATGAGTAGGGCCCTGTGAATGCCAAGCCTAAAGCTAGGCCCTGGGAATTCAGAAATACATGTGACATGGTAACTAACCCCTGGGAGTTCACATTAACATACTGTGACGTGGTGAGTACTGTGTCTGCAAGATGAACAAACCCTATTTGGCTGTTGGTATTCTCAAGTCCAGGTAGACTCTGCCCCTGAAGAGGCTGGTGTGATCCAGTCGCTGTCCTTGTTGTGACTCTTAGGAGTTAATGACTGAGCCCTTTGACTGGGCTGCCAGGGGTGCTGTGTGTGAGGTAGGGAGGGGGAGACAATGGGCTTTGAGGCCTGTAGTCTTGACTTTTCCCAGCTGACTTAGAAGAAAGTATCTGGTCATAGCTATATCATTTTGAGTGTCTTTCTGAGACCAGGAGTCTGTGCTGCTTGCCCACCCCCACTCCCCACAAAGGAAGTAAAATTCTGTTGAAAGAAATGCTTTTCCTGGTTCTTGGGAGCTAGGACAAACTGTAAATAAAACAGCTGTGACCTTGTTCATGTTGGTTTGGTCCTTTGGCCTGAGAATGAGGGCCTTCAGGCCTTGGGTCTGAGTCATTATCAGAAGTGGTGGGCGGAGTCATGGGATTCTACCCACCAATCAAACTGAGGTTAATAGGGTCCGATGGCAGGGAGCAGCTGCCTACGGCTGCCTACGGGGCAGTCGAGGCAGGGTCCTGGAGTCACATTTCCTTCCTTGAAGGCCCCGCCTGGTGTGACTAATAGTCCCTCAGTCTTGGCTCTGTAGTATGGCAGCTGTGGCAGGGAACCGGATCCTTGTAGCTCATGGTGTGGGGCAGAGGTGGAGTGCCCTCGAAGCCCTGAGCCCCTGAGCCGGCCATGCAGGGGAACGTGCGGCACGTGCAGTCTCTGCCCAGCCCAGGGATAGGAGCAGGAATAGACACATTGTTGGGAGAGAGTCAGCCCCAGAGTTAGGGTTGTCTGAGGTGAATGATCTTTTTAGGACTCTGACATACAACAGCCTGAGAAACGGATAATGGAGCCCTGGAGAGAAATCATAGCAGCCGTCTTGCCATTAGTCCCATGGGCAGCCTCAGAACTTCTCTCATTCAAGCCCAAGGGATTTGAACACATGTTGCTCTTGTGGTATTTTCTCATTCTGGGATGAGCCCAGAGGGCAGTCACAATTTCAAGTGTCTTCCCAGTTTTTTTCCCTTGTGTGGTGTTACCTTACTGTTCTCCAGGATGTCTGGCCAGCAACCTGGCTCTTTCTTGCAGGCAGACTGTTTAGGAGTTTAATTAGTGTCAGAAATGGCAAGCCCCTGGACTGGGCTACTTCAGTGACCTGTCTTCTGGGACCTCAGTCTTCTTTCTTCCTGCCTGATCCTCTTGTTTCTCCACCACCAGGTCACACCTCCTAATTTCTCAATGTCACAAGTGCCCAATGCTCCCAGCTGTCCCCAGGCCTATTCAGAACTGCAAACACTGTCCCCCAGTGAGCGGCAGTGTGTGGAGACAGTGGTCAACATGGGCTACTCATATGAGTGTGTCCTGAGAGCCATGAAGAAGAAAGGAGAGAATATTGAGCAGGTGAGTGGTTGGTTGGCTGGTTGGTGATGGTGGGATCAGCCTGGAGAGAGGTCCTAGAACAGTGTCCTGCTTGTATCCTAGAGCCCTATCACACTCAGCCCCAGCGTTGTGAGTTGGCATGACTCGGCAATTTGTCCGGGGAAACTCACGCCCTCAGCATAGTGCTTCTACTTAAGGGGCTGCTCTGGGACCTAGGCTGGAGAAAAGCCCTGGGAGTATTTGAGCCATTGGACTGTTCTCTACCCCTCCTGAGAGGGCACACTAGGCTTGAGGTATGGTCAGATGTCTCCTAGAAACGTTTATCTTGTCATAGCTGCCCCAGAGTGTTCCAAAATAGGGTACTGGAGTCCTAAACCTTGGGGCCATTTCTGACGTGGCCTTTTTGTTAGAATATCCTGCCCAGGCTGTGGAGTTGACATTATGGGAGACGGGAGTCAGTTGTGACAGGAATTCCTTTGAAAAATGACTGCTCGTGTTTAGAAGGGTGTGCCTACCTATTCAGCAAATAGTCACTGAGGTCCTGTTGTGTTAGATGCGGTTCACAGTAGAAAATCAAGTCCTATCCAGAATCTAATAGCGAGGTGGGGAGCAGACATCACACTTGCTGGCTTGTGTAAGACTCTTGGGAAGCACCGAAAAGAGTGGTAATAGATCCTCAAACCTCCTTTTCTTTTCTTAAGATTCTCGACTATCTCTTTGCACACGGACAGCTCTGTGAAAAGGGCTTCGACCCTCTTTTAGTGGAAGAAGCTCTGGAAATGCACCAGTGTTCAGAGGAAAAGGTAGGACCTTTTGTGTTTTATAGGAACCCTCTGGAAAGGAGGGACAAAGTAGTTTTCCTCTGGCCAAGAACCCTCTTTCCCTACCAGTGACTGCAGACAGAAGTAGTCAGAATGCATTTTCTCTCAAGTGTCCAGATAGGCATTCAGCTAGTTTGGGTTGTTACGTTTGACGAAGCACTGGGTTGAAGACTGTCTAGAGTCCCAGGGAAAGGAAAGGGAAGGGAAAATGGAAATGACCTGGGCAAAAAGCTAGACTTTTGGATGACTGGGGAGATCTATAGTCTCTTTGCCTAGCCTGCTCTCTGGAGAGCAGCTGTTTCTGGGTTCAGTATCCTGCCTTGGTGTGAGTATGGATTTTGGTTAGTGGGACCCATGAGTCAGCAGAATTTGGAACTGGGCATAGTTTCTGAAGGATGAGTTATACCATCAACTAGTCTGCCTTGGCTTCCTCCACAGCCACCCTCTGCTTGCTGGGAGACCTCAGAGAGACTCAGGAGGCTTTGGCAAAAGATGCAGATTCCTCCCAAGCAGCCCCCTATATGGACATTCCTCCACCCTGCTTTGTGCCCAGACCCCTTTCTTCAATCTTTATTTTCTTCTATCCCTTAGATGATGGAGTTTCTTCAGTTAATGAGCAAATTTAAGGAAATGGGCTTTGAACTGAAAGACATTAAGGAAGTTCTGCTACTACACAACAATGACCAGGACAATGCTCTCGAAGACCTCATGGCTCGGGCAGGAGCCAGCTGAGACCAGGCTGCATAGGCCCTGCCATGGAACCACCCCTGCAGGAGGCGCTGAGGAGCCCACGTGTAGGGAAGGAGAGGGGGGCACACTTCCCGATTTTCTTTTGGGGGTGGAAGGTCAGGTGTGGAGACTGTGCTTGCCAGTCTCTGAGCTGGGGAAAAAGTAGGAAAGATTGGGGCATGTGAATGCCTCTAGCACTGCCCTGGCTCCTTCCATATTAAACATGTTTGTATTTTGAGAAGTGTCCTTCCCACCTCAGCCCTCCAGAGAAACCCTCCCTGGTCCTTCTGGAGTCTGTACGTCCTCAGCTGAAACCTGGCTCAGCTGCCAAAAGGAGGCAGGGAGAAGGGGTGGGAGGGCCAGACTCAGTGCTGCTTTAGGGCTAGATGCTTCCCTCCCCTGCCCCGGTGGACTGAACTCTTAATCCAAGTTGAGTGCAATTGAAAGGTTCTTCCAGGGTTTTTTTTTTTTTTTTTTTCTTAACAAAGTCTCTTAGTGTTAACACTGGTTCTGCAACGTCTCTGAGGTGCAAAGAATGCCCTTTCCATGTGGGGCGCTGAGTTTGCCTCTTTTGCCAGGCAGTTACCATGCTTCCCTGCCCCAGCCTGTTTCTTTTGGCTTGATTTGGACCACAGTCTTCTGCTACCCAGGATTTTAGAGCCCCCTGCTCTAGAAACTGTCGTCAGTTTAAGAAATCATTGGCTCCTTCCCAGCACAGAGTGGGGGAGAAACAGGCTGCAGTACAGTAGCCCAGCACTAGCTCCACCTCGGTTCTCCTTGGAGAACGGCCTCTCCCCCCAGCCCCCTGCTCTAGGATGACACGAGTAACACCTAGTCATAGAAATCAGTCTCTTTCATTTGTTTTATATTCTGTTGTACATCATTAAAGATCTAAATACAAAGGATATACAGTCTTGATGAATCTAAAGTAATTTGCTAACTATTTTGATTCTTCAGAAAACTACTAATAAAAATCTAAAAGGTATGTCCTGCTGTGATAATTTTATTGCCAAGTGCTATTTTATTGAGGGGGTGGGGTGGGTGGGGAAGGAATTCCTGCTTCCATTTGCTGGGGATGAAAACAGGTACTAACCATTTTCTGTCTTTTTAGTACTTTCTTCTCACTCTTAGGTCAGTGGGACCCAGGAGCTGGCCCTGCAGTCAGCCCTGGCTTTTGGTTTGCAGAGCAGGCCCAAATGAGGATCTGTTAAAAACTTGACCTAACTCAGTCTCTGGAACCAAGGACAAGCCTTCCTGCCAGACTAACTGTGGAGGTGAAACAGGCTGGGCCTTTGGGGCAATCATTCAGAAATGAGGAAGTCCCTTTTCCCATGAGACCCATCAGGCATTTATGTGCTGTGTGCCACAGTCAGGGCTGGATTCAGACTGCTTCACTAGCTCTCAGTGCTGCTGCTGTAGCTGAGAACTAAAGTCCAGAGTCCTCCCTGAAGTTTCTTGTCCTTATGCTTAATGCCATCCCACAGTCCCTCTTGTGCTCTTGGCTGGGAGTGGGTCTCTAATTCTAGTGATCCGATAAGGAGAATGCAGAACTTTTGGGCCAGGAAACTGGGAAAAGGCCGCCCTCTAGTGCTCAGATCAGGCAAAGGGTGGCAGGATTGGCAGGCTGAGAAAGCCAGTTGGCCCTTCTCGTACCTTTTTAATTAAGCCCTCTTTTTAAAACCTTAAAAAGGTATCCTTTCCCTGTAAGAAACTGAAGCTTCACACATTACAGTGGGCATCAGGGCCAAGGCTGTGACATATGCATCTTATCTGACCCAAAGTGGCCCTAGCAAGTGACAGACCACTTTGTATTTGTCTTGAGCTTCCCGATGAAGATATACAGCAGGCAGAACTCATGTTGAAGGGGTGTGTGTATAAAAATGCAACCTCAGAGTCTTGGACTGTTGACTAGAGCACTCCGTGCCAAGATACTACTGAACACAGGCCCTTGAGAGGGACTGCACAACCAGGATGATGCTGGATAAAAGGTAAGGTGAGGAGATAGACCTGCACAAGATCCTCCACTTCTTCACCTTTGCCACGAAAGGGCGTGGCAGGTGAGCCAGGAACTGCTACAGGAGCATGAGTGCTATTAAGAGAGTAATGCAGTGATGTGAGCACTCTCTTCTGTGTCTGAATTGCAGGAAGGGAGGGGAACTGGGGACACGAAGCCTGTCCCACCAGTCTCCAGGAGCTAATGGGGTAGGGTGAGCTCTGCCTCAAGTGTTTTACTAGTTTTTGGCCAAGTCTTGAAGAATAGTATTCAGCTAACAAAGCCCCTGAGTTCACGTTTTTTTTTGTTTGTTTGTTTTTGTTTAGTTCACGTTTTCTTCCCCAGCTTGTTACCTCTGACCTCTAGGTTACCACTGACCCACCCCATTCTTTGATCCTCAAATTTAGACACATCCACAAGGTTATCAGACCCAAGTGTGTTTCCCCCACCCAGACAAAATACTCTTCTAGCCCCATATTAAGGGTTTAGAAGGGGCATATTAAGTTTTTTTAGCCTGCTCTGTCCTTCCTTCCAGATGTTCCTGTGCTTGGAATTGTGCTGGGGCCTAGTCAAGGCCATGTGTGGCTGGGGTGGGGAGAGAGGCTAGTAGGCAGGACTGCGGAGTGGGTTCTAGGATTTGTAGGAAGGACCCGCCAGCGCCTGGGAATTCAGTACAAGTTTCTGAGCTGCCCCCATCACCTCATACTAGATCTTGTTCTAAGACACCACTGTCCTCTCAGGGACTGTGGTCGGCCTGTGGCAGGTCAGGTACAGCTGAAGCTGGCTCCTCAGACTCTGGATGCACTTGGATTTCAGAGCCAGGATTTCATCCAGCTGGGTCACAAAATCTTCAAAATCCTGAGAAAGGAAACAAAGGACAAATATGGACTTTTGCTTTTGCTGGCTTTTTCTGCCAAGGATCTGCTTTTCTAGTCCCTTTTCTTGCAGGAAACTTTGAGAGCCTAGGCCCTTCCTTCAGGTGGAAAGTCTGCAGGATAATCACTGTGGCACAGAGTAAGGCTCATTTCTCTGCATTTGAAAAACTTAAAAAAAAAAAAAAAAAAGACTTTATCTTTATTCTCTAAACCCAATGTGGGGCTCAAACCTACAACCCCAAGATCAAGAGTCGCACACTTCAGACTGAGCCAGCCACTCACCCCTGCATTTTAGCAACTTCTATGTAGATAGGTATTTTGCAGGGCAGAGGGGTATTTTTGTAAAAGTGCTTCTAGTTAGGGGCGCCTGGGCGGCTCAGTCAATTACGTGTCCAACTCTTGATCTCAGCTCAAGTCTTGACCTCAGGATCCTGAGTTCAAGCCCTGCATTGGGCTTCACACTGGGCATGAGGCCTACTTAAAAAAAAAAAAAGTACCTCTGGTCTGCATGTGGCATGTCACTTACCATCACAGGGAGGGGCTCCAGCAAGCCAAATAAAAAGGCGGAATGGCAAAGGATGGAAACATTTTAGCCTGAAAATGGGAAGTGCAGCACCATCTCCCACCTATCCTTGCACCTGCTTGAGCTATGTCAGAGGAATGGTAAGAGGAGCCCCAAGTTCTCTTAGAGTACGATGGCAGACCTTACTTCAAACACAACCACAGCAAACAAGGATGGCCAGCAGACTACCTGTGGGCTAATTCCCAAGAGCCCCCAAGTGTCTAGCCAAAACCACTTACATTAAGAGCCAGCTGGCTCAGCAGGGTCTCCTCCTTGAAGCCCAGTTCTGCCATTCTATCCAGCTGTTCCTGGTGTGCTTGGATGACCACCTGCCTGGAACACCAGAGGGAACACTGTGATCCTCTGGGCCTCCCATCTTTCCCAGGCATCTTTTCTGGAGCTGAGCCTCATTTTCTGACCAGGAGCTGCCCCTGCCCAGAGTGGTCAAAGCTTGGACTAGGGCCAGCCCACCACCACCTCCTCCCGTCACCTGTTCTTCTCCAGATTCGTCTAGGGATGAGAATGTACCAAGAAGATACTGGAAAGGGGGCTTCTCGACTGTTCCTGGCTCCCCAGCTACCCTGAGGAACAGGGATGAGTGCTGCTTCTCCTTTACAGGAGCTGCCCCAAGCTTCCCTGCTAAAAGGCTCAAGGCTGTGACCACTGTAGCTGACATGCTTGGCACAAGGTGGAGCCTACTGCCTCCCCTGCCTGCCATCATTTCTACTTCCTATGGGGAGTCCCAGCACTAAAGTAGGGGATTTGAGCTAGTAACTGGAGGATCTGACTTTTGTCAGACCTTACTGATAGTGTCCTGGGACAGGTGGGCACTTCACCTATACATCCCTGCAAGTCCTTCTCTTTGTCCACGGCCTAGCCTGAGCCCCAGTGAGCAGCAGGTACACAGCTGGCCTAGATCTTAGGAGCCCTAGCAAAAGCTGTAGCCTCTGTTCCCATATACCCACTATCTCCCCGGCATCTCATGCTAAGGGACCCTGCTGGATCTTTCTCTATACTTTCTCTTTGCTGCACTATCCAAAGCATCCTTTGGGGAAAGCAGCACAAATCACCAGTCCCTGTTTTTGACCTTTGCCATCCTGGAAGGTGCCCACCTTGCCTTGGTTCTGAGGGCACCAGGCTGCACCTGGTATGCCTCTGGGCAGCCCTTCCAGGAACACAGACCCAACAGAATGAAGAGGATTCCGATCTCACCACAGGTCACAGGCTTGCTGAAGGGGACAGATCCTCCCTTTTCTCACTTAAGTCCCAGCTTTCCCAGACTCGGAGTCACCCACCCTGGCAAGCCTGCTTCCTCAAAAAGCTAGAGAAAAGCCTCTTAGTTTTAGTATATCTCTGACACTGAACCAGTAGTAGCCATTCCCAGAAGAGACATATGTTAGGCTGGGGTGGAAAGGGGTGCCAAAGGGGCTCAAGTCTTGGGGAGAATTCCAACTTACTGTGCATGACCCAGGGTGAGCTGATGGAGTGTCCCTGTAGTCTTTGGAGAGCAGCCAGGGACCAAGGGAGAGCCTGGCCTTGCTAAGCACCTTGGGATTGGCCTGTATTTGAGCCACATGATGTCCCTGTTGTAGCAGGGCAACTTGATGGGATCTCTGGACAAACTTACTAGCTCCTGCCAACCAAGTCCTGTTGGATGTTTTCTTTCCTGGGCCCACGGCTGGTCAGCCATATCATTACTTTCTGTTTGTGGGGTGAGTATAGTTGCAGGGTGGGGTCCTCCAGTATGTATGGTGAAGGGCTTTCCTGGGAACTCCTGGAAACTGCTCAGCTCTGTTGCCTCAGCATCAGCATCATACTGCTGGCTACCCATCTGTTCTTGGGAGGAGTGTGCAGTCTCTCTGCTCTGGCTGACCTCCTCTAGGTCAGCCTCACTGAAGGGCAGCTTGTCAGGTGGGTGCTGACGGATGGGTGATGGAGACAGAGCTGGAAGACTGCCACCAGGCTTATTGTCAGGGGGAGATGATGAGAGCCACAAGTGCCCAGTTGCCAAAGACACTGGTAGGAGTGCCTTTTGATCATCAGATGACATTGTGTGGCCCATAGGTGGGCCCTCTGTTGCTTCTAGACTGTGAGCAGTCTCATCCTGGGCCAGCTGCTCCGAGGGAAGAGGGCCCTCATCGTCTGTGTTCTCTAGGAGGGACACAGTGAGGGGAGCCATCAGTCCAGAAGCACATTCAGAGCACGTGCCTGATTCCCCTCTATGGTCTTCTTGGTAAGGGTAACCGTTTTTTAGTGTTTTGGTCACCAGAGTTGGGCTGTCTTGTCCATCTTCTCTAAGAGGTGTGCTGACCGTATTTCTTTGGTCTCCAGCTCCTTGAACTGCACCATGGGATAGTGACAAAGGGAAGCCATCTTCCTCTGGGGATAGTGAACTAACCTCAGCCTGCTCAGGAACCTCACTTCTGAAAGTATTCTGTCTGAGATCAGAGGCTGGGCCACCGTCTCTTTTTTGGCCATGTACAAAGTCTATCTGTGAGCAGTAAGGCTTCTCTGCCAAGTTGTCTCTGGGAGAAAGACCCAAGGAGGTAGATTCCTCCTCTCTGCTCCAGTCCAAGGGCACCTTACTTGGGCTGAGGCCATGACTGAGTGCTGCTCTTCTATGGTTTGTGGGGTCCCTGGAGTACATCCAGTTTCCAGTTAGGCCCTTTTCATCACCATCTGTCCTGGGGTTAAAAAGCAGACTCTGCTGCCTTTCGGCCACCTGCTCCTCAGGGCCTTGCTCCCTCTGATGAAGGAAGAATGAGCCTTCGCTATCCTCTAGGGTGCTTCTCTGCTCTGTGGTCCTCTGACTGGAGACATGTGAAAAAGAATCTTCACTGAAATCGCTGTCATCGAGGTCCTCGGCTTGGGCTCCATCCTGGCTCTCAGAATGAGAGCAGAAGGGAGGAGGGGTCTCAATCTGGAGCTGCCCCTCTAGGGGCCTGTACTGGCATAAAAACCGTTCCAGTGGTTGGTACTTTAACTTTTGCTGGAGGAGAGGTGGCTGCTGGAACTGCTGGTGATAAAAGCGCAAGTGTTCCTCCCTCTCCTTTTGATGTGAAGGGATGTTTGTCCAAGTTTCAGAGGCAGACCTGGCAGATGTGCTCCCCTGGCTGCCCTGATTGTGTTCTGCTGAGTGCTGGGGCCTGCCAGAAGAGAGCTCGGCCGGTGACACTAGCTGCTTCTGCACAGGCCGCACAGTCTGTCCTGGCTTGCACTTGGAGGGCAGCTTACCATGTGCTGGGGCTTCTCTTGGGCCAGGGGCCCTGCTTTCCCACCTGTGGGCAGTTTTGTTGCCCATTTGATTTTTCTCAGAGCATAATGACACAGACTCTTCTGCCCTTTTTCTGGCTAAATGTCCAGACCGTGTAGCTCCTCTGGGAGGGCTAGTTTGAATGCCCCACTCTTGGGGAAGACTCCTTCTGGATCCACCCCTTTTACCGGGAACTTTAGGTACAGGAGCAAAAGGGATGTTGGGTGGGTGGCTGGCCAGAGGATGGGCTTTCCCTCTCATAGAACCAGGAGATGCTGTGAATGTCTGCTGAAGTCCCAGCTTGACCTTTTTGGGAGAACACTTGTCCCCTGGCAGGGCCATAGGGGAGCTCTGAATTCGTTTTGGAGAAGAATTTCCAGAGGTCCGATTTTGACTGGTAGCTGAAGCACAACATTTAATGCCTTTCTTTAGTTCTTTGACCCTGTAAATTACCATTTTATGTTAAATGTATAGTCTTGCATGCTCCTTAATTCCTTTTTATACTTTTCAAAAACCAAAGAAAAGTATTACTAAAAAAGATGGTGTAGCCTGTGGCTATAACATACCCAACATTCTATGATCAGAAGTTCTGGAAATCACCTCAGTCCCATGGGATGGGCCAGGGAAGCTAGTCTCAGAACTGTACTACATCTAGGTAGGGCCCACACGGGCCTTCTTGAAGATGGGCCAACTCAGGAGCCTGATGTCACCTACTACTCCACAGGCAGAGCCCACTTTTCCCACAATCTACCTCCCTTCAGGCTTCTCTAAGAAAATGAGTTCTTCAAACTTGTTGGGTGCTCAGGAAGCAAAACCCTCTGGAAATAAACAGGCTTATGCTAATTAAAGGAAAAGTGACTTGTCTATTCCTAGTGTTTCTCAACCTTTGCACTAGTGGTATTTGGAGCCAGATAATTCTTTTTTGTAGGGAGCTGTCCTGTGCACTGTGGGATGTTTAGCAGCATCTTTAGCTTCCACCCACTAAATGCCAGTAGCACTTCTCTCTAGTCATGACAATCAAAAATGTCTCCAGACATATACTCTATTTATTCCAAATGGGAATTTTAGAGAGGATGGAAAATCCAGAATTAGGTCTCTGCTAGGATTCCATTGTCAGGATAGTCTCTTAGCTCTGTGATATTTAAAAATGCTCTAAGAATTTAGAATTACAAGGTGACATCAAGTAAAAATGTGACTCTTCAGTGGTTTGTAAATTCTTCATTAAAATCCTCTAGGAGGGAGCAGTACTTCTGCCTGGGGGCTCCCATTAAATGTCTCTTCCCTTTTTTTTTTTTTTTTTTTACTTTACTTATTTGTGTGTGTGTGTGTGTGTGTGTGTGTGTGAGAGAGAGAGAGAGAGAGAGAGAGACAGAGAACATGAGGAGAGAGAGGGGCAGAGGAAGAGTGAGAAGCAGGCACCTCGCTGAGCAGGGAACTCGATGAGAGGCTCGATCAGGACTCTGGAATCATGACCTGAACCAAAGGCAGATGCTTAACTGACTCAGCCACCCAGGTGTCCCTCCGTTGTTTTGGTTTTAATCCAATCCTTACTTGTAGCCAAATGACTCCTCTGGCCATTTCTGAAAACCAAGATAATAAGCCTGATACTGAGACTTTTTTTTTTTTTTTTAATATTTTATTTCTTCATGAGAGACACACACACACACACACAGAGAGAGAGAGAGAGAGAGAGAGAGAGAGAGAGAGAGAGGCAGAGACACAGGCAGAGGGAGAAGCAGGCTCCATGCAGGGAGCCTGACATGGGACTCGATCCCGGGTCTCCAGGATCACGCCCTGGGCCAAAGGCAAGTGCTAAACCGCTAAGCCACCCTGGGATCCCCTGATACTGAGACTTGATTTAAATCTTCCCTTTAAGTCTGAGAGCCAAGGCAGGCAGGTAACATAGCTAAGCAAAGAGATGTAGGATGTGACTAAAGACACATGTGGGGACGCCTGGGTGGCTCAGCGGTTGAGCATCTGCCTTTGGCTCAGGGCATGATCCCGGTCCCAGGATCAAGTCCCACATTGGGCTCCCCGTGAGGAGCCTGCTTCTCCTCTGTCTTATTCTCTCATGAATAAATACAGACATACAGAGAGAGGCAGAGACACAGAGAGAGGGAGAAGCAGGCTCCATGCAGGGAGCCCGACGTGGGACTCGATCCTGGGTCTCCAGGATCAGGCCCTGGACCGACTAAAATCTTAAAAAAAAAAGAAAGAAAGAAAGACACATATATCCCACAGGCCTTTGTTTAGGTGTTGCAGTAGGGCATACATACAAGGAAATAAGCTGAGAGGTACCACAGTAAGTCTAGATGGTTCCAAGTTACTTCTTGTTATAAAAATCTTAATTATTTTAGTTTCATTAAGAGAGAAATACCAAAACTTCTCCCTAGGAGTCACAGTAAATAATTCTAGAAAGCTGAGTGCCAGAAGGAATCCTACAGGTAATTTGGTCATTGATGCTAAATGCTTTCAATATACTCTCCCTGTCCCCAAAATCACTCCTATCACTGAGCTCTTCTGATAGATGTATACCTATTAGGGGTCTAGCTGGAACTTTATCTCTGGAGTCCTTAGCAACATTCTTCTAGTATATAGAAAGAAGAAATTTTATATCAGAAATTTTTAAATAAGCAATAAAATCATTGGTATGTATATAGATTATTACCTAAATTTCATTAGGTCTCATTTAAGCACATAAAACAAACGGCTTTCATTCATTTTTTTTTTGTTTTTGTTTTTTTTTCATTCATTTTTAATAATTTATTAGACCGCTTCAAATTGGAAAAGATTTCTATTATACTTTTTCTGTTCTTTTTAAAGTTAAACTTATGTCACATAATTTCTCAATTATACTTAATACTTCTCCTATGAGAAAGGGTTATTTTCATCTTCCTTTACTGAGGCACTAAGAGAGATGTCTTGTTCTCTGCTCTTAATGATGAAGTTCTTACTCTAAGCAACTGGTAACAATGTCTGTGATTTTGGTGAGTGGGTGGGCTTATGAGAAAAGATTGGTTTACTATTAACTGTTGAAGCTGGCTGATGGATACATGGGGGTAAAAAATTTCAAGCCATATTGGTTTTTTGGAAACAAGTTTGGATCATTTCATATCTTCTATCTAATTTCAGTTCATGAAGTAGCCTTTTTTCTAGATTTATTTGAGACAGACAGTGAGAGAGAGCGTGTGAGAAGGGGGAGGAGCAGAAGGAGAGGGAAAGAGAATCTCAAGCAGATTCCAAGCTGAGTGCAGAGCTGAACTCCGGGCTCTGTCTCATAACCCTGAGACCATGACCCGAGCCAAAGCCAAGAGTCAGATGCTTAACCAACTAAGCCACCCAGGTGCCCTGTGAAGTAGCCTTTCTTCTAGCAGTACTAGTGTGCAGTACTAAAATATTACTAATTTTTAAAAAGATTTTATTTATTTATTCATGGGAGACCCAGAGAGAGAGGCAGAGACACAGGAAAATGGAGAAGCAGGCTCCATGCAGGGAGCCTGATGTGGGACTCAATCCCGGGACCAGGGGATCACGCCCTGAGCCAAAGGCAAGTGCTCAACCGCTGAGCCACTCAGGCGTCCAACAGGTATCGAATGGTAACTATGTACCTGGCATGGTGCTAAGTCCTTCATGACATATTATCCTCACTGATTCCATGTAACTGTTGTATGAGGTAGATGCTAATAATATTATCCTGTCAGATAAAACTGGAGCTTAAAACTTTTGCCCCAGCCCACTCAGCTATTTCATGGCAGAAGCAGACTACTGGCCCAGATAGTCTTGACTCCAGAGCCCACTCTTAACTACTTTGTAAAGTCTCTCACCCAGGAAGAGCTCCTCCTTTCATTCACAAATATTTATTGTGCATCTAGGTACTAAGTACTATCTGGGTAGTAGATACAGTAGAGAAAGAGATAAGGTTTCCTGTTTTCATGGAGCTTAAATGATAGCTCATTTTCCTTTCCAGTGAATTTCATAAAATGCCATAGATACTAAAGATTTTTTTTTATACTAAAGATTTTTAACAGTAGTTAAAAAGCAGGTTTCCTTCAAATAGTTTGTTAATCTTGGAGACACCTTCCGGGAAACCACAGAGAAGGATGTAAGTTAGATAGGACCAGGCAGCAAAGCAGCCAGAGTAAAGGATGGAAATGATAGCAACTTCATCCATGGTAGGAAACCTATGTGACCACAATAAGAGATAGGGAGAGGGGCAGGGACCCTGGCAGATACCAGAGTCACCCCAGAAAGAGCCTGACCATATAGTCACCATATAGTTAGAGTGCTAGTGTTAACCCTAATTCCCAGGGAGCCCATTTAAAGTTCCTGCCCTTCTCTGGGTTCAGTTTATCCTTCTGTAACATGTCATGTCTTGGGTGATTTCTTCTGGACCTACATAACTCTAAGTGCCTCTGCCTTGACAAGTAACATGTACTTTATCCCTTATGATTAGGGCTGAGGCTAGCAGGTAGAAAACCTTGAGCCTTCTGCTCCAAAGAAATATTTCATTTCCTACCAGCCATTTATTTATTTATTTTAAAAGATTTTATTTATTTATTCATGAGGGACAGAGAGGCAGAACACAGCCAGAGGGAGAAGCAGGATCCCCGGAGGGAGCTTGATGCAGGACTTGATCCCAGGACCCTGGGATCCCAACCTGAGCCAAAGGCAGATGCTCAACCACTGAGCCACCCAGGTGCCCCTCCCACTAGCCATTTATAAGTCACTGATGGAGTTATCTCCTGAAGTAGGGAACATATCCCCTTTCTCTTGTCACTTTCACACTTGTAGAATGGCAAGGTCTACCAGGGCACATTCCTCAAATGACGACCAACTGCACATTCTCCTGGTACTAGGATCACTGCCTTAGGAACAGAGTTCTGGAGCTCAAGATCAGATCCCCAGGTGTGTATGAAACACAACAAACACACACACACGACCTGCTACCTAAGAGTGACTCACCGGTCAGCGTAACGCAAGGTATTCAGAGTATGTTCGGTGGCCACATGGCTTGGTGAGATGTTGGCAATCATGCATGTTTTGGCATCACCAATGAAAGAATCCCTCAGGACCTGTCCAAAATAGAAGGCCAGGTTAATTAAATCAGTTAACAAAGGGCATATTGACTACTTATTGTGTGTAGGACACTGGGTCATAGCTCCCCTCCCCCTTATAAAAAGGCAATTTACAAAGAAGAAATACAAATGATCAAAAACACACAAAAAAGGTACTCACGTCACCACCAATAAAAGAAATACAAACAAACCAGTAAGAATACTAATATTTTTCACCCATAGATTAAGACTCACGATACCCTGCCCTGGTGAGGGTTTAGGGAAATTGGCATTTTTTCTACATTGCTATACTATTCATGTAGCATGTACCATGAAACGGTATAAGTTTTTGAGAAGGTGGCTTGGCAATATGTAGAAAAACGAGCACACTCCCAGACCATTATCCTAAAAAGAATTGCTCAGTTGACGGGAAAAAAAAAAAGTATACATAGGATATGCATTACAACATTATAATAAAATTAGAAAATCTAGGAGTCAAAAAAAAAAAAAAAAGAAATTAGAAATGACAAATACCCACCATTTGCTTCAACGTGGATGGAACTGGAGGGTATTATGCTGAGTGAAGTAAGTCAGTCGGAGAAGGACAAACATTATATGTTCTCATTCATTTGGGGAATATAAATAATAGTGAAAGGGAAAATAAGGGAAGGGAGAAGAAATGTGTGGGAAATATCAGAAAGGGAGACAGAACGTAAAGACTGCTAACTCTGGGAAACGAACTAGGGGTGGTAGAAGGGGAGGAGGGCGGGGGGTGGGAGTGAATGGGTGACGGGCACTGGGTGTTATTCTGTATGTTAGTAAATTGAACACCAATAAAAAAACAAACAAACAAAAAAAAAAACAAAAAAAAAATCTAGGAGTCTATAAACAGGGAACAGACTAAATTATTAACTGATTACAATACAACCATTAAAATAATTATGTATATCTGTACTTAGGTACATGGAAAAACCTAAAACTTATCTTTCAGTGAAAAGGCATATGATTCCATAACTTTCTAAGTAGATCTATGTGTAGATATGTGGCAGCATTCCAGAGAAATGTCTGGAAGGATAGTCACCAAAATGTAGCAGTGATTATTACTGAGAGGTGGGATTTTCAGGTACCTTTTGCCATCTTCTTTGTACTTGTATATACTGCTTGAGTTATTATTATCATTATTATTTGTTAAAGATTTTATTTTTTAAACAATCTCTATACCTAACATGGGACTTGAATCCACAACTCAGAGATCGAGAGTCACATGCCCCATCAACTGAGCCAACCAAGTGCCCCCAAATTATTATTTTTTTTAGTTTTCAGTTTTTTTCCTGAATTATTATTTTAAAAATGAAATTGGAACACATTTTCTGGGGATGGTAAATTTGTTTTATTTGTTTTATTTTTTTTTTAAGATTTTATTTATTTATTCGAGAGAGGGGCAGAGACACAGGCAGAGAGACAAGCAGGCTCCATGCAGAGAGCCCGACGTGGAACTCGATCCCGGAACTCCAGGATCACACCCTGATCCAAAGGCAGATGCTCAACCAATGAGCCACCCAGGCATCCCGGTAAACTTGTTTTAAAAAATAACAGAGCCAATGTCAGAATCAGGACTAACCACCTATAAAGAAGGGTTTCCTAAGTCTTTGGTTGAAATCATGTTTGAGAAGAAAGAATCTAACCCACAGATCACCAGTTCTGACAAATGAGGAGTTATATTATAGGTTCCGCCCCAGGCCCTATGGGGCCATTAAGGTTAGCTGCACAGAGAACCTTACCCAAAATACAAAGATCCTCACCTAGACTGCCCTCTACTCTAGTCTGTCCTTTACTGAGTGTAGGAGTTGGTGTAGAAAGGAATCAGGGACACTCATAACTGCCTTCACAGCAGTCTGTATGTAAGTAGTCTCCATGGGCCACTGTTTTGTAGCCATTACAATGCTTACTTACTGGCATTTTCCATTAACTAAGAAGCATAGTTTCATGACAGAAAAATGGAGGAAAAAAATTACCTAGTTTTACCACTCAGAATAATTGGTTAACATAGGCATAATTAGTGTGTGTGTGTTTCATATTTTTAAACTATAGATCTTGGTCATCTTTCCTATTAGTACAAGTCAAAAATCTATCTCATCTGGGATGCCTGGCTAGCTCAGTAGAATACATGATTCTTGATCTCAGGGTTTTAAGTCTGAACCCCATGTTGAGTGTAGAGATTACTTAAAAATAACATTAAAAAAAAAAACAAGTAAAAAATAAATTTAAAAAAATTTAAAAATCTATCTCATTCTTCTTAACTCCAGCCATTATTTTTTGTCTTGAAACACTAGTCTTACAGCTAAGAAAATATTACAGCTCAGAGACTCTACTAAATCAAAAATGTATCTTTATATTAAAAATAAGCAGAAAGCTGTTGGGTGATGACCAGAAGCGCACTGCTGTCCTGTGAAAGCCCAGCTGCCTCATACTGCAGGCATCTCTGCCTAAGGATGCCCATCTGCCTACAATGAGCTCCTGGAAAGAATATGACTCTTGGGATCCCTGGGTGGTGCAGCGGTTTGGCGCCTGCCTTTGGCCCAGGGTGTGATCCCGGAGACCTGGGATCGAATCCCACATCGGGCTCCCGGTGCATGGAGCCTGCTTCTCCCTCTGCCTGTGTCTCTGCCTCTCTCTCTGTAACTATCATAAATAAATAAAAATTAAAAAAAAAATAAAAGTTAAAAAAAAAAAAAAGAATATGACTCTTTACTTCTCCCCACACCCCCAAGCTTAACATCATGCCTGCTAGCAGTGGATGCTTTGCTGAATGAATGAATGAATGCAAGAACAAATGAATAAACAGAACAAACTCAAAGCTCACTTTTAACTTTACCTGAGTTAATTTGCTTTGCCTGAAAGGAGTGTGGGTGTGTTCCTGATCCAGTGCTCGGATACATTCCTTCAGCTGCAAAGTGGTAGATTAACAATAAGCAATGGATTAAATATCACATGCAAAGAGAAAGTAACAGATTAGACTTTTATTTTTTATTTTTTTAAAGATTTTATTTATTCATGAGAGAGAGAGAGAGAGAGGCAGAGACATAGGCAAAGAGAGAAGCAGGTTTCCTATGGGGAGCCCGATGCAGGAATCAATCCCAGGACCCTGGGATCACACCCTGAGCTGAAGGTAGACGCTTAACCGCTGAGCAACCCAGGTGTCCCATGGATCAGATTTTTCTTGAATAAGCCATACTCAGACAATCCTCCATAAGGAAGTCAAAATGCCCTGGTAGTTTCTGGTCTAACAAGAAAAATCAAGCTAGACTGGTAAACATCCTGAGCTACCTGTATCTAGTTAAGGACCTCCTATCCTAAGGCTATGATCTTAGAATCCCAGGTCTCCAGGATCACGCCCTGGACTGAAGGCAGCACTAAACCGCTGAGCCACTGGGGCTGCCCTGATTTTTTTTTTTTCTTTTAAAGATTTTTTTCATTTATTTGACAAAGACAGAGTGTAGAAGCAGGGGGAGTGGCAGGCAGAGGGAGATGGAGAAGCAGGCTCCCTGCCGAGCAGAGAATCCCCTAGGACTCTGGGATCATGACTTGAGCTGAAAGCAGACACTTAACCACTGAGCCACCCAGGTGCCTCAGATATCTGCATAGTTTCAAAGTATCTCCTGATAAGATATTTATTAATTATAAAGAGAAAATGGTAACATTACGGTGGAGAAACCTAGCACAAACCACCTAAGTGATCAAAGTTAACATCACCAGTAATAAGACCTATTGACTTCATATACTACCTGATATGATTCACCGAGAAGGGTACGGTTTTTGTGGTGTTCTTGCTAAAAATTCTTTACCTCAATCTAATCATGAGAAAACATCAGAGAAACCCAAATTCACAGACAATCCACACACACAAAAAAACAGGCCAGCACTTTTCAAAAGTGTTAACGTCACAGATGACAAAAACTGAGGAGACTATGAAGACATGACAACTAAATGTAATAGAGGATCCTGGACCCAAAAAAGGACATTAGTGGAACTACTGGTAAAATTCAAACAAGGTCTGTAGATTAGTTAATAGTATTATACCAATGTTGTTGCTGTTGTTGTTTTTTTTTGTTTGTTTGTTTTAGTTGCTGTTTGTTGTTTTGGTATTATACGAATGTTCATCTCCTGGTTTAGATCATTTTATTATAGTTATGCAAGATATTAATATTATGGAAGCTGGGTGAAGGAATGCTGAGTATTTACTTTTGCAACTTTTTGTATATCTAAAATTACTCAAAAAATGAAAAAGTAAAAATAGATAGTGATTGTCTTTCTCACCTCTCTCAGTCTCCCAATTTATTCCTTGTGAGGCCTGGAAATAAAGTGCCAGCTGGAGACTTCAGTTCTGATCAAAAGGACTTAAATAATACGGAGGGGCACAGGCAGTACTATGTAGTGGCAAAACAGAACAAGGCAGGCCTCTATATATAGCCAAGTGGATCGCGCTAGGGTAGTGTTAGGTGAGAAGAGCAAAGTGTTGACACTGAGCTATCCTTTTCTTCTGAGGTGAATACAAAAATATATATAGGTAGAAAAATGGTTATCTAAGGGGAGGGAGGTAATAGAATTGAGGGGACAGGGATGGTCACTAGATTTCTCTTAATATGGCTTTTTCTACAATTTTTTACTTTAACTGGATTTGAAATTTGTGAGTGTAAACACCTAGAAAAGATTTCAAGTGACTGTACAACACAATACTGTGACTATATATCCCAAATGGGGGTACAACCTAAGGGTGAAAAGGAAACTGCAAAGAAATATTCATCTGAATTCAGTAACATATTATGAGAAATATCAACATTATTTTGAAATACACAGATAGTGAAATAGAGCAAATAAATTAATGTTGTTAGGAACTAAGAATTCTAGCAGAAAAGGGATACAAATAGAAATTCAAAAAAGTTAACCAAAAACCTTGTAATCTTAATTTTGAATTAATTTATTAGTATGAATCCCTGATGTATTTTCCTCTTTCAAAAAAAGAAACTCTATTTCCTAGCTCTGTCTGACAAAAAGGGGGAGAAGCAAGGACTAGCCCAGTGCTAGTAAGCACCCCTAGCATCCCTAAATGGTCTCTAAATGCCATTTTCTTCTAAAACCAAGGCTTGTTGAAGAATTGACTGATTCAAGGTCTGGGGAAGGAAAAGTACAAGATGAGCCTAGAACATCCTGTCATGCCAGAAAGCTATTAGAGATGAATAGAGTTGGTCAAAAAACCAGAGGAACATACTTGAAAACGCTCCCACTAGCCAACGATTTATATTGTATTGTATGTATTTGACAGAGAGAAAGAGAGAGAGAACACAAGCAGGCAGGCAGCAGGCAGAAGGAAAGGGAGAGGCAGGCTTCCCGAGAAGCAAAGAGCCCAATGAGGGACTCAATCACAAAATTATAGGGATTACAAGATTACTGCTAGGATCATGACCCAAGCTGAAAGCAGATGCTGAACCAACTGAGCCACCCAGGTGCCCTCAAAGATGTGCAATTTAAATAGCAAAAAGAATAATGATTATAATAATACAAAAACAAAACAATAAATAACAAAAAAATTCATTGGCCATGTTTAAGTTACTAGAACACCAAATCATTCTGAAAACTGGTGAGCAAAGACAAAGAATCAAAGAAGCATTATTTTGTTTCTACTGTATGAATTATATTTTAGGATAATCAGATAGTTGAGGAAAAGTTCTTTCCAGCTAATAAAGAAGGAATATTAGAATGAAAATAATCACCATTTGGAATCCCTATTGAAACAATAGATCCAGGTGATGCTCATCAATGGCTGGTAAACCCATTTAATGAAAAAGTCTGATAGGAAACTATATTGGAGGAATTACACCAACAACTTTCAAATCTTTAATTCTTAAAAATCACAAAAAGAGACAACCAGACATTCTGCACCTCCTGACGTGTTCCTATAGGAAGTCTAAAAACTAACCATGAATTCTTGCCAAAAGAACAGAACCTCAATCTGATCAAGCTTCTAGAACAGTGCTTTCCCAATATGAATATGTCAGCCAAGTGCAAACTATAATGTGTAATAATAAATTTTTAGTAGCCACATTAAAAAAATGAAATTAATCTTTTTAAAAAAGATTTTATTTGAGAGAGAGAGAGAGGGAGTGCATGAGTGAGGGGAGAGGCAGAGGTAGAAGCAGACTCCCTGCTGAGCAGGGAGCCCAATGTGGGACTTGAGCCCAGCACCCTGAGATCATGATCTGAGCTGAAGATAGATGCTTAACTGACTAAGCCAGCCAGGCGCCCCAAAATTAATCTTATTTAAATATTATATAATCTAAAACATCCAAAAATATTGTTTAAAAACCTAGCAAAAAAATTATTTCAGCATGTATTCAGTATGAAATATTAATGAGAAACCTACTTCAAGATCCAGGGTATATCTTACACTTAAGCATCTCTCATTTCAGATGAGCCACATTTGAAGGGTTCCTTAGGGGCTACCTACTGTATAGCACAAGTACAGATCTTAACCACTTTACAGAAAACACAGAGGATAGAGTATGATGTTAAAAATCAATGTGGGCATGCAGTCAACCTAACCCGGAATGTGGGAAATCTTATAGGACAAGTGACCTAATTTTCTTCAACAAATACATTGATATTAAAAGAGAGAGAGTACAGAAGAACTGATACGGAATAAAAAAGACTATCAAAAGCAATCCAAGGGTCCTGTTTACAACTTGACTTGAACAAACCAATGGTGAAAAGACATTTATGGGACAACTGGAGAAATGATAAATCTTACTGGATAATAGATAACATTACATAATTATTTCTTCTGGTATGATAATGGCATTACAGTTATGTTAAAAAATAAGAGTCCTAATCTCTGAGATAATGAAATATTTGTGGAAGAAATGACAGGATGACAGGAGATGCTTTACAATAATTCAACCAGGGGAAGGAAGGGTTGGTTACATTTTTTACATGTTGAAGCTGGGTGCAACAGCTTCAATATTTGAGAGATCACTATACAACTTATTCTGTGTTTTTATGTTTGAAAAATTAATACAATTTAAAAACTTGATGAGAGAGAGAAAGCTTACCTAAGTTAACTATTCAGCAGCTGCAGAAACATTTTTCTGTTCCTAAGGGACTGACCAGAAGAAGAGAAGGCAGGGACAGAAGAGAAGAGTTGCCTAGAACTGCTGAGAATCTGACTGGGCAGCCTCCATCTCCAACTCTGGAATTCCACTGTCAGATAAGACCATGCCCTTGCTCTGCTGATTCTACCCCACCCCACCTTCACCCACTCTAGCTGCATGAGAAGAGGGGCAAAATCTCTCAAGAAGGATTTTATTATTTTTAAAGATTTTATTTATTTATTCTACAGAGAGAGAGAGAGAGCGTGTGCACAAGCAGGGGGAAGGGCAGAGGAAGAGGGAGAAACTGGCTCTCTGCTTAGCACAGATGTGGAGTCTGATGCAGGGCTCGATCCCATGCATCAGGGATCATGACCTGAGCTGAAGGCAGAGGCTTAGCAAACTGAGCCACTCAGGCACCCCCAAGAGAATTTTAGTTGAAAGTTTTCAAACAACTTACAGCCAGAAGACTCTGGTTTATTTCTGCGCCTTCCATCTTTGTCTGTCTATCTGAGTCTCTGGCATCTGCTGCTCTTTCACTGCCAGCCAAGTCAATAAAAGAGATCCTAGAGAAAAGACACAGCAGTGATAACTTCTTGGGGGCTTTGGTTTATTTTTACACCAGTCAGCATTTTGGGGCAGCAGGAAGAAATGAACACTGGACCATCCTCTGGAAAGAAAAGACATACTGTCAGCTTTCCAAAAGTATTCTAAGATTTTAATCTGTCAGCTGTTGCTGGTAGACACTTCTGTTGGTGTTAATCATTTGTGAGAAATTAATAAAGCATTCTTCCCATAAAGCTAAATGACTACAATGCAAATTACTTAGGTGACCACTTAGATAATTAAAGAGAAACTTTTGTGGGCTGCTTTCCAGCCAAAAAAAAGAAAAGAAAAGAAAAGCTAAAAAAAAAAAAAAGACTCATTACTCAGAGGTGAGATAGGCTCATCCATCAGTGTGGCAGAGTTTGCTAAGATAGCACCAGAGAAGCAATGAATGTACTCAATTGTCTTATGGCTTCTTTCAAGAAGGATAGATTAATTTTCTCTCTTTTTTTTTTTTGGCCTATAAGCTGAGATGCATTTCCTACTATTTCTTTGCTGATACTGTGTTTCACATTAGAAGCAATCAATGTCTCTTTTAATAACTTAGGCTTGACCAACAATAGGTCATTACTTCATGGTTAATCAACTGATGGCACTTTAATACAATGATTTATTTCAGAGCTAACAACTCTACTCTGTATCTCTGATATTTATTAAAAACTCCATGGTGGCAGAGTGTCCTGTTGTTGATAACACATATTTCAAAGTCACATTAGAGAAAGGCAGACAATGCAATTCCTTGCATATTTCCAGCTTACCTGCCAAATGTCCTCTTGGCTGAATCTTTGATCTGAATTTGAATGATAGCATGGGAGCGGGAGGAGTCTGCATTAACTCCAGTGGCCCCGGTGCTGCGCTCTTTGCTGCCCTTCAGAATCACCTGAAAATAAAATCCATAGGGTGATTTCCCCAAGAAGTAAAGCCCTCCCTTCCCCCGAGTTGGCTGAAAGCAACAGAGACCAGGCATATGACTTTGTCAGTACCCTGTAGTATTTTCCTTCTATGTAGAAAGCTGCCTAAACATTAAATCATACAGAATAAATAAATATCCAACAGCAATACAAACAATGTGGAATACTAACCTTGGGGGAGCACATTCAATAGCTCAAGAGCTAATTTACTTCTTGATCTTATATATTCTTTTTAATATCTTTGATAGATTTAGCCTGACTACAATCTCTACGGCATGACTGGTCTCCAAGGCAAGGTCCCATAGTACCCATCTATCTTATTAACTAAAGCAAAGGACAGAATCCATGTGCATCATGGAATGATTGATTATAACCACCTGTTCCACCAGGATGCACTCATAAAGAAGGCCAGGCTGAAGAGTGTGAAAATGAAGTCATGAGCTATCACAATTGACATAAGCCCGTGATTTCCCTTGAGATCAAGTGCCCCTCCAAATAGGAGAAAAGATTAACTTAGGTCCCTCTGGCCCACAGGGAAAGGAGTAGAGGTGAAGCCTCAGGATAGGCCTTTTGTCACTGATAGTACAGGAAAGCCATATAGGAACATGCTGTCCTGATTTTTTAAAATTATTTTTTATTTTTTTAAAGATCTTATTTATTTATTCATGAAAGAGAGAGAGAGAGGCACAGACATAGGCAGAGGGAGAAGCAGGCTCCCTGCGGGGAATCTAATGTGGGACTTGATCCCAGGACCCCGGGATCACAACCTGAGCCAAAGGCAGATGCTCAACCACTGAGCCACCCAGGCACCCTCTGCTGCCCTGATTTTAGATAGAGGGAGGAATGTTGATTATTGAGAATCAAAAAGGTGAAGAAATATTTGATAGAGGAGTGCCTGGCTGGCTCAGTCAATGGAATGTGTGACTCTTGATCTTGGGGTTGTGAGTTTGTGCTCCACGCTGGGTATAGAGATTACTTAAAAATAAAAAAATCTTTATTAGTATATGTTGAATAAACTCAAAAGGCTGATTTGCGGGGCACCTGGGTGGCTCAGTTGGTTGAGCATCTAACTCCTGGTTTCAGCTCAGGTCATGATCTCAAGGTGGTGGGACTGAGCCCTGGGTGGGGCTCTGCACAGTCTGCTTGAGATTCTCTGTCCCTCCCTCTTTCTCTGCCTCTCTCTGTTTATACTGTCTCTCTGTATATAAATGAATAAAATCTTAAAAAAAAAAAGGGGGGGGGGTTGATTTGCTCACAGCTATTGTGGGCAGAACCAAATTCCATATCCAGTACGTCTGACTCCAAAGCTCCTGTGGTTTCCACACTGTCAGGGACTTATGATAAATTTATTTGTTTTCCAGTGAATTAAGGGTAAGGAAGTCCTCAAATCAAAATTTTAATTTATATTATACTGAACATAGCCACAGTTCCCAAATTAAAAGTCTAAAAGCTTCCAGAATCAAATTTCAACAACAGGTCATAAAAACATGCAGGTACTTTTTAAAAGTTTAACTAATAATAAGTTCTTGCATGGTTTAAGCAGTTGTGTTTCTAAAGATTATCTGTGTATGAGATTTAGTATATGTGCTGCCGAAGTGAGCACTATCTGTGTATGAGATTTAGAATTGTATTTTAGAATCAAATTTTAGATACACTTATTTTGTACATAATCTGCTAAGAGTATCAAAAGTATCTGATAACTTTTTTTTATAAAGAGAAGAACCTGTTAATTTTTAACACTGGATTTTCAACTGCATGGCTAGAATGTTATGCTAATTGGAAATCACAAGAGTAAGAGCAGTAGTCCCTTAAACCTGCACCGCTAACTAAGCTCAGATGCTGGCTAGGCCATGTAAGGCGTATCTGTAACTGAACCATCTAGTTCAACTGTGCTTCTTCATCGTGGCCTCTCTCCTGTCACTCTGACTTCATGCTTACTTAGACTGTAATGTCATGATTATGTGATGTTCTTTTTATCAAACTTTTATTTCCTTTTTCTCTATTAGAAAAAGAAGATGTGCTTACTGTGGAAAACTTGGAAAATACAGGAAAAGTATCAAGAAGAAAATACATACTTCCCGTAGTCCCAGAGTTAACAAGATTCTGGTGTAATTCCTTCTAGTTTTAGGGTTCTCACACCTCTTTTGCCTTGTTTGTTTGTTTGTTTTTGGTCTCTTACAAGCTCCGTGAAGAGACAGGGGAGATCTTTTAAATTTCTACATTTGTGTAAACAATATGCTTGATAAGGGAAGGAACCCAGAGAAGTTAGTGATTTATCCAAGTCACATAGGTCAAATATGGTCAGGCTAGGGATACAAGCCAGGTGCCCTCTGCCACATGTGAGAGTAATGATGCTACTTCTGCTGGGACATAGTGAGAGCTCAGAGGCCTTAAGGCTCTACCTAGCAAAAGGAACTGTGGATACTGAGAAACTCACAGGATGGTTTGTGGTTCAACCCTAGGGGAGTCAAGAAAGGTTGTCTTCTGGGATTCTATTACAGAGTTTTACACTTTGTTTTTCACGCACCTTGTCTACCTTGTCCATCATGATGCACTGGTCACCTGTGAGTGTGCAAACCTAACGTGTTGAGGAGTCCTTTCCTGTGTAAATGCCTTTTAGGGAAGGCATGAAAGAATTTCTGTTCTGATCATTTCCTCAGCTTCAGAAACAGCCTGAAATCACCATTCCTTTCAGAAACTATGAAATAAAGCAGCTGAACTCTAAGTAAAAATGACTCAGTTTGTGAAGATCATCAAACTTCTAAGTGACATACAGACTCAAGTGTAGTGGTTAAGGTAGTGAAGTCTGAAGTTAGAATGTCTAGGTTTACGTGACAGCTCTGGCATAGGTTGTGTGAACTTTTGCAATGAGCAAAATTTTACAAGCCACTCAACTTTTCAGAGCCCAGTTTCTTATCTATAAAGTGATAATCTCATAGGTTACTTATGAGAACTAAAAAAGATTATACAAGATGATACATGTAAAACATTTAGAATCATGACTGGGACATGGTAAATTCTCAATAAATACTCTTTTTTTTTTTTTTAAAGATTTATTTTGGAGAGAGAGAACACAGAGGGGAGGGGCAGAAAGAATCTCAAGCAGATTTCCTGCTGAGCCCTAAGCAGGACTCAATCTCAAGGCCCTGAGATCATGACCTGAGCCGAAATCAAGAGCCCAATGTTTAACCAACTGAGCCCACCCACTCAAGCCCCCTCCCCTCACGCAGTAAATACTCATTTAAATAAAAAAAAAATATTTTTAAGATTTTTAATTTTTTTTTTTTTTTTTGTGATAGTCACACACAGAGAGAGAGAGGCAGGCAGAGACACAGACAGAGGGAGAAGCAGGCTCCATGCACCGGGAGCCCGACGTGGGACTCGATCCCGGTTCTCCAGGATTGTGCCCTGGGCCAAAGGCAGGCGCCAAACCGCTGCGCCACCCAGGGATCCCCTTTAAATTTTTTAAAGTAATCTCTACACTCAGTGTGGGGCTCAAACTCAAAATCCTGAGAACAAGAGTCACAGGCTGGATTGACTGAGCCACCCAGGTGCCTCAAGATGTAAGTTCTTGAGGTACCTGGGTGGCTCAGTGGTTGAGCATCTGCCTTTGGCTCAGGTCGTGATCCCGGGGTCCTAGGATCGAGTCCCACATCAGGCTCCCCATGGGGAGCCTGCTTTCCTTCTGCCTACGTCTCTGTCTCTCATGAATAAATAAAATCTTAAAAAAAGAAAAAAGAACATCTTTGTGTAAACTTCCAAAACTTTCTTTTCACAAATATAAAACAACCAGAGTTTCATGCAAGAAATAGAGCTTTATAGATCAACATGAGATTCCATGGGCTGTCCAGTGCAAGTGAACCAAAAAAAAAAAAAAAAAGAAGGAAGGGAGCAAAAAATAGGGAATGCATTTGGGGGGAAATGCAAGTCTGGGAGCTGAGCAAAATTAGTGCAATCAACTTAAAAATCACTAGGTTCCCTTTTCTTCTCATTACCTTCTCCTCCTCCTCCTCCTCCTCCAATTCCTCCTTCCATAACTAAAGTCTATTAGGCAAGTTTCTAAATCTAGGTCCTTTAGACAGAACGAGTTATGTGAGTAGTGAAATGGGGACCTGCCACCAAGATAGTAGAGACAACTGCTGAATTCTGTTGCCTGGGAAACATTCAGGGACATTATTAATAGGAATAGATGTGGCAAACTGAGCTAGTGTCTCACCAAGCATTTTATGTATGTTATTTCCTTCCCTATCACCCAACCCAATCATCTATCATCCACATGTTTCAGGCTCAGAAAGGTAAAGGACATACTGAAGGATATATGGCACTGGGACTCAGGTCTGTCTGGTTATAAGGCTTTACTAAGCTTTCTTCACATATACCAAAGAAGGGCTATGAGCACTTCAGTAGTATAGGCATTGTATACACATTTAGTTTCTATCACTGGCATAGAACTGAGGCTCATCTAGGGGAAGCTTTCACCATGTGGACTCTGCTACCAATTATAGCTGGGGCAATGATAAAACATGAACAGATTTATTAGAAATTAGAGAATGGATACTCATAAGAATGTAAAATGGCTATAAAAAGGACTTAAAAATCTATAAATCTCTGCTACTAAAAAAGTACTCATCAATTCCCCGACAGAAGAAATCTTGATTCCAAATCTGAGAAATGTGATGAGTCAGTGTGTCCTCTGTAAAAGCAGGGAAGACCTGGTGCCTGCATTAAGACCAGGTAATAAAATACACCTGAAGGAGAAGGTCCTGGAGGAAGGACAATCTCGTGTGAAAAATGAGGCTACTAGTTAGTTGTGCAGGTAGGCAACAAGTGGCCATGCCTGAGTGAACCTGAGGGTGACACTCAAAGATGACACCAGACAGTGACATTTGAGTAAACACATGGGTGATACCTGAGTGAGCATGAACAGGAACACCTGAGAAAGTGTGACATCTGAGTTGGCAAGTGCTGTTGTTTCGAGTCAGTAAATATTTATGAGGGCATCCATAATTTATATCAACTTTCCACCTTGATCTCAGCTGGCTTCCTTGTACATCATATATATTACAGACTGAGAGTATTGATGACGATAATGATAACACACTAACAAAAAACTTCTTTCTGTTTTTCTTAGGAGATATATCTTAGGAAAGAGCAGTACACAAAACTCTTCAAGGGTAGAGGAGGTGATTTGACACAGATTGTCTGTTAACACAATGATGGCCCATAGCTAAGGAAAAGGGACTTCCTCCTAAAGTTTGCTCCTTTCTCATTCAGTTGGTTTAATCTTCAAGGATAAAGGTATTAGGGGAACGAACTCTCCTGCCACTCCCTGCCAAATGAAGGAATGGCTGGGGGAGGAAGATGCAAGAGGACCACAGTGAATAGGAGTATGAGAGACAATTTCCTTAGGACACCACAGTGGAGGGAGCACTGGACAGGTTAAGAAAGGTCAGTTTCAGGGAAGCCCCTTCAATACATCCCACAAACTTTTGTTCTGCATCTGCCTTTACAATTCCTAGAAAGGGGCTCTTGGCTCTTAGGTAACTCTAAATTAGCTCACTTATGTGCTACCCTCAAATTTTAGATCCCAGGAATCAGGAATATGATAATTACACAAATATGAAGTCCCAGCCCTTAAGCAAAATTTACCTATTTGTCCTAGGAAAAGGAAACTGTTACAAAAAGACATCAATAGTGGGTCATCTTGCCATTTCATACACCTAAGTCTCTGGAAGGGTATATTGTGAAGCTGTTTTAAAGGCAGGTTTTATCAAGTACCCAGCCTGCCCTTCTAGCCTTCTCTCTTTGACTCTAGGCAGGGTTGGTGGATATACTAAAAGAATGACTATAATGGCTGCAGGCTGCATGTTAGAATCACCTGGTGAGGTTTTTTTTTTTTTTAGATTTTTAAAATTTATTTATTCATGACAGACACAGAGAGAGAGAGAGGCAGAGACACAGGCAGAGGGAGAAGCAGGCTCCATGCACTGGGAGCCCGATGTGGGATTTGATCCCGGGTCTCCAGGATCGCGCCCTGGGCCAAAGGCAGCACTAAACTGCTGCGCCACCCAGGGATCCCTTCTTATATATTTTTGTAAGGTTTATATATAATAATGAGTAAGTGTTAAAAGATAAATTTTTTTAAGAAAGATTTTATCCATTTATTTGAGAGAATAAGAGAGGGGGGGGGGTGGAGAGAGAACACAGCAGGGAGGAGGGGGGAGGGAGAAGGAGAAGCAAACCCCCACTGAACAGGTCGCCCAATGTGGGGCGCCATCCCAGGACCCTGAGATCATGACCTGAGCTGAAGGCAGATCCCAACCGACTGAGCCATTCAGTGCTCTAAAAGATAACTTTTAATAGAAGAAGATTTAAAAATACTTTTGGAAGGATATATATAAAAAAAAAAACTATTAAAATTAGTTGCCTCAGTTTGAAAAGGGAATGTAAGGGACATTTTATTTTCATTGTACCTCTTGAATTTATTTTTAAAGATTTTATTTATTTCTTTGAGAGAGAGAACCAGCAGAGGCAGGAACAGAAGCACAGTGACAGAGACAGGCGGATTCCATGTTCAGCACAGAGTCTGACGCAGGGCTTGATCTCACAACCCTGAGATCATGACCTGAGCTGAAATCAAGAGTCAGATGCTCAACTGACTGAGCCAGCCAGGCACCTCTTACCTATTAAAATTTTTACTTAAAGTAAGAATAGTTCTCTCTAGCAGCTTTTCCTACTATCTTAGAAATATACATTAGCAGCCTGTGAAACTAGCACAGGAGTATCCCTCTCATGCATGAGGTTCTCCCATATGCTCTGTGGCAATGAAACAACAATCCTGTAGGGAAAGGAGCTGTCTTCTTAGAGGACTCATGTTTTATAAATGTGAAGAGGAATGCCTGTCATAGCCTTTTGGGTAAATCTGAGTCCATTTTACTTGTTAGATAGGAAAAATGAATTCTTTCTCTGTACTTAGGCTGTTGCAGGGGGTGGGTAGTAAGGAAAGAAGAGTTACCTCTAAGAGGAGCTCCACACTATCCACCTGAAGCTCTTGCAGTCCCACTATCTGTACCACGTGCTTGCTATCTTCTCTTGCAAAGAGCCTGCAGATATAAGAAGATGGTTAGTATGGCAGACCTGCTGTAATGGACCTTGTTCTTGCCTCCCCAGAAACCATTCCATCATTCTCCTATTAGATGGCAGTTCTGTTATTTGAGTGAGATTAATGTGTATGCTCCTGGTCTACTCCCACACCTCCTGACACCAGCTCTGGGCTTCAGAGATGTTCCTTGACTGTTGTAAACAAGTCAGCATCTTTGGCTACAATTAAAAGAATGAACATTAAGATCCAGACCTATGCCAATCAGTGGGTCATATATTCCTGGCTTCAGTGATTGGTTCAGGATTGGATATGGGAACTCTGCTGGTCCAATCAAAATAAAGTCCTAGTCTCTGGTTGTTAGGTTGCCTGGGAGTGAGGTGCTGGTGCTCTTTCTTTCTGGAAGTGAAAGTACATGGCCCTAGGAACAGTGGCAGCCATTTTGTATTCACCAGAGAGCCAATTTTGGAGGCTAACATCATAGAAAGCATAGCTGAGCAAAGAAATTAGGTCCTTATAACATCCCTGAACTGCTAGAGTAAATAGATCCTAAGGCCTGATTCTCCTCTAGGCTTTATCTAATTATATGAGCCAATGCCTCCCCTAAATAGCTTAAGCCAATATAAGTGGGGTTCTACTTTATTTCCAACCTAAGGAGTCTTGATATATCTTCCAAGGGAGGAGGAAGAGCTGGTGCTGTGACTGAATTTCTCAGGTCTGTATGTAAGGTTATGTGGTCTATCATCATTTTTTTTTTATTTTTATTTTTTGGTCTATCATCATTAAACCAGATACATCAAGGCACATGTATTGATTGAATCTATTAAAGACTCTAACATTATTTTTCTCCCTTAATAAGATAGTGATTGAAGTTAGGAATGGAATTCCATTGGGCAGCCCGGGTGGCTCAGCGGTTTAGAGTCGCCTTCGGCCTAGGGTGTGATCCTGGAGACCTCGGATTGAGTCCCGCATCAGGCTCCCTGCATGGAGCCTGCTTCTCCCTCTGCCTGTGTCTCTGCCTTCCCCGCTCCTCTGTGTCTTTCATGAATAAATAAAATCTTTAAAAAAAAAAAAAAAGAAGAATGGAATTCCACTTTACAGCCAAAAAAGGAAATAATTTTCTCAAAATTTTTTCTTTTTTTACAAAAGATTTGAGAGGGCAGCCCGGGTGGCTCAGCGGTTTAGCGCTGCCTTCAGCCCAGGGTGTGATCCTGGAGACCGGGGATCGGGATCGAGTCACACGTCGGGCTTCCTGCATGGAGTTGCTTTTCTCTCTCTCTCTCACTCTCTCTCTCTCTCTCTGTGTCTCTCATGAATAAATAAATAAAATATTTAAAAAAAGAAAAAAAATATTTGAGAGAGAGAGAGAGAGCATGCACACAAGGGTGGCATGGGGGGGGCGGGGAGGAACAAAGGAAGAGGTACAAGCAGATTCTCCACTAAGTGGGGAGCCCAATGTGGGGCTTGATTCCATGATCCTGAGATCATGACCTGAATGGAAACCAAGAGACAGAAGCTTAACCAACTGAGCTACCCAGGTGCCATTAAAAAACATTTTTCCTTAGTTTATGTTTCACCCCAAGTTTCTAAACTTTTATAGAAGGACTGGAAGAAATCAGCTTCACCAATCTCTGTGACCTCTCAGAAAACAACTATTGGTACAGTCAGGCTTCTGGAATAAAGGAAGGACCTAGCTTTCGGAGTCCTCATGTCATTCCTGAACATATTTTCCTAGGCCCTACACCCTAAGCTCACCCCAGAAAAGTTCCTAATGGACAGCCCAAAATGTATTGCTAGATTTTAAAATCTTATAAGCAAGAATATATATATTTTTTAAATTTATTCATGAGAGACACAGAGAGAGAGGTAGAGACATAGGCAAAGGGAGAAGCAGGCTCCATGCAGGGAGCCCGATGTGAGACTCGATCCCAGGACTCCGGGATCACACCCTGAGCCAAAGGCAGGCGCTCAACCGCTGAGCTACCCAGGTGTCCCAGCAAGAAGTATATTTCTATCACTTTTTATGCAAGGGTATAAAAACAATTTAACCTCTACTTTTAAGAGTTAATTTGCGGCTTCATACCTAATTGCAGTTTCAACCTCCCCAGAAGTGTGTTTTAACTTCTCAATCAGACGTTTTTTTGATAAGCACTAGTGAGGTAATCTGTCACATGAGCCCTCTCTATCCCTCTCAAAGGAAAATGAGGTAATCTACCTAATAAGACCCCCTGCGCTTCCCCACAAAGGAAGGTGATCTTGCCTGGAACAATCTTTTATTTTCTTTTGCTACTAACTTCCTTGCTCTAGCCTCCTTTCTATAAAAATCTTCCATTTTGTATAATTCCCTGGACCTCCCCTCTACTTGCTAGATGGAATGAGGCCCGATTCATGAATTGCTTAGAAAAGCCAATTATATCTTTAAAAAAAAAAAAAAAGTTAATTTGAAGATCCATAACTTTTGGTTTCTAGCTTATTAAGAGGTGGACTGATCATGTATGTTTCTGTTCACCTTTGTCAAAGTCTCACTATTACTTTTAGGAAATATATTTTATTAAAAAAACACACAGGATACAGCATAACAGCTCTAAACAGAAAGTATGCCATGAGTGGATCAGGACATTTCAGAAGTCCCAGGAAGATAGGCAAAAGAGATACTAATCAATTAGCCAGAGATATAAAAACAAAAAGAAAACACCTACAGCCCAAGACACTTGCAGAGTAAGTGTAGGTTCTTCCCTAGTGAGCCCTAAAAGGAAGCTTCAAAGAAAGGAGTTAGTATAATCCCATCTCCGTGGCTACAATTAAAGAGTGCAAACATACAGGGAAATATATGAGTAATTTATTAAAGAATGACACTCACAAATAGCTGACTAGACACCTTGACTGTCCCTTAACCCAAATAAATTGGATGGACGAATGGATAGACAGACACACAAACACAGCAGCTTGTATTCTCCTGCCAACTGTTCTTTAAACAAAGAGGACTTCAACTACCTCCATTTTGTCCTCAAATTTTCTAATTAGTTCTTTCCAGCTTATCTCTTCATTCAGGAAAAAGATCCTGCAGGCAAAGCATCCCTATAAGAGAATCCAAACTATCCCCTCAAGCAATAAGGACTGCCCAGAGCCAGCAAGCCCCCACTCAGGACTGACCCCAAGATAATGATCAACTTGACCTTCATGACCCACCTGGGAGTACCCACCAACCTTTGTCTTATATTTTCCTTACGTAAACCTAGAAGTATTTTTGGTACTTTGGAAGCAGTCTTTGAAATGTTAGTTTGCTGTCTTCCCAGTACTGGCCTCTCAGAAATAAATTTCTTTCTTGTTTCACCACCACTCATTTACTCTAACTTCGAATTTTGTCAGTGGCTAGTGGTTGACCTGGTCTGTTTGGACCCCCCAGAGCCAGATGCCAGCGCCCAGATACATTCTGACTGGAAAGAGCTCATAAATAAGTGCTGGGGCTTGGAAGAGAAGCTGTGATTGAGCTAACTTGAGGCTTCAGAACCAACAGAGAAGGTAAAAAGAAAAGCAACTCTCCTCCAAAGCAAACCCAAAGCAGAACCCTTCTTTATTTGGCAGTTGCTGTGTCGGGACAGAACCCTGAACACCTGTATATTCTCTGAATTGTGGCATACCTGAAGGTCCCCTTTCCTTTGGAATAGTCCACAGATGGCAGTCTGCCCAAGCCTAGTTGCTGGTTTCTCCAGTTTCACAACTTAATATCCTAGTACTCCTCTACCATGGGGGCCTGCCCTATCATGCTCTCCCTTCTGAACTCAAGCTGCTCTTCTACCCCCACCTCCCATTCCAGTGCTTGCCTGAAGCTTGTGGAATTTGCACATCCTTTTGGACAGCTCTGTAGGGGCTTGGATACCTTTGCTGGAGGCTAGTCTCTGTCATTGATTTAGCTTCCCCAGCCCTCTACCATGCTTAGCCTCAACTCTCTCTACTTGGTGTGGCTGCTCCCAACATGTCACAGGTCTGGTTAATTCTGTTATGACACCCTTTTATCTTTCCACGTCCCCTATTCCATCTCTCCTCCTTATTCTTCCAGTCAGTTGGTACCTTCACAACTTCATTGTTTCCTGCTCGATTGAAGTCATCTGTTTCAACCTAAATAAAACTTTATGCAGAAAAATACAATAGGGATTTAAAGTCAGAGTTACTGAATTCATTTCTAAATTACTGTATTATGTTGCATGGGCTTATAAGAGTTAAAAGTCTAATGTGAAGAAGAGAGATTTTTTTTTTACTGATTTCAGAAAACTATCATTAAATTTACCCTAAGATTATTGAGAGCAAAAAAATAAGAGAAAGCAGGAAATATTATTTATGGTTCTTCTAGTGTAATAATAGGTCAAAAGCATAGGAAAGGATTTAAGTACACGTTGACATCCTGACTTCCTGAAATCATGACCTTTTTCATAGACCAAAATAAAAGGGACAGTCTTTCAATAAACATTAGGATATTGATCACATAAAAATAATACTAATGCAGGGCCCCTGGGTAGCACAGTTGGTTGGGCATCCAACTCTTAGTGTTGGCTTGGGTCATAGTCTCAGGGTCCTAAGAATGAGCCCTGTGCGGGGGTCCAAGCTCAGGGAGGAGTCTGCTTGGGTCTCTCTCTCTCTCTCTCTATCCCCCTTTACCCCTCCCCATGCTTGCTCTGTCTCTCTCTAAAATAAATATTAAAAATCCAAATGGGGGATTCCTGGGTAGCTCAGAGGTTGAGCATCTTGCCTTTGGCTCAGGTCGTGATCCCGGGGCCCTGGGATCAAGTCCCACATCGGGCTCCCTGCATGGAGCCTGCTCCCTCTGCCTATGTCTCTGCCTCTCTCTCTCTATGTCTCTCATGAATAAATAAAATCTTTAAAAATAAATAAATAAATAAAATACTAATGGAAGGCTAATTTACATTTTTCTCTAGTTGAACTGATGGTTTAAAAAATATTCATCTGGGACGCCTGGGTGGCTCAGTTGGTTAAGTGTCTGCCTTTGGCTTGGGTCGTGATCCTGGGGTCCTGGGATCAAGCCCCGCATCAGGCTCCCTTCCTCTCCCACTCCCCCTGCATGTGCTTTCTGTCAAATGAATAAATAAAATCTTTAAAAATAAATATTCAGGGGAGCCCTGGGTGGCTCAGCGGTTTAGCGCCTGCCTTCGGCCCAGGGCCTGATCCTGGAGTCCCGGGATTGAGTCCCACATCAGGTTCCTTGCATGGAGCCTGCTTCTCCCTCTGCCTGTGCCTCTGGCTCTCACTCTCTCTCTCTGTGTCTCTCATGAATAAATAAATAAAATCTTAAAAAAAAAAGAAAAGAAATATTCATCTGATTCAAGAAACTTATTTCACAAAAGGGCACAAATATAACAAGGCCTCGCATTAAATCCCATGATTCCATGATCCTGTGGGACTCTGGCCTAAAACAACGATTCACAGATTTATAGTTTCCCCACTCATAATCAGTACCTTTTTCTTCTATTTAAGAGGTCATAAAGCTGTCCACAGTAGATTTCATAGAAGCTGATCCACACGAAGAGGTGCCTTCTTGGCTGGGATACTTCTAGTTGCCTGAAGATATCTTTGGCAGCCAGAGCATAGAGTCCTGGGTTCTGATGAGTTCCTATCATGGTGTAGGTCTTCCCGGCACCTGTCTGTCCATATGCAAAGCAAGTGGCATTGCCTCTAGGGGAAAAATAATTTGTATAACATATATACTAAGAGAAATGCTAATCTACACATAGATTTTTCATGACAAAAATCAGAAACAGAATCCTGTTTATAGCTGACAAAATTCAACTATACGCATACAATCCTTTAAGGAAAGAACAGAGCTTTACATTATAAAAATGTAGGAAGAAGAAAAAATATTCTCAAAGAAGGACATGAGTTTTTTAATAGGAATTTGTTATGGAACTGGTTATACCATAAGACAACGGCCCCACATTCTAGAGATCAAGTAGATGATTTTGCCTTAATCCTAAAAGGTAAGTTTGATGAAAGAAGTAATAGAAAATTGGGATGCCTGGGTGGCTTAGTTGGTTAAGTGTCTGTCTTCGGCTTAGGTCATGATCCCTGGGTCCTGGGATCGAGCTGTGCATCAGGGAGTCCCTGCTCCTTGGGGAGCCTGCTTCCCTTTCCCTCTATCTGCCACTCCCTCTGCTTATATTCTGTCAAATAAATAAATACAATCTTTAAATAGAGAATTAAAATAAATACAATAGACAATGGAAGACTATATGAACAAGGTGTTAGTGACTACTCATAAACATTAAGGAAGTTTAGACAGAGGTAAAATCAGTATAAGCAAAATAGTTGAGGAATGACTCATAAAAGAGCTTTTCTAAAGGCCTCAGTTTTCACTTTCATTAATAAATTAATAGGTTACTTGTTTTTTTAAGATTCCTTCTAGCCCTGACATCATGTGATTCTAAGTGAGAATCACTATTCCCGCATGTGGGTGGGTATGTGTGTGGTTAGGACTGTGAAGAACTGCAGAATTAGAGGTGAAGAAGAAAGACAGAGACTAATCTTCTGATCACATGTTTTCAGAGGAGCTAGAGGCCAAGATTATCTGAGTATCAGAGGCCCAACTATGTAGTGCAGAGCAGTAAGTGACCATAATGTTAAGTAGTAAGCAGCTATTGCAGACTCTTGAACAGGAATTGCATGGATGAATGATAAAAGTAGCTTCTTGCAGCAAGAAAAAATGTCTATGTACAGACACAGAGGTAAGGGGATACTGGAGGTGGGCAGAGAGATGAACATGAAGAAAGGAGCCTGAAGCCAGAAAGAAACCAAAGAATGAGTAATAGGAAAACGGCAAAGGAACCATGGAAGTGTGAGAAGAAAGAGATGGTAACTAATCAGATTTAAGCTGCTTGAGTAGAGACCAGTTACTCCTTGTCTTTTGAATCCAGGCTCCCAGCTGTATAGGTACTTGGATACACTGGTAGAGGCAGTGTGAGGAAAAGCATTAAAGGAGGAAAATGTGAACAAACTACAGAAGATTCAGCAGAATGAGACTAAAGAATAATATCTACCTTATCTTTAGAACATTTTTTAGTTTTTTTTTTTTTTAAGAGAGACAGAAAATGTGAAGAGGGGAGGGATAAAGGGAGAGGGAGAATGAGAATCCCAAGTAGGCTCCATACCCAGTGCACAACCCAATGCGGCACTTGATCTCACAACCCTGAGATCATGACCTGAGGGGAAATCAAGAGTAGAAAGTTTAACGACTGAGCCACCCAGGCACCTCATCTTCTGAACATTTTAGAGATGCGCTTTTTGAAAAACAACAAATATGGATATGAAATGTCTCTTATTATGGTTCGCAGAATGGATGCATTTAACTTGTACTTTTTAAAAAAAGATGTATTTATTTTAGAACTAGAGAGAATGAGAGCATGTGCGTGTGTGCACATGCATGAGCAAGGGGTGGGGCAGTGGGGAGGGAGATAGAGAGAATCTCAAGTAGACTCCCACAGGGGGGCTCAATCTCATGACTCCAAAATCATGACCTGAGCCAAAATCAAGGGCTCATGCTCAAGTGACTGAGCCACCTAGGCACTCCTGCACCTCTTATTTTTTAATTGGTACTGGCCTAACATTCAAATTCTAACTTTAGAAACTTGCTCTCTTAAAAAGTACTCCCTAGACTTGGTGCATAAGAAATTGAACCTGAAAGGAATCTCACTTTTTCAGCCTGCTCAGAATAAAAAAAAATTTTAATGACTTCTACAAAACAATAAAAAGAAAAAAACTGGGCAAATGAAGTTATCTGAATGGCCAATGAGCACATTTCTGAAAAGATTCTCAATTAGGCATTTGGGAAATTCAAATACAAACCAAAATGAGATCAAGTTATATACCCATTAGATTGGCTGAAATAAAGAAGACTGATGATGTTAAATATGGTGACATAGAAATGCAATTCACAGGGTGCCCCTGATACTCCCTGCCATACTCATGCTCTCTCTCCAATAAATAAATAAATCCTAAAAAAAAAATATTTTTTAAAGAAGGAAATTCGATTCACATATATTGCTATTGGGAATATAAAATGGGTATGTGGAGGTGCCTGGGTGGCTCAGTCGGTTTAAGCATCTGCCTTCAGCTCAGTCATAATCCTGGGGTCCTGGGGTCAAGCAACACATCAGGCTCCCTGCTTGGCAGGGAGTCTGTTTCTCCCTCTTGTGCTTGCTCTCTTGCACTCTCTCTCAAATAAATAAATAAAAATCTTTTAAAAAAAGAAATGAAATGGGTGTGTAGAAAACTGTTTGATACTTTCTTATAAACACACACCTATCCAATGACTCAGTAATTCCATTTCTAGGTTTCACCCAAGATAAATGAAAACATGTCCAAGAAAAAGACTTGACCAAGAATGTTCATACAGCTTTATAGTCCCAAACTGGAAATAACCCAAATGTCCATCAACAAGAAAATGGATAAGTTGTGGTATATTTATAGAAAGGAACATTATTCAGCAATAAAAGCTATGGATACATGCAACACGTACTAATACCAAAAAACATTATGCTAAGCCAAAGAAGCTAAGCATAAAAGAACCTATATGGGAATGATTCTATTTCTGTGACATTCTAGAACAGGCAAAACTAATCTATAGTAAAGGAAAGGTCAGTGGTTATATAAGACTTGAGGGTGGAAGTTGGAGATTTACTAGGAGGGTACATAAGAGAACTCTCTGGGGGTGATGGAAATGGTCTACTATCTTGTTTGAGGTATTGGTTACTTGGACAAATACAAGTATCAAAACTCATCAAACTTGAATACTTCTTAAGATCTGTGCATCTAATTTTATTTGAATTATATCTCAATATTTTTAAAGTTCTAAGAATTATTTTTAAAAAGTCAAAATACTCTGGAATCCGTGATTCTAGCAAGCTGTTTGGCATTTTCTATCTATACATGCCTATATTTTGAATAAACAACAGAGTCCTTAGTGCCTTTTCGGTCCCATTTAATGTTTATTGTGAATAATTATTTCAAAATTTAAAAAATACATCTATAAAAAACAGGTGACAGTCACTTACCTATCCCACTCCAGTGAAAAGAGTAACTGAACTATGGGTAGGATATTTAATTCCTATTATCAAAAGTTCAAACTACAACCATTTAAGCCTTTTTATTCTGAGGACTTTCATAAAATTATATTATTGACAACTTATATTTTTGCTGAAATTTTCTGAATGCTTGGTAAATCCAAAAGAGACAATGCACTCTTCAGAAGAGTCTAAATTCATCGGATTAAAACACAAATTAATGTCTAATTCAAAAAAATAAAAAACATAAATGATACTTATAAAGAAATATGTATTGGAAAACAGTATGAACCAAGCAAAGCAAATAATAACTATCATACCCATTGAAAATATGCTGAATGAGTGGGTGAGTAGTCTTCATGTATACATCCCGATTGGTGCATGCTTCACCAAAGACTTCATCAAAATAAAAAACATGCTGAAAAAGAAATGTGATTTTTATATAAAGAGGTATTTTCTGGGTTTTCTTCACTATTCTAGTTAACACATAATAAAGGTGCAAGTACGTTTTCAACTAATAGTAACTGACTATGACAAACTTAGAGATAAATAAGCAATCAATAACTATCAAATGATAGGGCTTTCTTAAGATCTCTGTAGATATGTTCTTACAATGTAAAAACAAAAGCACACGATTTTTGTTCTTTTTCTTTTTTAAAATATTTTATTTATTTATTCTGATAGAGAAAGAAAGAGGCAGAGACATAGGCAGAGGGAGAAGCAGGCTCCATGCAGGAAGCCCAATGTGGGACTTGATCCTGGACCCTGGGATCACGCCTTGAGTCAAAGGCAGATGCTCAACCACTGGGCTACCCAGGAGCCCCGATTTTTGTTCCTTCTTAAGTAAATTATGAGTACATGACAGCTAATCCTCCTTAGGTCCAGGAGAACTGAATTCTATGGGGGTTATCCTCATAGCCCAGCTAGGACTAGCATATTTGAAATTTGGAGGAATTATAAAGGAAGACTTCCATTTCATAGGTTACATAGCTGGCCTCCCCCCCCCCCAGTTTTATTTATTTAAAAAAGATTTTATTTATTTGAGAGAGAGAGTGAGCAAGAGAGAGAGCACAGGAACAGGGGCAGAAGGAGAGGGAAAAGCAGACTTGCTTGCTGAGCAGGGAGCCTGACTTGAGGCTCGATCCCAGGACCTTGAGATCATGAGCTGACCTGAAAGCAGATGCTTAACCAACTGAGCCACCCAGGCACCCCTTTTTCTTTTTTAAAGATTTTATTTGAGAGAGAGAGAGTGAGCGCAGGGGTGGGAGGGGGTGGCAGAAGGGCAGATCCCCACTGAGCTGGGAACCCAACATGGGGCTCCATCCCAGGACCCAGAGATCATGACCTGAGCCAAACACAGATGCTTGCTTAACCGATTCAACCACCCAAGAGCCCCCAAAGCTGAGTTTTTAATTCCATGAACACTTATTGCTCAGCTGGTAACATGTATAGTTGCAGTAGGCACTCCAAAGGCCCAAAGATATAGATATTACCCTACCATTACCCCAACTTCACACCTAAAGATGTGAATCCAGACAAGTATACAAATGATTCTAAGCTAGAAAACCTTTGAGAGATAAAGTACATGTGGAATTCAAAGGAAAAGCATATTCCTTCTGATTGGGAGAGACATTATGAAAAAAGACTGTACGCAGAAAGAGCCATGCGGGAAGAAGAAGAATTTAGAGGTAGAGATGGAGGCAGGGGAAGATATTCTAGGCATGAGAAAAACCTCAGCAACAGTCAAATGAGGGAAGCACAAGGAACATTTAGGAAACAGAGAAGATTCACTGTGGTTGAATCATAGGATCTTGGTAGATAGAAAGGTGAAATAGAAGGCTAAGAATAATGTATTAGGACTATGTTGCATGGGTATTAGGAGTAGCCTTAAGGACAGAATGTTCATATTTAATTTAGCAAATAGTGGGTAGACAATAAAAAACTTTGCAAAGGAAAGAGATGCTCTGAGCCATTTTACTGGAAGACTAATCTGGCTTCACACTGTGAACAGACTAAGAACAGGGACACTGGTAGTAATCCAATGGTAATCCAGAGATTTGAATTCCCAAATCTTAACATCTGCTGGATTATCCTCTGTTTTAGAAGGGTCTAAATTCAATGATGACAGTAAAAATAAAGAGATGAATGCATGAGAAATTTGGCCACTGCCTGGATATGAGTTGGTGGGGAGAGAAAGTAGTCCACAATCCCCAAATGAATAAACCATGATAATCTGGAAAAGGATAGAAGACCCTATTAAACTGGATCTGGAAAGAATTAACTTAGCAGCGATAATCATTTGCATAATTAAGAAGCTTATTATGTTGGCAGACCAACTAACCCTGAGTAAAAAAAATCCTAATTTCAAGCCTGACTGTAGTGTAATAATGGCAGTCCATGTGCAATGAATGAGACATTAAGCCCTTTCTTCTACTACCTCTTGGGCATACTCTAAATATGCAGTTGAGAAAAATTGCATGGGAAAATCCAGCAAAGTGAATTTGGGCCAATTTACTGTGTGAGTCACTCTACTCAGGTCTGATTCAGTCTTGTGTATCATTACAATACATTGGAATAGAAATTTGCTAGGTCACCTGAACAGAAATTATTCAATTATTGTTGAATGTATTAGTTAGAAAATATCGCCAAAAGTTAGAAGGTGAGAAAATAATGAATCTGTGCAGCATGATAAAGAAATCTGTGAACTTTTAGTGGTATGAAATATGTGATAGGACTTTAAGAATAATAAAATGTTTTTAACTGCTGAATCTGGGTGACAGGCACATAAGGGCTCATTATACTTTTGAATAAACTTGAAAATGGCAATAATAAAAAATAAAATCTATTGCTAATATATATATATTTTTTTTTGGCATTTCTCAGCAAAATAAAAAAATGATAACAAGTAAATGTGAAAACTTTTTAAATTCCTTTACTTCATTGAGTATTTGGCTATTCTTCATCTTCTTCTATAAGTGCCTGTAAATAACTTTACTTCTTGAGTATATATCTTAGAAAACACATTGATTAAAGGCATTAGTATCTTTCCTTCCAATAGGACTTAGGCATTGATTTTTCTAGTACTTCTGTAAATATCCTTAATGAAAGATATGTGAACATGTAAGATTAGTATTATTATAATTACTGCATATATTATAATATATATTTATATTTTTTAAAGATTTATTTATTTATTCATGAGAGACACAGAGAGGGAAAGAGAGAGAGGCAGAAACGTAGGCAGAGGGAGAAGCAGGCTCCATGCAGGGAGCCGGACGTGGGACTCGATCCTGGGTCTCCAGGATCAGACCCTGGGCTTAAGGCGGCGCTAAACTGCTGAGCCACCAGGGCTGCCCATATTAATACATATAAATATAATAAATGCTAGCAGAAGATATCTAAATACATATATTCCATAAAGTCCTTTCCATCACATATATTTCATTTGATCATACTTAATTAATTAGGTTGTATCAATATACACTTTAGCCCTGATATGATCAGAGTTCCATATTTTATTTTTAAATAAGTTTTTCAGATTATTAAAGTAACATGTATTTATAGAGTATCTCTGGAAACATAGAACAGGTAATAGTGGTTGCCTTCAAGGAGGACATAGAATAAGCAGGACACTTTTCACTGCATTCCTTTTTGTATGTTTTGATTTTGAAACAAGTATATCTATGTTACTCAAAATTTTTTACTTTTTAGGGGCACCTAGGTGGCTCAGTAGTTGAGCATCTGCCTTTGGCTCAGGTCATGATTCTGGGGCCCTGGGATCAAGTCCTGCATCAGGCTCCTCTCAGGGAGCCTGCTTCTCCCTCTACCTACGTCTCTGCCTCTCTGTGTTTCTCATGAATAAATAAATAAAAATCTTAAAAAAAATGTTTTTGCTTTTTATATAAAAGTAGCATGCTGATTATAGACAAATTTAAAAACATGGAAAACAGTAAAGAAGAAAATAAAATTATCTACAAATCTTACTATCCAGGGATAGCCACTGTTGACTTTTTGATATATTTCAGTACCATCTCTTTGTTCTATATATATTTCTTTATTTAAGAAATGGAATGAAATATATACAAATTTGTTTCCTTGTCCTTTCACACATTATGTTGATATAAAATTAAATGCTAAGCAGGATAGCACATTGCATATATATGATCATATATACTAAATAACAAAGAAGATTTGAAAGTACATTTAATTAAATGGATATATATAAACTTATTGTTTGAATTCTTGAATAAGTTTAAAAATTAAAACCCAAAGAGTCTAGGATCAATATTTATTTGCTAGGTTTGCTATCAACCTCCTTTTTCTTCTTTCCACTTAAGGAAAGAAAAGGGGGTGAAAGCCCTCCCAGCACTTGTATGACATTGATAGGTAAGGACTTTGACCTATGAGAGCAAAGGTCCAAAGTTCAAACTGCAGAGAAAGTGCTATGAAAACTATGGGTGTTCAATAAGTATTGACCAATGGTAATGACAAAGAAGTAAGGTTATTATGTTTTGGAATAATGGAAAAATACAAAAGATAAGACAATGCTTCTTTGAGGGAATTACTGTGACAGAAGCATCATTAAGGGCTTCTTGGGTAGATGGCAACTGGACAGGACTATTACTATGGTTATAAGTAGACATGGAACTAGATAACATTATAACTAATTGACATTTAGACCATCTTCAAAATAAATACCTCCCATCTAGACCTAATAGATTGTGCATTGATCAGCAGTCAATAATGCTGTTAAAGTAATTGGGTTGTTTATACAGTGGTCTAGTAATTTAGTGCCCATAGAAAGACCCAGTGGATTACTTTGAATGTTGCGGTGAAACCCAATTTTGATAACCAAAGAAAAAGATGAACAATGCCAAATATAAAAGAGGGGGAAAGTGTTAACAATTTGACTTCAGTGTTAACATATTTATTCTAGGAGAGTAAAATTTCAGCTGACTAAGGTGAAATGCTAGCACAACAGATTACTCACCACTTTTCTTCTCTCTAGCATTCACTGGGTTTTGAGACAAGAGAGCAAGAGAGAGAATAGTATGAATGTAATATGAATGTATATAGAGGCAGATTAAGAGAGACTTGAATTCCCAAATCTTAACATCTGGTGGATTATCCTCTGTTTTAGATTGTTTAGAATTGCTTCAGGGCAGCCCAGGTGGCTCAGCGGTTTAGCGCCTGCCTTCAGCCCGGGGTGTTATCCTGGAGACCCAGGATCGAGTCCCATGTCAGGCTCCCTGCATGGAGCCTGCTTCTCCCTCTGCCTGTGTTTCTTCCTCTCTGTGTGTGTGTGTCTCTCATGAATAAATAAATAAAATCTTAAAAAAAAAAAAAAAAAAAGAATTGCTTCATAATTTTAAGAGTACCTAAATTATGGCATCTTCCATCCATGGCCTGCTGCTTCCATAGGAGACTGAAGTTATTCCAAGGTTATCTATCTGCTTGAAATAAGTTCCTTTCAATATCAAACTCTTTCTTCTTGGACTCTTATCTTTCTGGCAGGGAGTGAACACTTTCTTATGTGTCTAAGTCACTAGTGTTCTATTTAAATCCTTATATGTTAGATGTAAAAGTGAAATCATATCCCTGGACTGCATTTACTTGCTATAATCTATTCTATACAAAGTAACCTGCTCAATTTCCACCAAGTTAAATCTAAACCCAAAGACAGTTGAGAATCAAAATAAGCAGTTGAGTGGCTATCTGGAATTTTGTTGCTCGAAAACATATCCTCCATATTAAACTCCAGATTCAAACTCATAATAATAAGTTTATACTGTGAGATACAGGCAAGAATTGAGACTGACTATGGGATCATCTCAGAGTCACTCTGGGGCATATACTCAGTGACTAGTCCTACCTACCACCACTACATTCTTTTTATCACCTTAAGACCCTTTTTTGCCAAAGAGGTATAATAACATTCATGTAAAATGTGTTAAGCGAATATATGATGCAATTCTATAGCCTTAGAATGTAGAAATTACGTTTTTGTTTCCTCCATTGCACTATATTTGTTTAAAATGAAGGTCCAGAGTATTAATGATTTATATCACGTATGAATACCAACACCCAAAGCAGAAATTGGGTTTTAGAATTTGTATGCTATCATTAAAATAAGAGCAAAAAAAAAATCTACACACTTGATCATATTAATTCCAAACACAAAAGGAAAGCATCATACCTGCAGAATATATTGTGTAAGGTCAACTGCTTCTTTCTTTTCATGAACAAGTAGCGTTTCTTTGTCTTTTACAGTAACAATATTAATTTCTCCACGACGTACCTCCCTCATGCCCAAAGGGCGTTTTCGAACACAAACTCTAATTTTCTCCATCTCAGTCCAAGGATTCTCTTTCTCTGAGGTGTTCTGTCTGATATATATTTAGAAGTGGGCTTTAATTAATAATAGGATAAGGCTACTTAAGAGGTCAAAGTATCAGTATATTTTGTTATTTTATATACACATTACACCTAACTTATATACACATCTTACATATATAAAAAGCTTTCTCAGTGTCAACACTTTAATCTGTAACTTATACATATTAGGTGTATAGAAAGTTCTTTTACTAACTAAATCCTCCCGATTACTTCTATCTCTATCCCTAATCCACTCCATCCTCTGTCCTGCCAACAACAAACAAAAAAACTCTAAAACCCTAAGAGTTGCTCTAGCTCTAAGACATATGTTTGGCTTCCAGATGTGGTCTTCCAAAAACTTCTATATGTCTTTCTATATATCCCCCCAAATCAGGCTGGTTAATCCTCAAAATCAAACACAGTTATGTTTTGATCACCCCTCCAAGGCCTTTAAAATACCTAAAACCTGTATCTATTGCTTTTTCTCAATCCAATTATTCTTATACATTTACTGTTTTCTTGATCATTCAATCTAATTTCTTTTTTTATCCTACCTGGGATCACCTTGATCCTTGAATACCTTGAACTAGGTGGTAGGTTTCAATGTACTTTTTCTCTGTTCCTCCTGGTATACTCTGCCCTCCCTTTGTCTTGCTCTCTCAGTTCCTCTTTTTATTCACCTGATATGTATTTGTTAGAACACAATCCTGTATTTCTTCTTCCTGGGACAATTTTACAACTGGTGCTGCCCACCACTATCAGCCTTCTATTCAGACGCATGTCTTCTCTGGCTCTGACTTCAATGAACTTAACAATCTTAACAGCTAGAATATTTGATGAAATATTCCTTGAGCTAGGGATACAAAATTCACCAGGTTTACTTACTGAGTCTAACGGGGCTATATACACTTATCTCTAACAACTGACCGTTTACCTATATAGAAATTCCTCTTAACCTAGTAACAAGAAAATAGGATTCTTGAAAGTAGTTTACCAGATCAATGCCTTTGGTCCATATACTAAGATTGCCTTAACAAGACAAATTAGTCCCTTCCTTTTACACTTTAGAATTTGATTAATAGCCCCTAAAAAGCCTTTTATAATAGATTTTACACAGGATATTTCACTATATAATTGTTTCATATCAATTTCGATTTTCTGAGCCCTCCAACTGGCTGGAAAATTACTTTTTGCCAGGATTTTACTTAAATTAGTAAAAAGGAGTGAATAAAATTTCTATAGTGCATAAAGGACTACACCAGGCTTTTAAAGCATTTAAGGGAGGGAGGGGCAATGAGAGAGGGAAAGAGAGACTCTGAAGCAGGCTCCACACCCAGTGTGGAGCCCAACTCAGAGCTCAATCTCATAACCCTGAGATCATGACCTGAACTGAAATGAAAAGTCAGACGCTTAATTGAGCGACCCAGCCTGCTTTTCCCTCTGCCTGTGTCTCTGCCTCTTTCTGTCTCTGTGTCTCTCATGAACCAAAACACAGCAGACTTTTAAAAATGTACCATTTTGGGGATCCCTGGTGGCGAAGCGGTTTAGCACCTGCCTTTGGCCCAGGGCACAATCCTGGAGACCCGGGATCGAATCCCACATCAGGCTCCCGGTGCATGGAGCCTGCTTCTCCCTCTGCCTATGTCTCTGCCTCTCTCTCTCTGTGACTATCATAAATAAATAAAAAATTAAAAAATAAAATAAAATAAATAAAAATGTACCATTTTGAGGTTAAGTGTGGCAAAATCTTGACAATCATTAAAAGTAGATGATGGGCAGGTAGGGGATTCATTGTTCTATTCTCCCTTCTTCTGCATATGTTTGATTTTTTTAATAACAAAAAAAAATGTTTTAAGATTTTATTTTTTCATGAGATACAGAGAGAGAAGCAGAGACACAGGCAGTGGGAGAAGCAGGCTCGCTGCTGGGACTCTATCCCAAGACCCTGGGATCACGCCCTGAGCCAAAGGCAGATGCTCAACTATTGAGCCACCCAGGTGCCCCCCAAAACAAAAATTTAATGCATTATTTTAACAAGGGCCTGTGTCAAAATTTTTATTGGGAAGTATTAAAAACCTAATTGTATAAAGCCAATTAAATGGGATAGAAAAAGTCTTTTTCAAAATTGACTAAGGACTCTAGGATGGATCATGTGGTCAAAAAGACTACAGTTTTCAAGTTCAAGGGGCAAAAAGGAATGAATGTTCTGCTAAAAGGCTCTGTTTCTTTTTTAAAGATTGTATTTATTTATTGGAGAGAGAAAGAGAAAATGAGTGGGAGGGGGAGGGGCAGAGGGACTAGGAGACTCCTCCTTGAGCAGGGAACTTGATACAGGGCTCAATCCCAAGGACCCTGAGATCATGACCTGAGCCAGTCAGACACTTAAGCGACTGAGCCTCCCTGGTACCACTAGAAGGCTCTGGTTTTAATGCCCAACATTCCTTAGAAGAGATAAGCTGTATCTTCCTGACATGAAGAGTTAAGACAGCTGGAGTTAGATCTATTTAAGATCTCTAAATGCATTAGACTTTTATTAATTTATTTTGAGCTTACTTGATTTGAGGCATCCAAAGAGAATGCACTTTGGACAAGATGACATCCTAACAGTAAGCATTAAGTTGGTGAGGGAGTTTCTCAGGGTTCTAAAACCTTGACTGCTACTTAGAAACATCTGGGTAAGAATATGAGAATTATTGGGAGGAAATGTCCTTTCTAATCTCTATTTCCCTCACATAATAAAGAGTGAGAAGAGAGATAAAATAATGACATTAAAAGTAAGAAAGCTCAATGGAACAGCTTTCATTCTGGGTTTGTCATGTATAAACCTTGATAAGAGCACTTACCTCACCATATGGTTGTTTGTCATCCCACTCACTCCCCTTAAGAGTCTAAGAGCCTCCACATATCCTAATTATCTTTACAACTAGAATCAGACCTAGAAGAGGTGATACTTAATATGTGCCACATAAATGAAATAGCAGTATTTATTTAATTTTTTTTTAAATTTTTTTTAATTTTTTTTTTTTATTTATGATAGGCACACAGTGAGAGAGAGAGGCAGAGACACAGGCAGAGGGAGAAACAGGCTCCATGCACCGGGAGCCCGACGTGGGATTCGATCCCGGGTCTCCAGGATCGCGCCCTGGGCCAAAGGCAGGCGCTAAACCGCTGCACCACCCAGGGATCCCGAAATAGCAGTATTTAAACTAAAATATTCATTCTGTCCAAATAAATAATGTAAAGTGGTATCTTTATTTATAAATAATTCCAGTTTAGATTTTTATGTGTTGTTCAATACAAGATTGTAATATTCAAGAAAATATCTCTTCTTTCACCAGAGCTAACTAATAGGACAGAAACAATCCTGACTTTGATAGTCATTGTCTAGAACTAGAACAATCTAGTTCTCTAACAATTAAAAGAAGAAAAGAGTACTATATACTCTATGCTCTGCTAAACCAAATAAAGTTTTCAGAAATACTATAAAATGCACTATGTATTTCAAATTACTAAAAGCACTTTTACCTGTAAAATTGAGTCTTTTATTTTTGGGGTGAATAAAAGAACTGGTTATGAGATCCTCTGAAAGCTTAGCCAATATAAGACCAGATGTAAATATATACCTTGTTTTAAAGTATAAATAATAGCCTTAAAAAAGAAAAGGAAAGAAAAGGAAATGTGGCTTAAGTATGTATTTTGTTTCAGGATGCCTGGGTGGTTCAGTTGGTTAAGTGTCTGCCTTTAGCTCAGGTCATGATGCCAGGGTCCTAGGATTGAGCACTGGGCTCCGTGCTCAGGAGGGAGCCTGCTTCTCCCTGCCGCTCCCCCTTTGCTGTGCTCTTTGTCAAATAAATAAAATCTTAAAAAAAAAAAAAAAAAAGAAGGTATTTTGTTTCTCCATAACTTGCCATGTATAACTTTTAAAATAACAAAACAACAAATGTGTTATTTTTAAAAGAACATGCTTTCTATTATACCAATTCTGGTATTAGAGATTATTCAATATTTCAGCTCCTAGGGACCTTAATTTCAACATTTAACTTAAAGCACTAAGTGAAAATAACTTATTGTCACCCTGAGTCTCAAAGTCTAAGCTACATTAAAATGTCTTAGTCTTCTGCAATCACCAAAATCATATGTTCTTGCAGGGCTGGAATAGAAAAAAGCACTCAAAATCAGGACCATATTTCAATGTGTGCAGGTAAACTAGTTGCATGAAAGAACTACTTAATTTGGGCAGCCTGGGTGGCTCAGCGAGCAGTTTAGCGCCGCCTTCGGCCCAGGGTCCAATGAGACCCGGGACTCAGTCCCATGTCGGGGTCCCTGCATGGAGCCTGCTTCTTCCTCTGCCTGTGTCTCTGCCTCTCTGTCTCTGTGTCTCTCATGAATAAATAAATAAAATCTTAAAAAAAAAAGAAAAAAGAAAAAAGAAAGAACTACTTAATTCAACTACATGCTCTTTGTTTTTAAGCTCTATATCTCCTGGTTGAAGTGCATTTGATAGCCTTAAAAAAAAAAAAACCCTGTGGAATACGCACATTTTTTCCATTGCAGAAGGCCAGTTAACTATTTTGCCTTCAAGGATGCATTATATGTATCATGTTACACTATAATAAATAATAGAAATAGGTCTGCTAACGGAATAATAGCAGACCCTGGCAAGTAGCAGCTGTTTGACATACATGAACAATATCATCTTTCTCCCATCTGGAAAGTCCCAATTCCTCATGAACTTCACCCCATCAAGGTACTGCTATTATTATTGCAGAAGCTGTTCACTGTAGTTTTCTGTAAATAAGGAGTGGGTGCTCTTAATCATGGAGGCTTGCCCTTGCCTGATGCTATCCTCTCCATCATACCCCCCAAAAAGATAAAAATGATTACCTGCTACAAGAACGAGGGATTCCATAGTTATACCCTGAAACATGAGAGATTCTTTGAATAATGGGAATATCATAATCCCCCAGGATTGGAGAAAAGTGATTTGATGAAAAGAGTGAAGTGTTAGTTTCTGTTTGCACATAGGAACCAGCAGCTGTAGCATTCAGAATTCTTGTTTTTGTATGGTAATGGGAATCATCCGGCAGTATGTGTTCCAGCACTTTTAGGTAACTAGACTTCTGTTCATTTACAGAAAAATCTGATAAACTGCACATTTCAAACCCATTGTTGTTGGTAGTTCTGTCTTTGTCGTCAGCAGGAGAATCAAAATGCAGTTGCCGGCGAGGGCCAGATCTGGATTCCCAAGGCTTACTGCACAGGCGGTTTGTCTGAAGAGGATGCTCTGGGCTACCGACTTCTTTATCTTCTTCCTGCATAATTTTAATTATTTTGATAAGTTGGAAGAGACGTTTGCGGTCGTTCATGTCACGGACTCCCAATTTAGAGTAGTCTTTCATTGTAACGTTGGCTAATTCATCTATTTTTCGAAGGCCAAGAGCAGTAAAATGAGGATAATACTGTGCAAGTTCAGCTTCACAAAGACATTCATACAACCAGGATGTCATTTTTGTGAATGAGTTTCTATAAATTCTGAAAAGGAAAAAAAAAAAGCCATTTACTTGAAATAACGGTATATATAATTATTTTGTTAAAAAATTAAAATCACAAAACAAACATGCAGAAAAATTCATTCTAGCATGCCAAGTTTTCAAATACATTTTTCTTCTGAAATAATTAAACAGTACAGTGCATAGGGAAAGATGCTTAGATGCATTTGTAGTAATAGATGTAATTTGTTCATCTGCTTAATACAAATAGAACTTCAATTGTATACATACACAGGTACATGCACACACACACACAATGCAAGTTACTTACTTAATTCTAGGAAGTTCCTTCCAACCTTGCAATGTCTACTTAACACATGTCACAAACTACTGAAACCTTGTTCCCAACCACTGATTGTAGCAAGACTAATTTTAGATGTTCAAGTTAATGTCAAGGCATGTTGCACAACTGTTTCCTATGATTAATGAACAAAGGCTAAGAACTCTTTCAGAATGGAAAGCAGAATTAAATAGCAAACCACAGAACTGATATAACTCAGAGGAAATCACATTTGTATCTGCTGAGTACTGGCAAAAGTTAGTTGAATAAAGAGGTAAAAACATCATTAATTCAGAATCTAATTCAGGATCTCAGATCATTCTAAAAGGTAGGTGAAGGTAGGTGGTTGTAGATGTTAACTTGCACAGAATATGAATACAATAATTTTCCTAGGATAAATAAAATAAATAAGTAAATAACGTAGGAAATGGTCAAAACTTTATATGGTTGTTGGAGCACCTGGCTGGCTCGGTCAGAAGAGTACGTGACTCTTGATCTTAGGGTCGTGAGTTTAAGCCCAATGTTGGATATAGAGATTACTAAAAACAAAAATAAGATTTTAGGGGCACCTGGGAGGCTCAGTCAGTTAAGCATCCAGCTCTTGATTTCTGCTCATCAGGATCCCAGGTTGTAAGCCCCACATTGAGCTCAGCACTCAGTGTCTGCTTGAGATTCTCTCTTTCTCCCCTTCTGTCAATCCTCCCCTTGCACTCTCCTCTCTCTAAAAATAAACAAAATCTAAAAAATAAATAAATAAAAATTTAAAAAAAGATTTCAAATGGTCAAATACTGTAATCCTCAAAAAATTTTAACACCAAGGTATTTAATCAAATACTAATAAATGATGTGTTAATAACACATAATCCTAGTCTATTACTGAAGTCAGGACCCCGAGGAATTCTCTACACCACTGTTAATCAAGTTCAAGTTTGTGAAAATATTAAAAACATTTTCTCAAAACTGTTTTAAAAGCTCAGTTTTCAAAATTCAGTTAGTTAATTCTCAGTAAAGATTTTTTCACTTTAATTTATATTTTGTCTTCATTCTAAGAGAAACAGAGTTGAGGGCCAGGTAATAAAGGTGATTAAAGTAACTTCTATAATTAACTTTGGAGGAAACACTACTTAGGGTGAGGAAAAGGCTACACATCCTAAACTCATCCATTTATGGAAGATTTGAGGGCGTGGGGGAAGGCCACAAATTCTTCGCATGTCCTTTCACATCAAGAGGCAGTGTCTTTTTCCTCCCATTGCATCTAGGTTGGCCTTGTGACTGTTTTGCCTAATAGAATGTGGTGGAGCAACACTCTGTGACTTTCTTGCCTTGGCCTCAAGAACCCTTGCAGCTTCTGCTGTTCTCTTGCAACTCTTCTACTACCATGTGAAGAAGTCCAGCCAACAGCCATCATTAAAGCCACATTTGTGAGAGAAGCCATCATACTATTTAGCCCCAGTGGCACCACCAAATGACTGCAGCCACATGAGTGACCCTTGGTGAGACCAGAATTACCTAGTTAGGCCTAGCCCAAATATGTGACTAATAGAACTGTGGGTAAATAAAATAGTAATTGTTTTAAACCACTTAATTTTGCAGTAGTTTACTACATAGCAGTAGATACTGCCAACACTGCTTCTATGCCTTCTTAAGTGTTGTATCTTTGCCTGAAATGTTCCCAATCCCCTCTGTCTCCTAAAATGAGTTATGCCCATTCTTTCAAAATAGCTCAAGAGCTCTCTGCCCCACCCTCTCATGAAGCCTTTCATTTCTCATCTTCTTCTACCATTTTACCACTAATCACCCTATGCAGTAGCCAAATCAGGCCACCAATCCCTTTACTACAGTTTCTTCTACTGAAATATCTGTCTTTCCTAAGAAAAGCCCTACTTATATTTTTCTTCTTTGAGGTATGCCCTAGGCAAAGGATTATTAGTATTTCCTCTGTACTTTAGTAATAATAACTAATACTGTTGAGCATTTATTACGTAGCAGGTACTATTCTTCTAAGTACTATTTGTTAACCTTCAAACAATTCTATGCAGTAGATACATGCACAATCTTCAGTAAGTTAGTAATTTAATATCTATGAAGCTCATTTTTCTCAACTGTTAAAGGGGAATGTAATAGTGACCACAGTTCCTAGGATTAGGATTCAATGAGAAAATACTTGTGAAACTTTCAGCATAATACCTGGTACATACTCAGTGCCCAATTATTACTACCATGGTTTGTTTGTTTACTACTATCTTTGCCTAGCACAGAAGCTAGAACAGAATAAGCCTTTGACATTTTGGTGTGTTTTAAGTTACTTCCAAGCAATTATATTTCCTACTTGGCTCAGCCTAACCCAGAACAGCAGGTTAGGTGCTATGCAGTTTTCTTAATTTCTACAGGTTGTACAAAATCCTGTATTTCACACACCCATTCCTTTGGAACATACCAAACTCTGATTACCATGACATCTACTGCATCCCTTTGTCAGTACCTGAAAGACTAATGTCTTCATCTTGCAATGCTTGGATATCCCATAATATCATGGGAGGGGAAGATGCTGGAGACAGCAGTAATCTGGATATGTAAATTAAAGCAGCCACTGTCATACATCTATAAAAATTGGGAGCATGCTGCCTTTCTGAGCCCTATACTTAACCCACTTTCTTTTGTTTTACTTTTTGTGTTTTCTTTTCTCAGTGCAAAAAGGCATTTTTATTAAAGCACAAGGATATGACCCATGGGTAGAAAGAGCTGCTCTTTTGTTCTAAAATTCGATATGCTAAAAAAATAAAAATAAAAAAAATAAAATTCGATATGTGTTTAGTACACAATCCATTTTACAAGGGTCTAACATCCTCCTTCTGGGGTAAACATCAGAATCACCCTAGGAACTTAAAAGTATTAAGATATTGAGCTCCATCTCAGATACATAGAAAAATAAAAAACAAAACCAAAAAACTCCCCAGATGTTTTTTTTTTTAAGATTTTATTTATTTATTCACAAGAGACACAGAGAGGAAGAGACATAGGCAGAAGGAGAAGCAGGCTCCATGCAGGGAGCCCATGTGGGATTCGATCCTGGATCCCAGGATCACGCCCCGAGCGAAAGGCAGATGCTCAACCTCTGAGCCACTCAGGCATCCCAAATTTCCCAGATATTAAGGGAGACAAGCAGAAGAACACTGAAAAAGTTCCCCAGGTGATTTAGTCCACTGAGCTTGATCTACCAAAATTACAAATGCAAATGCACTGACCCAGCAATTCCACTTCTAGGAACCTATCAGATAGATATTGTGGACAAGTACAAAATGACATAAGTAACAAAGTTATTCACTGCAGCACTTTATATACTAGCAAAGAATTAGTACAGACAGGGACTAGTTAAATGAATAACAGTAACCCATTAAATGGGATACTACGAAACAATTACAGAGAATAAATAAACTCTCAATATATTATTGAAGAAAAAGTAAATTCTCCAATATATTGAAGTGACTAAAGCAAGGTACAAAACAGTTTGTATGTTTGTAAAGGTTTGTAAAGGTACCATTCATTGAAGAGAAAGAAAACTATTTATAATAAATCTATATAGGGGGGATCCCTGGGTGGCGCAGCGGTTTGGCGCCTGCCTTTGGCCCAGGGCGTGATCCTGGAGACCCGAGATCGAATCCCACGTCGGGCTCCCGGTGCATGGAGCCTGCTTCTCCCTCTGCCTGTGTCTCTGCCTCTCTTTCTCTGTGTGACTATCATAAATAAATAAAAATTTAAAAAAAATAAAAAATAAAAAAAATAAATCTATATATTTGCTTATCAGGCATAAAGTGTCTCTGATAGGATGCACAATAAAGTAATAGTATTGGTCTGGGGGGGAGGGGAACTAGTTGGTAGAGGGCAAGCATGGGAAGGAGACTACTATATAGCAATAAATGTCAGTAGCTATTACCTTTCCTATTGTTATTTCTATTTCACTGCTGTCTTCTTCATCACCCAGAGCAGGACCTAGAACAGCTGTTTTTTAACTTTTGTAACTATGTGACTATATATTTTATTTTAAAAATATATCTCTAAATCCATCTACCTCGCTCCCTCCCTTCTCAAATTGACCTGAGAAAACTACTTGTTGCTAGTGTTCTTCCCTCTAGCTTTTTATTTTTTAATGCATTTTTACATTTTATATAACATTGTACTCATAACTATATTGCAATCTACTTTTTTAACATAAGCATTTTTTTCTTTCCTTCCTTCCTCCCTTCCTTCCTTCCTTCCTTCCTTCCTTCCTTCCTTCCTTCCTTCCTTCCTTCCTTCCTTCCTCTTTTCTTTTTTTTCTCCCTTTCCTTTCCTTTCTGATTTTATTTATTTATTCATGAAAGACACAGATAGAGGTAGAGACACGGGCAGAGGGAGAAGCAGGCTCCCTGTAGCGGATCCATTCCTGGACCCCAGGATCACGCCCTGAGTTGAAGGCACACACTCAACCACAGAGCCACCCAGGCGTACCAACATAAGCATTTTCATATGCTGTTTGTTATAGCCACTAAAAACAATTCACATAATTATAAATAATGTTTGACAAATATGAATTACCCCATGGAGATGTGATTTCTCTCTCCAAACTTCTATAGTGTTTCAATTGTAAAACCGATAGGGTACTTTTTACAGACTTATATATATATATTTTATTTATTGCCATTCTTGTTCTAGAGGTGATGTAAGGTGGCTCTGCCTTATACTATAGTGTGAATTCTTCAAGAGAAAAGCAATATGATCTTCTCAGTCTAGCTAGAATGGTGTGTACCAAGTATTGGTTGAATGAACACAATCTGCTTAGACAGTACAAAGAACAAAAAGTTCTACCATTTCTACTTTTTAACCAAGGCAACTACAGGATTACAACATTGCATGAAGCTTGCTTATGTGGTGGCTAAGGAGCCATTTTCTTGGATTCCTAACTCTCTACAAGTCCCATCACTCAAAGTAATGGGGACAACCTCAGAGCCCTTACAAACTAGAAGGGCTTGCTTGGTACACACCGTATCTTTAGCAATGTCACCTTGAACACTTCATATAGTTCAAAAAAACATTTCATGTAACAAGGCTAATCACATTATTTCGGCACATAGTGCAGTGATACTACTTTGACAATCTGATTAAACTAAAATTTATTGTTGTATTTTATGCCAAGAACTATGTTTAAGTCCTTCACATAAACTATTTTATTCAATCTGGCTAAACCAGATTTCCATTTTACTTTTATAAGATTTTATGTATGTATGTATGTATGTATGTATGTATGTATGTATTTGAGAGAGAGAGCAAGCAAGCAGGAGGAGAGCAAGCATGAGTGGGCGCAGGAGTGGCAGAGGGAGAGGCAGACTCCCTGCTGAATAGGGAGCCCAATGTGGGGCTTGATCCCAGACCCCTGAGATCATGATCTGAGCCAAAGACAGATGCTTAATCCACTGAGCCACCGAGGCACCCCACCGAGATTATTTTAAACATGTCAGTAGACTACTAAAGAGTTTGTTTAGTAGTAACTAATATAGGGATGCCTGGGTGGCTCAGTGGTTGAGCATCTGCCTTTGGCTCAGGGTGTGATCCTGAGGTCCAGGGATCGAGTCCCCCACTGGGGCTCCCTGTGAGGAGCCTGCTTCTCCCTCTGCCTATGTCTCTGTGTCTCTTATGAATAAATAAAATCTTTAAAAAGTATATTTTAAAAATATTTATCTTGGGCAGCCCTGGTGGCTCAGCGGTTTAGTGACACCTTCAGCGCAGGGTGTGATCCTGGAGTCCCGGGATTGAGTCCCACGTCAGGCTCCCGGCATGGAGCCTACTTCTCCCTCTGCCTGTGACTCTGCCTCTCTCTCTCTCTCTCTCTGATGAATAAATAAATAAAATTTTAAAAATAAACAAATAAATAAAATAAAAAATAAAAATATTTATCTTTAAATATGTGTATATTTTTATTGAGATATAACTGAAACACATTTTTAATATACAATATGTTTCAACATTTGTATATACTGCAAAATGACCAGAAGTCTACTTAACATCTGTCACCATATAGCTACCAGATTTTTTCTTATGACAAGAGCTTTTAAGATCTACTCTCTTAGAAACTTTCAAATATGCAACACAGTATTATGAGCTATAGTTGCCATGCTGCGCATTATACCCTATAACTTATAACTGAAAGTTTGTACTTCTCGACTCCTTTTACTCATTTTCGCCCACCCTCACAATTCCTACTTCTGGCAACCACCATTCTGGCCTCCATATCTAGGAGCTTACTTTTGTGGTTTCTTTGGGATTCCATATATAAGTGGGATCATACAGTATTTGTCTTTGACTTAGCATAATCCCCTCAAGGTCCATCCACACACATATATATTCTACTTCTTTATCCATTTACCCCTTGATGGACATTTAGGTTGTTTTCATATCATTAGTAAATAATGTTGCATATATCTTTTTGAGTTAGTGTATTTGTTTTCTTTGGATAATTCCCCAGAAGTGGTATTGCTGAGTCATATGGTAGTTCTATTTTTACTTTTTTTAATTATTAATTTATCTTAGAGGCAGGTGGAGGTAGGAGGGAGAAGCCAGGAGTGAGAGACAGAATCCTCAAGTAGACTCCCCGGGCTGAGCATGGAGCCCAACGTGGGGTCCAGTCCCAGGACCCCAAGATCATGACTTGAGCCAAAATCAAGAGCAGGCCACTCAACCAAGCCACCCTAGTCCCCAATTTTTATTTTTAAGGAATCTCTATAGTGGTTGTACTAATTAACATTCCCACCAGTAGTGTACAAGGACTAGTTTCTCACTAACCTCCTCTCTGGAATGTTATCTCCTGTCTTTGATAATAGCCATTCTAATAGGTGTGAGGTGATAGCTCAAAGTGTTTTGCTTTGTTTTGTTTTTTAAAGATTTTACTTATTTATTTATTCATGAGAGACACACACACACACACAGAGAGAGAGAGAGAGAGAGAGAGGGGCAAAGACACAGGCAGAGAGAGAAGCAGGCTCCATGCAGGGAGCCCGATGTGGGACTCGATCCCGGGACTCCAGGATCATCCCCCGGGGCTGAAGGTGGCGCTAAACCACTGAGCCACCCAGGCTGCCCTCAAAGTGGTTTTGATTTGCATTTTCCTGATGTGAGTGATGTTAAACATCTTTTCATGTGCCTGTTGGCCATCTATGTGCCTTTGAAAAAATGTTCAGATCCTCTGCTCCCCTTTTTCTCAGATTCTTTATTTTGCTATCGAGTTATGAGAGTTCTTTATATATTCTGGATATTAACCCTTTATCAGATATATGATTTGCATGGGACGCCTGGATGGCTCACTGGTTAGGTGTCTGCCTTCCAGCTCAGGGCATGATCCTGGAGTCCTGGGATCAAGTTCCACATTGGTCTCCCTGTGTGGAGCCTGCTTCTCCCTCTTACTATGTCTCAGCCTCTCTCTCTCTCTCTTTCTCTGTCTCTCATGAATAAATAAAATCTTAAAAAAAAAAAAAAAAACATGATTTGCAAATATTATCTCCAGTTCAGTAGGCTGCCTTTTCATTTTATTGGTGGTTTCCTTTGCTGTACAGAAGGTTTTAGTTTGATGTAGTCCTATGTGTTTATTCTTGCTTTTGTTGTTAAATCCGAAAAATCATTGCCAGAACTGACATCCAAGAGCTTAACATCTATGTGTTCTTTGACAAGTTTTATGGTTTGAGCTCCTACATTCAGTCCTTAATCCAAATTAACTCAAATTTAGTTAATTTCTGTGTATTTGCACATTGCTGTCCAGTTTTCCAAGAAAATATTTAAATTTAAACATGTATGGATGTATATATGTATATATTTAAAGATTTTTTTTTAATTCCAAAAAAAGATTTATTTTTTTTTAAGATTTTATTTATTGATTGATGAGACACACAGAGAGAGAAGCAGAGATACAGGCAGAGAGAGAGGCAGGCTCCATGCAGGAAGCCCAATGTGGGACTCCATCCCGGGATTCCAGGATCACGCTCTGGATGGAAGGCAGGTGCTAAATCGCTGAGCCACCCAGGGATCCCCAAAGATTTATTTTTAAATAATCTCCACACCCAATGGGGGCTTGAATTCACAACCCTGAGATCAAGAGTTGCATGCTCCACCAACTGAGCCAACAAGGAGCTCCTAAATATATATATGTTTTAAGATTTATTTATTTGAGAGAGGGAGAGAATGTGTATACAGGCACACATGCAAGGTGGTGGCAGGGGAGACAGAGGGAGGTGGAGACAGAATTGAAAGCAGACTCCCCACTGAGAATGGAGCCAGATGTGGGGCTTGATCCCACAACTCTGAGATCATAACCAGAGCCGAAATTAAGAGTCCAATGCTTAGCTGACTGAGCCATCCAGGCACCCTCTCAAAATATATATTTTTAAAGATTTATTTGAGAGAGAGCGAGAGTGAGTGAACATGTGAGCAGGGGAAGGAGCAGAGGGTGAGAGACAAGCAGACTGAGTGCAGAGCTTGAGGCAGGGCTCAATCTCACAACCCTGAGATAATGAACTAAGCCAAAATCAACAGCCCAAAGCTCAACCGACTGAGCTACCCAGGCACCTTTAAACAAATATTTTTAAAATCCTTCTTTTTTTCCCCTTCTATTCCACTGACTTCTTGCATAAACCAAGTATGTTCCAAGTATGAGACATACTAAAACAAAACAAAACAAAACCATTGTTTATTTGAAATTCAATTTTAACTAGTATCCTGTTCTGTTTTGGCCTAATCTTGCAATCCTATATTAGAATAAAGTTCCACATTTCAGGCAAAAATACTTCATCGGTGTTACATGTGCTTTAAAATACATTACCATCACATCAGAATATATGCAAATATCTACTAGAATTGCAGCCAGATTCCTTCATTGTAAAGTTCTCTCATCAGCCAATTAATCCAATGGTTTCATCCAATGATGACTGCTACCTGCCTCAATTATTTCATGAGGGGTTGCAAAATGATTTCCTGAATATATCATTATTGGTGGAATTTTCCTGTAAAGAAAAACTTGTCAACAACTAGGGCTACTTGATTATCCAAAGCAGAGTTTGTACATGAAGACACGGATGGTATCTAAGGAGTTCCTTTAGGATTTGGGGGGAGTAGGGTGCTTTTAAAAAATTCACTATTAACTCATGTTTTTTTTTTTTTTAATATATATATTCCATGTGTTTCAATCAATTATCTTGACAGCTTCATTTTGTATATTTCCTGACCAAAGCCTAAAATTGGCTTTCCTCCAAGAAACACGAGTTTCGGGCAGCCCTGGTGGCCCAGCGGTTTAGCGCTGCCTTCAGCCCAGGGAGTGATCTTGGAGACCTGGGATCGAGTCCCACATCGGGCTCCCTGCATAGAGCCTGCTTCTCCCTCTGCCTGTGTCTCTGCCTCTCTCTCTCTGTCATGAATAAATACATAAAAATCTTAAAAAAAAAAAATACTAGTGTTTCTCTGTCTTAGAAGTAGCTGCCACTGTCCTACATCCAGCTAAAAATGATGCATTCCCTGCAAGTCTTAAGTACAAAGGGTCTGAGCACTAGGGAAAGAGGAGATCAGGAATAGCTCTATACAGCCACAGCTAATCCAGAATGGTCACTTCTTACTTCCTATTTGAGTTACTGAATATTCTCTCTAGGTCAATTTTCAACATCAGTGTCAACTCCAATTAGTTTTCGCTTCTGGAAGTATTTATTAAGGATTTTGAGGATTTTAAACCATTAATAGAATACAGGATGGGAACTGGGGGAAGGGGTATTGTCAAGTCATTTCCATTTTGTTTCTTGTGCTATATATTGGAACTAAGAATTTACCACTAACACCTTTGTCATGTTGTGACTATAATGATGTAAACAGACTCCTGCAACATAAAGGTGATAGGATGCAGTAACTGCTAAAAAGCAAAACAATCACACAAACGGCATATAGAGTCAAAATTTTTAGTAAATTAAGTATTTCAAATATTTTGAGGAATTTGACCTTAAATGTCTTCTACTACTATTAGTTCATAAAATTTCAGATAAAAATGACAAATAGGTAAAGCAAGACTTAGAGATCAAGAGGCTAATGACTTAATTTTATTTAGTGCTTCAACATTCCTATTACATAAACTACAAAGTATATACAAATATTTATACAAATTCACAAGTACATATCTGTGCTTTCTCCCCTCCTATACACATGGTAAATAATCCAAATCTATTTTTTCTTATTAAGCCCTTATTAAAAGTTAGAATCCCATTTTTTGAGTGTATGTACACAATAGTTTACAATTCTATGAATTTTGAGAGTTGTATATACCTGTGAAACCACCACAAGTAGAATACAGAACATTTTCATTACTCTCAAAATGAGATTCCTCATGCCTTTTTGCATTCCATTCTTTTCTCCGCCCCTGGCCCTGGGCAACCACTGATCTGCTTTCTGTCACCATATATTGGATTGCATTTTTAAAAATTTTATATAAATGAAATTATACAATATAGTCTCTTTTGTATCTGGCTTCTTTCATTTAGCATAATGATTTTGAGATTTATCTGTGATATACATACCACTCCCTCATTTTACTCAAAAGGAGAAAGACTGGAATGAATCAGTGAGTGGCCCAAAGTAACATAGCTCAAGTAACAGTTCTAAGATTGGAACCTAAGTCTTCTCATGGCTAGTCCCATGTTCTTTCCACTATTCCATGCTGCCTCCTTCACAAGTAGTGGCAAAGACAACCACACTGCCATCCCCTTGTCACAAAAGACCTACCATCTATACCACTCAGCAGGAGAGCAGCCTCCTGCATCTGTCTGCAGCAGGAAATGGCTCACAGCTGTCACCACCAAGAAAATTCCCTGCAAATCAATGAAATCCAAATGGTGCCAGAAGGGCAGGGCGTGTGTGTGTGTGTGGGGGGGGGGGGGGGGGGGGGAGTGTTGTGTTTAAGATCTATTTTATTTGAGAGTGAGCAAGTGAGCAAGGATGGAGAGGAGAGGGGCAGAGACAGTCTCCAGCAGACTTCCCACTGAGAAGCCTGATGCAGGGCTGAATCCCGTGACTGTGAGATCATGACCTGAGCCAAAATCAAGAGTTGGATGCTCAATTGACTGAGCCACCCAAGCACTCTAATAGGCAGATTTTTATATGTAGGGCTCATTCACATTCAATGCCACAAGTATGCAGGGTTCTCCTTTGTAACACCCAGAATCTGTGAGGTCTCAGCTGTTAGGGTAGCAATCAGAAATAGTCTTGGAAGAAATCCAATTGGCAGAAATTCAAACTTTCTTATCCTGGTGTTAGAGAAAATCAACTGGAAGGGGAATACATGTAACTTTATACAAAATTAGGGAAGTTTATACACATTCCACAATATGGATAAGATCCAACTGAATTTCACATGTTCTCTCAAACTCTCCATTCATCTACCTCAACTCTGGAATTTTATCCACCTAAACTGCCTGAAAATGAACTTGGAATCAGATCTCAGTCATCTAACTGTAAACTTAGGCAAAGTCGGTTTCTCTGAGTTTCATCTGCTCTCAAAGAACACAATATTTATATAAAACTAATTTGAAAACTGTAAAGTACTCCATAGGATGGGGCCATGCTCTCATATTCAGCACTGGATCAGTGTTTCTGCATGTAGGAAGTGCTGGCTGCCTGACTAGATACAAATAGGCACACCATATAAAGACTTTTAACGCTGTTAAAAGATGGTTTCTATTGTCTGGTGAAAAGTTGAATATATAACATAGAATTAAAAGGCAAAGGATTAGAGATACTAAAGTAGATATATTTGCAAAATATACTAATTAATAGTAATACTATGTGTAAGCTTCTATTCAAACTATTTCATCAATGACAATTATATGAGTACTTTTTTTTATTTAAGATTTTATTTATTTATTCATGAGAGATACAGAGAGAGAGGCAGAGACATAGGCAGAGGGAGAAGCAGACTCCCTACAGGGAGCCTGATATGGAACTTGATCCCAGGACCCTGCGATCACGACCTCAGCCAAAGGCAGACACTCAACCACTGAGCCACCCAGGTGCCCCTGTATGAGTACTTTTCTCTTCTTCATTGGCACAGTTAACATAAATGTCTGATTATGTATATAATGTAGAAATATTAGATGATGCTATATATTAAAAGACCAACACTTGATACAAATACAAGGCATGTGTATATATGGTCTTATTCGATTTTTCTTTTAATCATCTTTACTTATATATAATAAACAAGACCTATTTTAAAAGTATAGTTCTATGAGTCTTGACAAAATACAATCAAGACAGTCTCATCAATCACCTCTAAAATTTCCTAATCCACTCTTGGCAGTCAACCCTCTCCTCTACTCTGGGCCCAAGGTAATCACTGACCTGCTTTCTATCACTGTAGAGGAGTTTTATTTTCTAGAATTTCACATTAAATAAAATCATACAGTGTCATTGTTACTTTATTTTTTTTAAGATTTTATTTATTTATTTATGATAGAGAGAGAGAGACAGAGACAGAGGGAGAGGGAGAAGCAGGCTCCATGCAGGGAGTCTGACGTGGGACTTGATCCCGGGACCCCAGGATCATGCCCTGGGCCGAAGGCAGGCACTTAAACCGCTGAGCCACCCAGGCTGCCCTCATTGTTACTTTAAATCCATGTGACATATAGAGTTTCAACTCTATGTGTGATTTTTCTTTCTTAGGCCTTTGGAAACAAAATGATACCAATTTTCATAACTTTTTTTCTGGCCTAGATGACATCTGCTAATAAATGAAGATATTTCAGTCTAAATTTTTTATTTTTTATTTATTTATTTATTTTTATTTATTTATGATAGTCACACAGAGAGAGAGAGGCGCAGAGACACAGGCAGAGGGAGAAGCAGGCTCCATGCACTGGGAGCCCGATGTGGGATTCGATCCCGGATCTCCAGGATCGCGCCCTGGGCCAAAGGCAGGCACCAAACCGCTGCGCCACCCAGGGATCCCAGTCTAAGTTTTTTAAGTCAACCTGAGAAAAACAGGAGTTAGTGAAACAAATATACATATAGTGTCAATGACTTGGAAAAAATATTCCTTATAAAACATTCTTTGAAGCAATCCTATGGGTAAATTTTGTGTGTGTGTGTGTGTGTGTGTGTGTGTGTGTGTATATATATATATATATATATTTTTTTTTTTTTACTTCAGTGTGGGGGGGCAAAGGGGTAAATGACAGAGGGACAGGGTGAGAGAGAATCCTAAGCAGGCTCCATGCCTAGCACAAAGCCCACTGCAGGGCTCAATCTCACAACTCATGAGATCATGACTTGAGTTGAAATCAAGAGTCAGACCCTTACTTAACCAACTCAGCCACCAAGGCACCCCAATAAATAGGACATTTTTGCTAAGAGTTCTGTCTTCTATGCCTAGGAAGAGACAACAGTGTAACTAACATGAACCCACTGGCAGTATTTCAAAAAACCTGAAGAAAATATCAGAATCCACTGTTATCTTGACAGTTTTACAAGCAGACTATTCAATATGTCTAAAAAACGTTTTTGATTGCTATAAAAAAGTAGAAAACCTAAATCTAAGGTCTATATATCCCTTGCTAATCAGAAACACGGGGAAAATGGCCCAAGTTCAAAAGCACCTAAGTTATTTGTAGTTTCTCAAATTCATGTGACATCACAAATACTTGAATTATCAAAGAAACAGGGAAAAAGGGTCAAGAATTCCCTTCAAAACATCGTTAAATTCTAACAACGTTATTGAGATATAATTCACATACCATAAAACCTACCCATTTAAAGTGTACAATTCAGTAGTTTTTAGTATATTCAGAGTTGTGCAACTACCACCACAACCCACTTTTAGGATATTTTTATCACCCCAAAAGAAACCTCTTCCATTAAATTTTAGATGTTACATTAACACCTAAAAGGGAAAAGCTCTTTCCGTAAAGTGTTCACTTCTATAATTATCAAAACCAAAATTAACCATGGAAGAAACTGAGAAAATATACTGAAATTTTCTGTAGAAATTTGAGCTGCGGGGGTGCTCAGCTGGCTCAGTTGGCAGAGCATGCAACTCTTGATCTCATAGTCATGAGTATGGGCCCCTGTTGGGTGTAGAGTTTACTTAAAAATTAAATTAAAAAAAACTGAGCTGTGGTTAAGAGGTGTCAAGAATGCACATGCTAGGATGCCTGGCTGGCTCAGTTAATAGAGCATGTGACTATCAATCTCAGGGTGGTGAGTTCAAGCCCCACGTTGAGCATGAAGTCTACTTGAAAAAAAAAAAAAATGCAGGATGCCTGGGTTGCTCAGTGGTTGGGCGCCTGCCTTCGGCTTAGGTCCTGATCTGGGAGGGTCCAGGATGGAGTCCCACAGGCTCCCACCGGGAGCCTGCCTCTCTTTCTCTTAGTCTGTGTCTCTCATGAATAAATAAGTAATAAATAAATAAATCTTTTTAAAAAGATGCACATGCTGAACACTTACTTTTTTAGACTTGTCAAGCACAGAATGAAAACCTCAAGAGCTTTATTTGAATAAATTAAAAAAGGATAATGAACATGCTCTAAGTGAGGGTGATGGCCATGGTTTTTAAAAAAGTAATTCAAGGGGTGCCTGATTGGCTCAGTCAGTAAAGCATGATTCTTGATCTCAGGGTTGTCAGTTTAAGCCCCACACTGGGTACACAGATTACTTAAAAATAAAATCTAAAAAAAAAAAAGAAGAGTAGGGGTGCCTGGGTCGCTCAGTGTTAAGCGTCTGCCTTTGCCTCAGTTATAATCTTGGGGTTCTGGGGTTGAGCCCATATCAGGCTCTCTGCTCAGTAGGGAGTCTGCTTTTCCCTCTCCCTCACCCACCCTCAGACTTGTGTTGTCTCTCTTTCCCTCAAATAAATAAAATCTTAAAAAAAAGTAAATAAAAATTTAAAAAGAGTAATTCAATATTAGCCTAATAATGGATAAACCAAAACCTACTTCATTTTATTAAGATGCTTAGGAACCCTATCTTTACTTATTTTAAAGATTTTATTTACTTATTTGACAGAGAGAGCAAGAGAGCACAAGTAGGGGGAATGGCAGAGAGAGAGAGAGAGAGAGAGAGAGGGAGAGAGAGAGAAGCAAGCTCTCTGCTGAGCAGGCAGCCCGATGGGGGGCTCAATCCCAGGACCCAGGATCATGACCTGAGCTGAAGGCAGACACTTAACTGACTAAGCCACCCAGGCACCCCTCCTTATTTTTTTATTTTTTTAAGATTTTATTTATTTGAGAGTGAGCAACCAAGAGAGAAGTGGAGGGGGAGGGAAGAATAGAGAGAGAGAGAGAGAGAGAGAAGCAGACTCCCTGCAGAGCAGGGAGCCACACATAGGGCTCATAGGGCTCAATCCCAGGACCCTAAGATCATGACCTGAGCTGAAGGTAAACACTTAACCGACTGAGCCATCCAGGCACCCCAAAATTTCAAATTATTTATGCTAAGCAGCTCCTGAAACAACTAAGAGTTCATAAATGCCAGAAATACTCAGATCATTTGTGAGGTAATTGAAAAAACACAGGGGATCCTTGGGTGGCGCAGCGGTTTGGTGCCTGCCTTTGGCCCAGGGCGCGGTCCTGGAGACCCGGGATCGAGTCCCACGTCGGGCTCCCGGTGCATGGAGCCTGCTTCTCCCTCTGCCTGTGTCTCTGCCTCTCTCTCTCTCTCTCTCTGTGTCTATCATAAAAAAAAAAAAAAAAAAAACACAGCCACACCGTAAACAGAACTTACGTTGTAACTAATCCTGTATAGAACCTGACAAATAACAACTTACAAAGTCTTTAAATGACCATTAAATTTTAAATAAATATTTCTGTATGGAAAAACTTTTTTTTTTTTTTAATGTATTCATGAGAGACACAGAAAGAGAGGCAAAGACACAGGCAGAGGAAGGAGAAGCAGGCTCCATACAAGGAGCCCAATGCGGCGCTCGATCCCAGGAATCCGGGATCACGCCCTGAGCCAAAGGCAGACGCTCAACTGCTGAGCCACCCAGGCGTCCCTGGAAAAGCTTTTTAAAAGGCTTCTTTAGCAAGTTACATTTATGAAATGTGAAAGGCTAATATCTACTTCTAAATATGACTGTATTCTATTAGAGAAAAAGTTCTTAATGAAATGACAGGGAACATATGGTTTTTGTGAAAAAGAAAATAAAAGGGCAGTGAAGCAGTTATCTTCACCAAGGGAAGAGAAGTATAGAAAGAGAGGACAGAATAAATTAGAGAAGGCAGAGCTATGGAGAACTTTCAGAATCAAGACTCATGGGGCTAAGTCAGTAATACTGAAAAAGCTTGGCATTATCCTACGAATTTGAGTCTTCATATATCATACAACTAAACAACTCAACTCCTATGTATATACCCCACAAAACGTTTGCACATGCTTCAGGAGGCATATACAAATATGTTCATAGTTGCACTCTTCATAAGAGCCAAAAGCTGAAAATAACCTGGATATCTATTGGCTAGAGAATAAATTTGGAAATATACATATAATGGAATATTATACAATAGTGATAAAAAAGAACTATAGCTACACTCAGTAATTTATCAAATCTCAGAAACATCATGAGAGAAATAAATCCTAGAAAACTTTGTTGTTGTTTATAAGGCTCAAAAGCAAGCAATCTAATGTATTATTTAGGCATCTAAACACAAAATATAGAATAGTGGTTACCTCTGAGGGGAGAGTAGGGAAACATGGAACAGGGGAGCATAGGGAGATCATGTGCTAGGTCTTAGATATTTATTCATTTTGTATTGTGCTTTATAACCTACATATATGTTTCACACATATTCTTTGGTAAGCACCACATTGTATTTCTATAAGATTAAAAAACAAACAAACAAACAAACAGAAAGGCATTCTACAGCTAGCCAGGATCAATAGAAATCATCTAGTCCATAGCTATCTAATCTAGAATATTTAGCCCATGAAGGATTCCTTCATACCTTGCAGTTTGGCTTACACAATGTTTAAATTTTTTTTAGAATTAGTTGCACTATTTAAAAATCAAGAGCAATTAAAAATAATCCAGTTTCCATTTTTCTTGAAAATTAAAAGATAGTTACATTGGGCCTACAATAAGATAAATCAACAGATGAAAACTGAGTTGTGGCTGTTCTCCTTAAAGGAGCATATACTATCCTATACACCATGGTCTCTCTGCTCCTGGTTCCTTTATGCCGACCAACCAACCAATTTTATTCATTTACATTAATTGGTTAGCTCCATGGGCATTTGAGTTTGAGAACCAGGATGTGGTCCAACATTTTCATTGTATGTGGTAACTAAAGCTCTGAATGATTAAGTGACTTGCTCAAGAACACATAGCATTGGCAGGCTAAACCTCTATGGCCTCTTCAAATATTTTCCTATTTTCCACTCTACATATTTAATTATATATGTGTTAAATGAATATGCTATTCCTAAAAGTAAGAGACTACATAGGAAGGTTACCAGGCATTAAAAGCATATTACACCTTATTATTTAGTAGTATGAAAATAAAGACTAAAATAGCTTCTCTCCTTCTTCTTTTTAATAGCTTCTTCTCTCCTCTTCTTCCGTGGAGCTCAAAATGGGATTTGAACTCAGGACTCTGAGATCAAGACCTGAGGTGAAATCAAGAGTTAGATGCCGGGATCCCTGGGTGGCGCAGCGGTTTAGCGCCTGCCTTTGGCCCAGGGCGCGATCCTGGAGACCTGGGATCGAATCCCACATCGGGTTCCCGGTGCATGGAGCCTGCTTCTCCCTCTGCCTGTGTCTCTGCCTCTCTCTCTCTCTCTCTGTGTGGCTATCATAAATAAATAAAAATTAAAAAAAAAAAAAAAAAAGAGTTAGATGCCCAACTAACTCATCCACCTCAGAGCCCCAACTAAAGTAGCTTGATTGCCAAGAAATATTTCTTCATCTGAGTTCCCCTAAATTGTGACAATGACCACTTTTTAAAATATATAAAACAACTTTACTGATATCTGATTCACATAGCATACAATTCAGCCACTTAAAGTGAATTCAATGGCTTTTAGTGTATGTTCACATCCTAAACCCCCAACCCACTCAGCTCTAGGACACACTAAGAGTAATCATCTTTTAGGAACTGCTAACAAAGTCACTGGGTCCCTTGTACCATTAGAAATGTATACAATACAAACCCAAAATTCTCAATTAATATTCATTAAAATGGTTCTGTAACCCATGTTAGGTGTAAGGTCCCTAATAATAACATAAGAAATTCAGTATTATCATTGAAAAATTAAAAGGTGGATGCTACGGTATATTTTCCCCCCAAGAAGGGAGTTATTTCAAACTTTAGGGATTATTCTATCTATAGACCAGTGATCTCAACTGAAGACAAGTGACACTAAACAACTGCTCAAAACAACAGCTGCAAAAGAATGAGAATATATGACACTTAATGGAATTCTTAAAGCTAGATGTAGATTTTGGGATGCCAACTATGTGAGTTACACCCAAAAGCAGTTTTTGAGAGATTCTTTTTTTAGTGGAAAAAGAAAAGTTTCAAGTTTATGGTTAAGTAGCTAATACTTTGCAATTAATTACTATGATTCCTTTCAAAAGCCCCACTATGAGCTTAAGTTTCTACGTTTGGTAAAAAGCATAGAAGCAATCACCTAAAAATAAACATAACAAAATTGTTGAACCTAGTTATCTTAAAAGAGTACAAGTATTATCTCTCTAAATACAGAGGCTTAATTTTTTAAGAATTTCCAGGAATAGATGGTAACCAATGTTGGGTTTTAATTCAGTGCTTTAAGTTTAAAATCCTGGTCTAATCCAATTGTACATTGTCACTTGCAGATTTTTGCCATTTTGCAGTTATAAAGTACTTTCAACAAAATATATCTTCATGTGTTTCATTGGAAAAATATTGTAATCAGTTTTTTTTAAGATGTTATTTTTAGGGCATCTGGGCAGCTCAGTCAGTTATGCAGCTGACTCTTGATTTCTGCTCAGGTCATGATCTTGGGGTCCTGGGCTGGAGCCCCAAGTCGGGCTCCATGCTCATCAGGGAGTCTGAGGATTCTCTCTCCCTCTCCCTCTGCCCCTCCCCTGTACTCATGCATATGTGCAAGCTCTCTTTGTAATGAATAAATCTTTTAAAAAGATTTTAAGTAATCTTTACACTGAACATGGGGCTTGAACTTGCAACCCTGAGATCAAGAGTCACATGCTCCACCAACTGAGTCACAGGCTACCCTATTATAATCAGTTTTTATAAATTACTAATATAGATTCTTTTACTCAAAGTTACATCCTTTTGGGAACTGTTGCCACAATGGCACCAGAATTATTTCTAAAGGAATGATGCTGAAAGCAAAGAAAAATTCAAAGAATATGCGACGCCTGGGTGGCTGAGCTGTTGAGCATCTGCCTTGAGCTCAGGGCGTGATCCCAGAGTTCCAGAATCGAGTCCCACATCAGGCTCCCTGCGAGGAGCCTGCTTTTCCCTCTGCAGGCTATGCTTTTCCCTCTTTTTCCTATGTCTCTGCGTTCTGTGTCTCTCGTGAATACCTTTCTTTTCCTTGGTAGGGGCGTGGGAGTGGGTGAGTAACAATATCATCCACCAGTGACTCAGAGCTAAATTGGGAAGCATCCTAGACTCCTTTCCTCTCCTTCAGTCCCAAATCCAATCAACAGGCAGGTCCAGTCAATTTGATAACATAAATATTTGTCAAATTTCCCCTCTCTAGCCCCATTCCAACCACTACAGCCTTGGTGGTTCAGTCCCAGTATCTTTCACCTACATAATTACATATCTCTCAACTGCTCTGCCCGTCTCCGTCCTGCCCCTTCCAAACCATATTCCACAGTACAGAGCTGACCATTTTTTAGAAAGCAGTTTTGACCATGCTGCTTCCTTTTACCTAAAACCCTTCAGTGTCAACTAGTCACCCATCTAAAGGACAAAGTCCAAGCTCCTTAGCACATCCTACAAAGCCACCTATAGTCTAGCCCCTTCCTCTTTCCAGTTTAGTCAACTTCTTAGACTGTTTTCTGTGCATTTATTCATTTATTTATTTAAGATTCTATATATTTATTCATGAGAGACACACACATAAACACACACACAGAGAGAGAGAGAGAGAAAGAAAGGCAGGCAGAGACACAGGCAGAGGGAGAAACAGGCTCCATGCCGGGAGCCTGACATGGGACTCGATCCCGGGTCTCCAAGATCACGCCCTGGGCTGAAGGTGGCTCTAAACCGCTGAGCCACCCAGGTTGCCCCCATATTGTGCTTTTAAATAGCCCCCTCCCACTCTCATCAAACCTCATTTTACCTGCCTACTTCTTAGCAATGATTAAAACATAAATGAAGTCTTTTTTGATCTTCCCGTATGTGGTTGGAAGTCCTTTATGTGTTCATTTCATATCTTTTGCGTATCTCTATCATTGCAGTTACATGCTATGATAATTATCTATATAAGGAGGTCTATTTCCTCCATCAGAAGATGATTTCCTTACGGTAAAGGAATGTGTCTTATTCATCTTATCCCCAGTTTCTAAAACAGTGTCTGGAAATAAGTAACATCCAATAATTATTTAATGAATAAATAACCATACACAATTTTTAAAACTATACAAAAGCATTTGATACCATTTGTAGTTATAGGAGGTAGAAGCTGTATCAGGTTAATTTGATTGCTCAGGAAAACTGTAGCAGAGTTGCTGCCCTGACTCACTGCTCCTTTGGCAATAAAATGAAACAAGATTGTATTACTCAAATGAATTGCTATGGACACAAGCTATGGCCACAGTTCCAGGAAGAACCTTTCACCAGTCATTCAAGAAATAATTTTTGAGGGCCTTTTAGGAACTAGGCCCTGTTCTAGACGTACAAGATACAGCAGTGAAGAAAAGAGATAAAGTCACTGCCCATAAAGTCTATTATTCTAGTAGGAGGAGATAATATCAAATAAGATAATTTTAGATAGTGATAAGTACTATGAAAAATAAAGCAGGATGAACGGTTTATTTCACATTGGATGATCAGAGAAGACCTCATTCAGAAGGGAACATTGAGATGAAATATGAAATAATATGAAAGAATTATTCATGTACAAGTTAGGAGGAAGAGCATTCCAGGTGAGTACACTGGCCCTAAGGTGGAAATGAGCATGGCATTATCAAGCAAACATTCAAGACAAGACCAGTTTGGCTCTAGCACAGCTGGTGAGAGGGAGAGTAGTAGATGATGACAGAAAGGAGGGGTCATTTATGAGGGTACTGGGCCAAGTAAAGGTATCTGGATTTTAAGTAACCAATTAATTGGGACACCTGGGTGGCTCAGTGGCTGAGCCTTTGGCTCAGGGCATGATCCCTGGGTCCTGGGATCGAGTCCCACAACAGGATCCTCTCAGGGAGCCTGCTTCTCCCTCTGCCTATGTCTCTGCCTCTCTCTTTGTGTCTCTCATTAATAAAGAAATAAAATCTTAAAAAAAATTAACCAATTAATTTTTAAAATATTTTATTTCTCTCAAGAGAGAGCACTTGTGCACACATTAAGGGGAGGAAAAAGGACAAGTAGACTTGCGCTGAGTGCAGAGCCCCACACAGGGTTGATCTCACGACTCAGATCATCACCTGAGTTGCAATCAAGAGTCTGGACACTTAGAAGCTAGGGGTGCCTAGTGGTTCAGTCAATTAAGCATAGGACTCTTGGTGTGGGCTCAGGTCATGAACTTAGGGTTATGAGATCAAGCCCCACATCAGCCTCTAGGCTCATGCAGAGTCTGCTTGAGTTCTCTCCCTTTCCCTCTCCCTCCCTTTCTCCCTATTTGCCCCTCTCTCCACTCCAGCACTCTCTCTCAAATAAATACATACAATCTAAAAAAAAAAAAAAAAAAAAAAAAAGAAAGAAAAGTCCACACTTACCTGACTGTGCCACCCAGGCACCCTTATTTATTTTTAAGAGAGGGAGGTGGGGGACAGGGAGAGGAAAAAAGAGAATCTTAAGCAGGCTCCATGCCCAGCATGAGCCAGATGCCCAGTTCAATCTTACAACCCTGAGATCATGATCTGAACTGAAATCAAGAATCAGATGCTTAACAGAGTAAGCCACACAGGTGCCCTTGGATTTTAATCTGAAATGAAACAGGAAGTCCCTGGAAGATTTTAGGCGAGGAAAGGACATGATCTTTAAAGATCACCTTGCAAGTTCTATGGGAAATCGATTGTAGATGATGGACAAAAATGGAAGGAGTAGTATCATTTAGGAAGCTCTTTGCAGTTGAATAGGCAAAAAAAATGATAGTGACTTAGGAAAGATGTTTACTTTTATAAGGATTAATTGGGATAATGTAAATAAAATGTTACATTCAGTATCTGACAGAGAAGCATCCAACAATAAAATGACATAAGATAATATGAAGTATATATTGGTCTCTGTCCCTAGTTCCTGGCACAGAATTTCCTAAAGCCCTGGCAAATTCCTAAGTGGTAAGAGCACTAGGAATAGCATTTGTTCTCATGAGGCAACTCTGGGTGGGGGGTTGGTCACCAGAAAGATCAGGCCATAAGCAGAAGCTTGACATTTTCAGCCCTACTCCCTATTTTCCAGAGAGGGAAGAGAAGCTGTAAATGGACTGAACAACTAATCATGCCTATGTGACAAAGTTTCTATAAATATACCAAAAGTGTGGGGTTCAGAGAACTTCCACTGGTGAGGACAGTGATGCATCCCAATTCAATGGGCATAGGAGCTTCTATGCTTGAGACCTTCCCAGATCTTGCCCTATGTATCTCTTCATCTGGCTGTTCATCTACATCTTTTATCATAAACTTAATAAACTGGTAAACTTAAATGTTTCCTTCAGTAATGTGAGCCACTCTAGCAAATTAATTGAATCTAAGGAGTGAGTCACGGGAACCTCTAATTTGTAACCAAGTCTGACAGAAGTTGTGGGTAACCTGGAGACCTACTTACAGTTGGCATCTGAAGTGGGGTGGAAGCAGTTTTGTCAGACTGAGCCTTTAACCTGTGGAATCTGACACTATCTCCAAACAGGTAGGGTTAGATTGAGTTAAATTATGGGACACCCAGCTGGCGTCACAGATAATTGGTTGATGGGGAGAAAGTCCCCATACATTTGACCAGAAGTGTCAGAAGTTTTCCATATGAGTGGTAAAGGAGACACACACGAGGGAAAGAAATGAGGTTTTTTCCTACACAGGAAAAGACAAGTAGGTGGAAAACGGAGTTTTCCCAATACACATGGCACCTATTATTATGAGTTTATCCCTATGGAAGAGTCTTCTTGTTTACCAGGATATGAACATCAAAATCTTTGAGACAATAACTAGAGAAGTATATAATGATGACAACAATCAAAGTATAAGTAAAACTCTATTGCTCATTTAACAAAATTTGTTGGGGGGCAGCCTGGGTGGCTCAACTTTAGTGCTGCCTTCGGCCCCGGGCGTGATCCTGGAGACCCGGGATTGAGTCCCACATTGGGCTCCCTGCATGGAGCCTGCTTTTCCCTCTGCCTGTGTCTCTGTCTGTCTGTCTGTCTGTCTCTCTCTGTGTCTCTCATGAATAAATAAATTTTAAAAATTAAAAAAAAAACACAAAAAAAAATTTGTTGGGGATTTACTCTGCACAAACTATGAATGAGTTTGCTGAGCCAGCACAAGTGGAATAATTGATCAATTAATCTATAAGGGATTGAGAAGAGTTCAACTTACTTTATAAACAATAAAATGGCAGCCCAAAAAAAAACTGCTATTCCTCCTAAACTGGAAGATGAGAGGATCATGCCCTAGTTTGCCCCATGGACACTGCATTAAGACATACAACAGCTAAGGATTTTTTTTTTTTAAGATTTTATTTATTTACTCATGAGAGACACACACAGAGAGAGAGGTAGAGACACAGGCAGAGGAAGAAACAGGCTCCATGCAGGGAGCCCAATGTGGGACTCAATCCCGGGTCTCCAGGATGAGGCCCTGGGCTGAAGGCGGTGCTAAACCGCTGAGCCACTGGGCTGCCCAACAGCTAAGGATTTAAATTAGCAACATAAACCAAAAGCTTTTAATGAAATGCTATGTGGACAGTATATTGATGTACTATGTTAAGAAAATGTAATGTTTATATAAAGTCCTTGACATAATGCTTTGCACAGGGTAAATGCTCAATAAATGGCGGCTATCAGTTCCAGCTGTACGGTCTTTAGAATGCTGAACGTGTGATGTTTACCTGACATCAATAACAAATTGCTTGAAGAAATAAACAGGCATTTCTCCAAAGAAGTCATATAGATGTCCAAAAGACAGCTGAAAAGATGCTCAATATCACTAGTTACCAGAGAAAGGCAAATCAAAATCACAGTATCACCTTACTTCTGTTAGAATGGTTAAAATAAAAAACACAAGAAACAAGTGTTGGTGAAAATGTAGAGAAAAAGGACCCTCATGCACTGTTGGTAGGAATGCAAACTACTGCATACAAATATGACAACACTAATTCAAAAATAGGGGAACCTGGGTGGCACAATTAGGCAACTGACTCTTGATTTTGGCTCAGATCATGATCTCAGGGTCATGATATGGGGCTTAAGATTCTCCCTCTTCCCCTGCCACCTGCCTCTCCCCCCGCTCTGCACACAAGTATTCACTGACAGAGGAACAGGTAAAGAAGATGGAATACATATACAATGGAATATTACTGAGCCACAAAAAAGAATGAAATCTTGCCATTTGCAACAATATGGATGGATCTAAAGGATAAAACGGTAAGTGAAATAAGTCAGAGAGATACTATATCATTTCACCCAAATGTGGAATTTAAGAAACAAATGAACAAAGAAAAAAAGAGACAAATCAAAAAACAGTCTCTCAACTACAGAGAATAAACTGATGGTTAGTTACCAGAGGGGAAGTGGGTGAATAAGTGAAGGGGATTAAGAGTACCCTTATAATGAGCACTGAGTAATGTAGAGAATTTTTGAATCAGTATAGTGTACACCTGAAACAACTATAACACTGTTAATTATAATGAAATTTTTAAAAAGCCAATTGCTTGACTAAGTTGATAGCAAAGCCACAGGAACTCTAATCTAATTCAATATTTTAATTTTCCAGATGGAAAAAGTGAGGTCTTTGGTTAATGGCTAAGTGACTTGCAAAGTCAGTCACAGTGAGTGAGTAGAGACAGAGCCAGAACCAAACCCTGAATTCTCAATCATGTTTCCATTACATGTCCCAGATCTGCAGTTTTTTTTTTTAAGATTTATTTATTTATGCATGAGAGACACACAGAGAGAGGCACAGACATAGGCAGAGGGAGAAGCAGACTGCCTGCAGGAGCCCTATGTGGGACTTGATCCCGGAACTCCGGGATCATGCCCTGAGCCGAAGGCAGACCAACCGCTGATCCACCTAGGAGTCCCAGATCTGCAGTTTAGCTATATGGCTGTCTTTAAACTTTGGTAAAAGGTTAATAAAAACAGAGCTGCTATACCTGACTTTTTCAATCCTTTTATTAAAATCATCAATGGGCTATGAATTTCACATAAGAATCATCAACAATCCAGATTGGCAATACAGTCTCTCTCTCTTTTTTTTTTAAAGATTTACTTATTTTTAGAGAGTACGTAATAATAAGAGCATGGGCAGGGGAAGGGACAGAGTGAGAGAAGAAATCCTGGAGCAGGATCCCAACTGAGCGTGGAGCCTGATGAGGGGCTTGAACCCACAATCCTGAGATCATGACCTAAACAAAGACAGACGCTTAACTGACTGAGCCACCCAGGCATCCTGGCAATATATAGTCTTATGAATTGACAAAACAACAGTCTTGGTAATGTAATTCTATCATGGACAGCTGATGAATGGATAGCTACCAGAGCAGCTGTTATGTTATATGCACCTGAAGCAGAGAAACTCCAAGTAGAATACAAAGGAGATAATGCTTTAAAACCGTTTCCAAAGCACTCTTAAAATGTGACAATAGCTATGGGTCACTAAGACACTGAAATACTCTTGACATTCAGCAACAACAGAATGGTTTGTTTTAAGCAAAGACTCATTAAGACTTCAATAAAAGCACTGTGAGAACAAGACTAAAAGCCAGAAGAGTTGTATCAAGCATTCCAAAAAAAAAAAAAATTTCTCTTTCACAAACAGTGGAAAGGCCAACCGTGGGCTTTCAGATCCTTTTTTTTTTTTTTTTTAAGATTGTATGTATTTATTCATGAGAGACACAGAGAGAGGCAGAGACATAGGCAGAAGGAGAAGCAGGCTGCCTGCAGAGAGCCCGTTGCAGGACTCGACCCCAGGACCCCGGGATCACGACCTGTGCCTAAGGTAGACACTCAACCACTGAGCCACCCAGAGGCCCCTCGGGTCCTTCGGAATATGAGATTACGGTGCCCTCCCTCTACTCCCAGAAAAATAAAAAATAACCTCTAAACGGAAGGGAAAACAGGGCAGTGCATAGAGGGGAATCCCATCTATTTGTGGTGAATTAAATTCAACTCAACAAGTATTTCCTGAAAATTTCCTCCACTATGTGTAAGACGCTGGGAATGAAAGATGGTTACTCTGCCTCAAAGACTTCTAAATTATATGGGAGGAACAAGGAGAACGAGGTTTACCGAAGTACACAAATAACCCAAGGCCGAGTAGAAGTGCTTTTAACAAAGGTTCCAGTCAGGGCCACGGGTTCAAAGGCAAGAGGATTTCGAGACTCAGAGAAGGCTTCACGGGAGGAGCAGCGCTCGAGATGAACACTGAAGAAAAGGCAGAGATACGAGGATGAAGGATAGGAGAGTAGGTTGAGCATTGGAACAACCAGGAGAGGCCAAACCCCGGTTTCCTCGCAACCGCCGCCTCCTCACGCGCTCGGCAGGCGTCCAGCGTACCCTTTCCCGCGGAGCAGAGGCCTCTCTCCTCCCCGGCTCTCACCCGCCATTTCTCACCTCGGTAGCTTCCAAGTTCCCCCTCGGTCAACTCTGAGGGCAGAAGACAATGCCGACGAGAGAGAGCCCCAAAGTTGGCGGGCGTGCTATCAACTCACCAGCTTTTTGAGGCGCCGACAAGGCCGTATCCCCATGGTAACACCACCAAGCGCGGGTTCGAACGCCCGCGCCGGCGCCCGCGCGTTGGCAGCCCCGAGACATCCACCAATGGGCATCGCGGGAACTCGTCGACGTTAGAGTCCTTCTTCTCTAGAAGACCAATCAGGGACCCGAAGAAACAGTGGGCGTAACTCTCACGCTGCGTCTTTCAACCAATCGTATCGCTTGAGTGAGGCTCTCGCGACGTTCTAAGTGAAAGGAAAGCCTCTTTGAGGCGGGTGGAAGGGCCTTTTGCCCTCTACTGTTGGTCGCTCTAAGCGCAGCCCAACAATCGGTCAGTGTACTCCCCCTTTCGGTTCGAGGCCCGCCTCCTGCCGCCCTGGGTGTTGGGTGAGTAGTCTTAGAGAGGGGCCTCTGGGTGTAGTTCACCCACGGAGGAGCTGAGGGTTGGAGCGATGGGATTGCAGCTGAATGAGCTTCCGTCGTTGCACCGTCAAAGGTGGACGTGAGGCGTGGGCCGGCCAGGCCCTCGGAGAACTTCAGTTTTCCTCTAAGCTCAGGGAGAGGGGAGGGTTCTGAGCCTTGCTGGTCCGCTTGGTGATGGGGTGCGGCGGCGGAATTCTACAGTTCCGAATTTAGGGATCGGCGGCGAGAGTGCCTTGGCCTCAGTTTCACTTTGTTGTTACTCTTTATGCCCCGTCTGCTTTCCAGAATAGATTTTGTATGTTTTAATTGTTTCATTTATTGAATGGATAATATCTTGGCAATTATAGCAATAGTAAAAAAAAAAAAAAAAATCACCAGGTTGCCTCGGTGGCTTAGTGGGTTAAACATCTGCCTTCAAAAAAAAAAAAAAAAAAAAAAAAAAAAAAAACATCTGCCTTCAGGTCGGGTCATTATTCTGGGGTCCTGAGATGGAGCCCCTTGTCAGGCTCCCTGCTCAGCAGGGTGTCTGCTTCTTCCTTCTCCCTCCCGCGCCTCGTGCTCGCTCTCTCACTCACAATCAAATAAAAAAAAGTCTTAAGAAAATCACATCAGTCCCACCGCTTAAAACAGAACTTTCTTTTCCCTTGTTCTGGCCTGGTTTGGGCTCTATGTATTTGTTATTGTATCTCTGAAAGAAAGGAAGAAAGAAAAGAAAAGCAAAAATATTTATATATGTGGCAACTTAAACCGAATGCAATCAAATAGCCAAATGTAAAACGCAAATACAGAGTTGACGTTAAAAGAGCAATGATGGGAGTCAGGCAGACCTGCTTTTCAGTCTACCCAGACACATCTTTCCTTTTTCTTCATCTGAAAAACCCTGGTAAAGGCTCACAGGGTTGTTGTGAAGTTTAAATGAAATAAGGAAAGTAAAGCACTTGGCACAACACCTGACAAGCCATAACTCCTCAAAAAAAAAAAAAAAAAAGTACCTATTACCTTCATAATAGAAACAAACAAATATACTAGCTAACGAGGCCAGTGGACTCACTGCAAGTGCCCAATTTAGCTCAAAACTTGTCAGAGAAATAATTAAGGAAACCATTTTTCAAAAGTGAAAATTCTTCCTAGTACTTTCATTGAAAGGAATTTATATCTTGTACTTTATATGTGAGGAATATAATGGTGTGGTGAGCAGTGTGCTTACCAGCAGTTTTGCTGAATATACGAAAAGCCATTTGATTCAACTATCAATAAAAGTTAAGAGCGTGCCATTAAAACATAACAGAAGCTTCCCGATGACCTTTTATGATAACGGATGAAAGTGACTCATACATATTCAGTACTTCTGATATGGTCCTATGTATACATTCTTTATTTTAAACTCTAAAACAGGGGCGCCTGGGTGGCTCAGTTAGTTAAACATCTGCCTTTGGCTCAGGTCATGATCCTAGGATCCTGAGATAGAGCCCTGCATTGGGCTCCTCGGTCCTTAGGGAGCCTGCTTCTGAAGCCGCTCCCCCTGCTTGTGCGTTCTCTGTTGAATAAATAAATTAAATATTTAAAAATATATGTTAAAAAAAACCCACTACAACAATCATGTAGAGGTTACCCTCATTTTACAGATGAGAAAATGAGGCTTAGAGAAGTATTTTGCTTACAGTAATACAACTGTTGAATTAGGGACCTAGGTGTTTCCCACTGTACAGTTAGCCATGCTTTTTCATGTTGTTTCTGCCCGAAGGAGGATAAAATGCTTTGAATACCAGATGCACAGATAGGCTTACCTAAATGGAGGAAGATGGCTTCCAGAAGTACCTATGTTGGGAGCAAGATCTTTCTCCAATAGGAAATTTTCACCTTGGAAAATGAAGAGATGGAATGAGATGATGATCACTGAACACAATTCCTTCAGTTCATTTACCTTGTGGGTAGTCAATAGCACTTCAAATTCATCTTCTCCCAAACAAAGCATTAGCTTACCTTCTATTCCCTACTCCACCAACTTCTTGTCACCCAAACCGAACAACCTTTCCACTCACCTTTCTTTCTCTCCCTCCCTATCTCCCACCCCTCTTCCTTGGACAATGAAACAAATACTGTTGGTTTTCTTTTTGAGATATCTCTCAAATTCATCCCTTCCTCATTCTCCTCCTCTCTGCCTTAATTTAACTCTATCATTTGTCATCTGGATTGTTGGCAACAGATTTGTAACAAATTGGTTCCTGCCTCCAATCTTCTAATCCATTCGCCACCTTCAGTGCTGCCAGAATGTCTTTGTAAAATGTCAATACAATTACCAGCCCTGCCTAAAAGGCTCCTCATTGCCTATAGAATATAAACTAAACTGTTTATTAGTGGAATGTCATTTTGTGCTTGAGAGCTTTTGCCCACCTTCCTCCTTTTGTCTGGAATGCTCCTTTCCTCCACTTTTATTCTGCCTGGTGAATTCCTAGCCATCCTTCAGAATCCTTGTGGGGTGCCCCTTTGACCCAAAGAAAATCACTCTCTTCTTTGCTTCCTTTCCATCTTACACATACCCCTATTTTGCACAAAACAAACTGTCAACTTTGTCAAAGTACCTTCTACTTTTCTGAGGCTGTGAACCCTTAGGAAGCTGGGGTTTATAATATTCAGCTTCATACCCACTCTTCAATCCCATCACGCTGCTGGTCGAGTAGGAGACACTCAACAGATGTTAGATGAGTAAGTAAATCCCTTCAGGCTCTAATATTAGAATTACCCATGTTTACTTTCTAGAACTGTACAGCAGATGGCACTAATAGGCCACTTAACAGATCCCCTTCACAAGGAATGATTTTTGTTCCAACCTTGTCTGACTTTGGCCTCATCCTAGAAGCTAATATTCATGCCATAACAGGTGAAATCTCCTGTTTCTGTCCTCAGCCAAATGGCAAAGATAGCAAGATGACTCAGCAAATTGGTTTCTGTCAGAAGAGAGCATCAGGCAGGTGTCCAGGGAAAGGGGCAGTGAGGAAACATTTTCTTTGTCTCAATTTATTCACAGTAGTTGGGAGCTTTTTTCTTTTTCTCTTTGTGTTGTTGTTGTTGTTACAAGAAAGAGCTTTATTCAGAGATGGGCACCTCATTTGTGTTCAATCCTTTGAAAGGGTAAAGGGGAGTTAAAGAATCAGAAAAGACCATTATGATATGGGAAGAGAGGAAACTGAACAGTCAGAGTTGCTTGTAGGCAGGTGGAGGTGGCTTTCCTCCTCCCAGTGGAGTGGGCCTGGGCAACTTTCCTGCATACCAGCATCCCAAGTTAGTTGTGTGCTTGTTCAAGGCTAGCACTAAAAGTATTCCCAACACTTGGTTCAGGGGAACTCTCAGGCTACCTGGTATGGTTTTGAACATGTGATTTTAGGTTCCTGCTTCCCAGAGAAAAAGCAGAGGACGCATAGAAACCCTTATCAGATAGGCAAAGTTTCGGGGCCTTAGGCTAAACTTTACCTCTCCAGGGTCATCTCTGAGCACCAGGACCTTCATCTATGCACCCTCTCCACCTCCCTCAACTAATACCTGTCCTGTGGAAAAGATTCCAGCTAGGTACCTTTAAAATCCTCTATGTGCATATAGATCAAAGACTGGGAATTTGGGAACTGGAAATAATTTTTATAAATTATTTGCATGTCCTCTCTCAGTACCATTTTGCCTTAAGCTCTGCTCTTTTACATTAAGCAGAATTATAGAAGGGAAAAAAATAAACACTTTGGAGTTAGGCTTACTTAGATTCAAATCTTCCCATTCACAGACCAGCTATGCTCTTGGGCAAGTATTTTAACCTTTTTGAATCTTAGTTTCCTCATGCAAAACTGAAGACAGTTGTGCTTATCATGAAGACTTGTCTTGAATATTAGAAATACACATGTGAAGAACCTTGCACAGGATAGCTGGCCCAGTGTAGATGCTTAATTGATAACATGGTGGCATGAAACAGTTTCCACTAAAGGGATTTTAGATTATAAGGACATGAGGAAAGGATTTGAGGTACTCTTTCTATATCTAAAGATGTATTTATGAGGCCTTCTTTGGGAGGTTGAGCTAGGCTTGCAATAGCACTCTGATTAATTTGATGAAAACATTGGAACACAACACATCAGTACAGCCGTTTATCTGTGAATTATTTTTTGGCACCTAGGTCCTGAACCTCCTCAGCTGTAAGGGAAATGTATATATAGAGAAAGACAAGAGCATTTTTCCTTAGCTTCTGGAACCTTCTGATGACATTGAGGACTTTTTTGTTCAGGTTTTTTTTAACCACCTAAGGCACTTTGCCACTTTTCTGAAGTGTGAATTGCCTGCTGTCAGCCTGGAGTTCTCATCTCTGCAATCCTGGCTGCAAGCATATTTGCATATTGGATGCTGTGTTCTTTAACCCCCTGAGGTTTGAATCCACTTGGAGTCATGTGTGTGAGTGCATGCGTGCATGCTGTGTGTGTGTGTGTGCGTGCGCATGTGTGTATAAGCTGGCTACTTTCAAACCCCAGGACAGTTTCAATCCATGGTTTCCAGAAAAACAGAAAACGTACAACAATAGCTCCATTGACTTTTATGTAAATGGCACTCTTCAGGAAAACACTGGACGATTTCCCCAAATCCCAGAACATACCCTGAGCATTTGTTTGAGTGGGATGTGGGGAGAGTGTTCTGTTGAGTCAATGAACATCTGTTGAAAGCTGCTGTGCTGGGTCCCAAGGAGACAGAGTGCATAGTCTGGCTCTTGCTGCCAAAGGTACAGATTGAGACTTACCAGACTAGATATTGTGCTTGTGGTGGCTTTGTACTGTGTCCACTTGGCTAGGCTGGAACTATGTTTCCCAGGATTCCCTTTCTATATGGTTCCAAGTTAGGGTCGACCTAAAGAAAATTTTGTGCAAGATCTGGAAAGCTGAAGTGAGGTAGCAGCCAGTACACTATGAAGGACAGAGTGGGATACCAAGCATGTGGCAGTGCATACCTTTTGATACTGACTTGCTGGTTCCCCTGTTGGTGCTGGATAAGGCACCCAGGGCCCCAGCTCCCCACCTCCTGCTCAGTCTCCTCCTTCAGATACTCTGAGTGCTGGGCCAGATGTACCTTCAGCTCTATGGCAAAGGGCTCCAGCTTCTCCTCTAAGTTAGGAAGTCAAAGGTTTCAGTTTGTCCTCAGGGGTTCTTGTCCTCATAGGATCTGGTTTGTTTTCACAGGTTCCAGTTTTCCTTGCTCTTTCCACTTCACATCCAGCTTTCCTTCCCAACTGCTGGCCTTGCTGACCTATAGAGACTTCGAGTTCACCACCAGATGCAGAGGTGACAGAGTTGCATGGAACTCCATCAGCTTCCACAATTGTACAAGCTCTAATCCCTACACTAAATCCTTAATTGTCTCATAGTGTTTTACTTCTCCAGTCAAACCCTACAGAAGTTTATTCAAGCTATGCTAAAGGCCCAAAAGATGGAATGATTAGAAGCCAGAAGGCTTCACAGAAGAGGTGACACTGAGCTGCTTCTGAAAGCATGAAGGGGGCAGCCTGGGTGGCTCAGCAGTTTAGTGCCGCCTTCAGCCCAGGGCGTGATCATGGAGACCAGGGATCGAGTCCCACATCGGGCTCCCTGCATGGAGCCTGCTTCTCCCTCTGCCTGTGTCTCTGGCTCACTCTCTCTCTCTGTCTCTCATGAATAAATAAATAGAATCTTAAAAAAAAAAAAAAAGAAAGAAAGAAAGAAAGAAAGAAAGCATGAGGAGGAAGTAATGTGTATAGGGAAGGAGAGAGAAATTCTAGAAAACAGCTGGCTCAAGCTAAGAAATTGAAAGGGTAGGCAGGAGTTTTGCCTTTCTGGAATAACTGTCCTCTCCGTGGGTCTATAGTATAGGTAGAAAGTGGACATCTGATCCTAGCTCTTTTGGTTCCATTGCAATGAACCATTGGTTGGTCTGGTTCATAGATGTGGTTACCCCTACACGTTGGTGTCTACTGAGATACATTTTTGCTAAGTGTGCCCTTGTCACTACCCTAAGCCTCTCCCCCATGGGAAAATATTGGCCTGCTCCCTTCTTTCCAGTGGCTCCGCATGGCCACCCCATGCTTGTCTCTTGGCCCCCCATTCAGGTGCTGTTGTTTCCCCATGATGTATTCGTGATGGCAGTGGTGTAGAGCAATGCCCTGGGGCTTCCTATCCAAGGCAGGGTCTCTAGTCTTGAATCCCTAAACTTACCTAGCGACTCCAATATTCACTCCATGGGACTCTACCCAAAACGGGAGCAAGGTGTCCTCCACCTGTAACTGCTAATATTTTATGAGCTTCCTGATAGGAGGGCATGGGATCAAGTACCTCTTTCTGCCTGAACCTGAAACCAATAATTTGAAATCTCTTTTCACCAGTTCTGTGGTGACAGGCTGTTTCTTTTTGGTTTCCAGAATGGTGAACGTTCTTAGCATAAATAGGGAGACCAGGGAAATAGAATATAATGTTTTTAAAAGCCTGCTACTAGGGTACCTAGGTAGCTCAGTTGATTATGCGTCTGCCTTCAGCTTAGGTCATGATCTTCGGATCCTGGGATCAAGCCCCATGTGGGGTTCCCTGCTCAGTGGGGAGTCTGCTTCTCCCTCTGTCTCCTTTCTTTCTCTCTCTCTCTTTCTCTTTCAAATAAATAAAATCTTAAAAAAAAAAGCCTACTACCAGTTTACATATGAATTTTAAACAAACAAGATCCTGTTATACATTTTATTCTGAATCATACCTTTTTCATTTGTCTGAAAATATTTTAAAAGCAACATATTTGGCTTTACCTTATTTTTTTAAGATTTTATTTATTTGAGAGGGAGGGAGAGAGAGAGAGTGCAGAGCAGAGCAGGAGGGAGGAGTAGAGAGAGAAGAAGGCTCCCCACTGAGCTGAGAACCCAACTTGAGGCTTGATCCTGGCCCCTGGGATCATAACCTAAGCCAAAGGCAGATACTTAACAGACTAAGCCACTCAGGCACCCCACTTCCTTATTTTTTAAATGGCTTCATAACATTCCCCATCATATAGAAAGACTGTACTTTATTTAACCATTCCTATATTGATGGATATTGTTTCTGCCTTTTTTTGATATTGCAAACAAGGTTGTCATGAACATCCTTGTGTATATGTCTTAAACATGTATTTCTGTATGTTAGATGCCTAGAAATGGAATTGCTAGGGGTAAGGGAATATGTGTTTTATGTTTTGATAATTATTACCAAATTGCCCTCCTAAGGGGATATGCTAATTTTCTCTCCTACCAATAGTATACAAGAGCACAGACCATTTCAAAAACCCCATTTGAGGGGCACCTGGGTGGCTCAGTGGTTGAGCAACTGCCTTTGGCTCAGGTTGTGATCCCAGGGTCCTGGGATCGAGTCCCGCATCAGGCTCTCTGCAGGGTGCCTGCTTCTCCCTCTGCCTATGTCTCTGCCTCTGTCTGTCATGAATAAATAAATAAAATCTTTAAAAAAAAATTTTGAGGGGCATCTGGCTAACTCAGCCGGTAGAAGCATGTGATCCTTGATCTCATGGTTGTAAGTTTAAGCCCCACATTGGGTATGGAGATTACTTAAAAATAAAATCTTTGTCAAAAATTAAAAAAATAAAATAAAATAAAATAAAATAAAATAAATAAAATAAATAAAATAAAATAAATAAAATAAAATAAAATAAAATAAAATAAAATAAAATAAAATAAAAAAATAAAATCTTTGGGCAGCCCCGATGGCCCAGCAGTTTGACACTGCCTTCGGCCGGGGGTGTGATCCTGGAGACCCGGGATCAAGTCCCATGTCAGGCTCCCTACAGGGAGCCTGCTTCTCCCTCTGCCTGTGTCTCTGCCTGTGTCTCTGCCTCTCTCTCTCTCTGTCTGTCATGAATAAATAAATAAAATCATATTTATTCATGAGAGACCCACGGAGAGAGGCAGAGACATAGAGGGAGAAACAGCTTGATCCCAGGACCCCAGGATCACCACCTGAGCCAAGGCAGATGCTCAACCACTGAACCACCCAGGTGCCCCCTAAAATAAAATATTTAAAAACAAAACAGGGATCCCTGGGTGGCGCAGCGGTTTAGCGCCTGCCTTTGGCCCAGGGCGCCATCCTAGAGACCCGGGATCGAATCCCACGTCCGGCTCCCGGTGCATGGAGCCTGCTTCTCCCTCTGCCTATGTCTCTGCCTCTCTCTCTCTCTCTCTCTCTCTCTCTGTGACTATCATAAATAAATAAAAATAAAATAAAAAAATAAAAAACAAAACTAAAAAAAATTTGAGATTATTTCCAATCTTAAAAAACTCGTTACAGGTTTCAAAACATTTGGAAAGATCACAGTGTTGGGTGCGTTTGGGTTTTTGGTAAGCCATCTGTTGGCAGTCCTGAGAATTATCCTGAATTGAGTTTCAATATGGGTCTGATTTTTGTGCCTTTGACAGATTCAGGCTCATCTTTTTTTAAAGATTTTATTTATTTGAGAGAGAGAGAGTGCGCACACGCACAAGTGGAGAGAGGGGCAGAAAGGGGGAGAGGCAGACTCCCCGCCAAACAGGGAGCCCGATGTGGGGCTCAATCCCAGGACGCAGGACCATGACCTGAGCTGAAGGCAGACGCTCAAGGCCAACTGACCCAGTGCAGTGCCCCCAGGCTCATCTTGATTAACAGCAAAGGAGCCATGGAAACCATCACCTCCTGCTCCAGCCATCCTCTCTGCATCAGCTCTGCCTGTCTATGTGCACTAGCTCCTTCTTTGGCCCTGGAATCTTTCAGATGAGGCCCTACTGACTTGCCTTTGCTGCACTTGAGACACCTGATTTTCTTTCAGTTCTGTCATCCCACCTCAGGGCCTTTGCCCATGCTGTCCCCTCCACCTGGAACATGCTTTCTCCCCTCCTTCCCATTGCCAGCTTACCTTTTACTCGTCCTTACTTCTCTGCTCAAATATCCCTTCCTCCAGGAAACCTTTCTTGATCCCTCAGACAAGGTCAGGTTACCTATCACACATTTTTCCTTTGTAGCACATACATTATTGGCAGTTATTTTTTAATTTGCTTAATTGATTAAAATCTGCCTCTCCCAGGGTACCAGGGTGGTGCAGTCGGTTAAGCGTCCAGCTTTTGGTTTCAGCTCAGGTAATGATCTTGGGGTTGTGGGATGGAGCCCCACGGCCAGCTGTGAGCTCAGCACGGAGTCTGCTTGAGATTTTTTCCCTCTCCTGCACTCCTCCCCCAGCTCATGTGCACTCTCTTTCTCTAAAATAAATAAATCTTTTTAAAAAATCTGCCTCTCCCATTAAAATATGAACTGCATGAGAGCAAAGGCCTAGCATAGTACTTATTACATAGTATCAGTAAATATTTGTTGACTGAACAAGTGACACATTTTCTTTAGCGAGGCCTTACATAAGAGATCTTCCATATTTTTTATTACCTTGATGATGTGTCCCCCTTCATTTTTTTTTAAGAATCATTTTACTCTTTTTTTTTTTTAATTTTCTTTTTATTCATTTATGACAGTCAGAGAGAGAGAGGCAGAGACACAGGCAGAGGGAGAAGCAGGCTCCATGCACCGGGAGCCCGACGTGGGACCCGATCCCAGGTCTCCAGGATCGCGCCCTGGGCCAAAGGCAGGCGCCAAACCGCTGCGCCACCCAGGGATCCCACGTGTCCCCCTTCAGATAATGAATTGTTTTTTCGCTGCTGCAGATATTCCTACTCTTCTCCCTTTCTGTCTTTTGTTGTTGACATTCTTTTCTGAAATGGAAAGAAAAAACTGAAATGAAAAAGACTTAAGACTGAATTGGGGTGCCTAGGTAGCTCAGTTGGTTAAGTGTCTGCCTTTAGCTAGAGTCATGATCCTGGAGTCTTGGGATCAAGCCCTGCATTGGGTTCCTTGCTTGGCGAGGATCCTGTGTCTAGCTCCCCCTCTGCCTGCTGCTCCCCTTGCTTGTGCTCTATCTCTTCCAAATAAAGGGGAAAAAAATTTGGGGGGGAGGAATTTTTTTAAAAAAGACCGAATTGCTGATTATAAAATTAATAAATGTTCTCTGTGAACTTCTTTTTTTTTGTTTTTTTGTTTCTTTTTTTTTTTTAATTTTTATTTATTTATGATAGTCACAGAGAGAGAGAGAGAGAGAGAGAGAGAGAGGCAGAGACACAGGCAGAGGGAGAAGCAGGCTCCATGCACCGGGAGCCCGACATGGGATTCGATCCCGGGTCTCCAGGATTGCGCCCTGGGCCAAAGGCAGGCGCTAAACCGCTGCACCACCCAGGGATCCCTTCTCTGTGAACTTCTAAACAATACAGAAATACAGGGACTAGAAAATGAAAGTCTCGCCATAATGTCATCCTCCAGAAAACACTATTAATGATGTGTATCCTTCCAGACATTTTCCAATGCATATTGAAACCTACTGAGGACTTATTACATGCCAGGCACTGTTCAAAAGCACTTTACAAGTTAAGTCATGTAATCCTCCCAGCAACCCTGTGAGGTAGAACTATTATTATCCTGTCTTACAGCAGAGGAAACTGAGGCCTAGGAGCAGAGGAAACTAAGGCTTAGGAAACTGATCACACAGTGAATAAGTGGCAAAGTCAGAACTCGAACCCAGACTGCAGCTTCACACTCTTGACCACTAAGCTAGTGTGCTGCTCATTGGGTGGGAAAGAGACTTTCTATTCTGTGCGCCTTTTCTTACTTTGAATTTTGAACCATGTGAATGTGAATGTGTAAAATTCTACATTCACAATGTGAATGTGTAAAATGTGAATGTGTAACATTCTAAAACATGGATAAAAGACTAAAAATAGGGACGCCTGGGTGGCTCAGTGGTTGAACAGCTGCCTTTGGCTCAGGTCATGATCCCAAGGTCCTGGGATCGAGTCCCACATCAGGCTCCCTGTGGGGAGCCTGCTTCTCCCTCTACCTATGTCTCTGCCTCTCTCTGTGTGTCTCTCATGAATAAATAAGTAAAATCTTAAAAAAAAAAAAAAAAAAAGACTAAAAATACCAATAACAAAAATGTTTTTAGTACACCAAGCTACCTTTCCTATGTGACCCCTCAGGCCATCAGAAACCACATTGTTGGAGTCTCTGCCCCACAAACTCAAGCTGAAGGCTGAGGGAAGTGGAACCATGGGTTTGCTGATAACATTCCTCATCTCTCATTCCCAGCATCTCGCCAGGTTCAGACGATTTGCCTCTGAGGACCTCTGATCTCTTAACACGCATACCAGCTCTGTGTCTTAGCAGGGAAACCTGGAGGAGTTGGGATAGAGCTGCACTGACAGGGTAGGAGCCAGGGTCCTACCATCACTCACAAATCAGTCTCTGATTCCTGGCTTTCTCCAGCTGGTCCTTGGTATGCTGCCTTTTTCTGTAGTTGATGAGGTCACTGTTAGCTGATCTGTGCTACTCCCCAGTACCAGATGCTGCCCCCAGGATGCATTTTCCTGTTTCATGTAACTTCCAATGTCTCACATCTTCTTTGTTAAATCCTCAGATAGACCATGGCCCTGAGAGCGTGTGGCTTGATCATCTTCCGAAGACGGCTCATTCCCAAGGTGGAGAATCCCACAATTGAGTTTCTACTGCTGCAGGCGTCAGATGGCATTCATCACTGGACTCCTCCCAAAGGTGTGAGGCAGAGGGGGCTGGCTCTCAAGTGCCGAGCATTGCTTGAAAAGCCACCTTACCAGGCCCCCCATAAGGCTTACGTCCCAGTGACTGTGCAGCAGAAGGAGGTGGGGTAGGCAGGAACCCTTGATCCTTTCTGCATACGTGGTCTCCATGCCAGCCTGGAGCTGGAAATAGTACTCTGTGATTGAATCCCGGAGCAGAGCAGCATGTGTGTGTGTGTTTGTGTGTGTGTGTGTGTGAGAGAGAGAGAGAGAGACTATCACTCACTGAAGCACCAGCCTCTGTGGTAAATGGGTAGGAGAAAAGGCACTGGGCTGGGAATTGGGGACCTTGGGGTCAAGTCATTACTGGGTTACAGGTCAGGAGCCCAGAGTGAACGGTCCCAAGATAGAAGGGAGCAGGGGCTTTAAAGGGGAGTGCCATGGGAGAGGGGCGAACAAGGATCAAGGGTGGGAGGAAAATAAGGAAAGGGGAATAGGAAATAAACTTTGCACATTTGTGTTTCACTAAGGAGAAATAGGTGAAAGAAAGGGACAGAAGTGTCACAAATACTATGAATAGAAATATTCACACTTGTCTCCTGGTTGCCAAAGTCATACTGCTTAGTACCTCTCACTGAAAGATTTCAAAGGACCTCTCCAAATTGTGTTCTGCTGGGACCTAGGGAGAAATCACCTTGTTAACACTGATGGGTAGAATGCAGCATAGATGCTGTTGGGAAGGGCGTGTTCAGAAAGAATGGGTGGGGCATGGGAATCCATGTCCCCTCTCTCACCACCAGCACACCTCTCACCACTGCCCCCCTCCCATGCAGTACTTACCCAGCTTTGTGTACATGACTGCATGGGTGCTATACAGAGAAAGTTCCCCAGAAGCCATGGACCAGACTGGGTTTTTAAGTCCTGACTCCTGGTTGCTCCCTGTGGGAGCTGTGCAGCAAGCTGGCTCAGGGCACTGCTGTGAGAACCCCTGGGAAGGAGGGCGGCTAGGATAGTTTCTGAACCAGGAAGGGAACAGCTAACAATTCCTGCTCCCCAGGAGCACCCGAACCCCGAGGCCCCTAGCAACTCCGCTGCAGCCATGTGCTGACAGAAGCTGCCAGACCCCTCCCTGTCCATCTTGGCCCCTCCGGGCAGGCTTAGAATTTGCAGGGGGGGCCTAGAAGCAAAACTGAATGCTGCTTCCAGTCTGCAGAGCTTCAGGCTCTCATACAACAGTTTCTTGGCAGCTGTCTGCTTGGGTTTGGGTCTTGCCAAAAAAATTTCTTAGAACTGGCTCTCAGCTTGTCCTGAATCTAAGTTCCCATCAGGAATTTCCCTGTGAAACTGGAATCTGGCCTTGCTCAGTTAGAAAGATGAAAACAATTTGGAAAAGCCTTGCTAGCTACTTGGAAACAGCTGCCGGTGCCGCAGTGCAGGGCTTGGAGCCCGTCTGTTGACCCTGGGACTTCAGGGACCAGCTAAGACAACGTGAAGTCCTCGCTGTGGACGGTAGGCAAAGTGCTCCGTCTTCAGCCAGCTCCCATCTGCCAGGAAGACTGCCCCTCCTTCGGAAAATCGATTTAAGGTCTCCAAGGGAAAAGTCTCCCTGAGAACATGGAATGAGGAGAGCGCCAAAGGATAAGAAAGCAGAGGTCTGAGGGAGGCCATCTCTCTCATCACTGAAGAGCTGTCTTCTAGACTAGTCTTGCCAAACACTTGGTCTGTTTAACTCTCTACAGAGGAAGTGGGGTGGGGAGGAGGAATTGCCTGGACACTACCTGCTCTGTGCCCCATTCCTAGAGCCCCTTTAGCCCAGCAACATCTAGAAAAGTGACCAAAGACCCCATCTTTAAATCACCGGACCTGAAAATTCCACTTTGCTAAAGATTATCTCTTCCTCCTTTTCCTCTTTTTTCCTAACCAGGCCATGTGGAACCAGGAGAAGATGACTTGGAAACGGCCTTGCGGGAGACTCAGGAGGAAGCAGGCATAGCAGCAGGCCAGCTGACCATCATTGAGGGGTTCAGAAGGGAGCTCAATTATGTGGCCAGGAACAAGCCTAAAATAGTCATCTACTGGCTGGCTGAGGTGAAGGACTACGATGTGGAGATCAGCCTCTCCCAAGAGCACCAAGCCTACCGCTGGCTGGGGCTAGATGAGGCCTGCCAGTTGGCTCAGTTCAAGGAAATGAAGGCAGTGCTCCAAGAAGGACACCAGTTTCTCTGCTCCACAGCATCCTGAGCTGACCAGAGGAGAGTCATTTACTTCAGTAGGATCCTTGAGGGCCTTCTGAGATGAATACCGTCAGCTCCAGGGAAGGTTGTGTTGGTTTTTCGCTCATCATGGCAAAGAGCAGATAGGATAGTAAAATCAGCTGAGAATTCTAAGAGGAAAGGAAGGTCTCATCAGAGTGAAAAGGAAGACAAATGAGTTTTAAAAAAGAGAAAAGTCTAGGCGTGGTAAGTGCGTCCTTGTACTTTATAAATAAACTTCAGGCAGCTTGTCTGTCCATCTAACCTGTTGTCTTTCTTGGACTCTTGCCCTTGGTGGGGAGAAAGCTAGAGTAAAATGGAGCTCTGACCTTAGCCAGAGGGTGTCCTGTGTCCATGCACTATACCCCAGAAAAGCTAAGGGAGGAGTTGGAATGGGGGAGACGAGGCACTGCTAGGGTGGCTCTGCTGCCTCTGGAACTCCAAGCACTCTCACCACACCCCACCAGTGTACCTGAGACTTTGTGACCTGTAGTCAGACAGGATATACAAGCGAGTGGGACTAGAGTGCAGGAATTGGGTTTGTTCTACTCGCTAATGTATCTGTCCCCAACACCGGCACATATGTTGTAGGTGCTTGGTAGATACTTCCTAAAATAGAGACCCAAGGAATTTGCGACATAGTCCAGGCCGTAAGAGGGAGACGAGGGACAGGCAGCTCTGGACCACCAGGTCAGTGACACATGGACCCAAACCTCACAGCCCAGCCCTGCCTCCCAGAGTCACCATGGGCCATAGTGACCTAAGGTCACTGGCAAGAGGCACGCCCAGGCCAGGGGGACTCTGCTAGGCTACCCAGCAACCCCATCACTCCACCGGTGCACTCCTCACCTGCAGCTGCCTTCTCCACTTTTAGCAAGCTCTCATCATCGATGTCTCTCTCTTCCTACCTTCTCCCTTTCTCTCCAATTCCACTTGTAAGACCCAGAGGCACAAGAGTTGGGTCTCAGCCCTGTTTTCCCTTGCTACTAGGGCTCAAGGAATGCAGGGCGGGTGTTAGATCCTCCAGCCCTTCCAGAAGCTGTTAGCAAATGGATTCATGCAGATTTTATTAAAGGGTTGTTGCCCATTGAAGTGCAGAAGGTTGGATGGGAAGGGGCATTGGCAAAGGTCAATTTGGATTTCCAAGGTCGTGAACAGCCACCTCTGAAGGAAAGAGCAGTCACCCAGGTCTTTAGCCAGGCTTCCAGATGTTTTCAGTCACTGGCTCTCTGTGCAGACAGGGCAAAAATACTAGCGAACAGGATCTTGGAGCACCGCCAAGGACCTGAGTAGTTTTGTTCCTCACCCCTCTGAGCAGTGCTCTCTGAAGGAGGCCTGCTGCAGGAAGTTTTTGGAGCTTAATGTTCTCTTTCCAGGCCAGCAGGGACCACATCCCACTGATTTAATAAATGCTGGCTGGGCAGTGGTGCCAAACCACAGACTAGCTGCCTCCTAACAAGGGTTGGCCAGCCCCGTGCTCTCAGCATGGGAGGCTGTTGAAGTTCAAGATGCTAAAACCTTATACATCCGAGTTGGAAGGGACCTGGAAAATGACCTAATTTTGCTGCTCATTTTTATAGCTGGGGAAATTGAGGCTTAAGAAGGTAGATGGCCCTGGCAGATAGGTACCTTACCTATACCTTAAGAAGGTAGATGACCCATATGTGAGGTGCTTTGAGGATGAAGTGCCCAAGGGAAGTGCTTTAGAATACCATGTATATGGCTTTGAAGTCATTCCTCTGGGCCTTACAGAGTTTTGCATTGAAACACAGGTACTTTGGTGAGGGGAGCCCCATAAATTGTATTCATCCACTTTTGGCAGGGAGAATTGACAGCAGGGTGGAACCAGGGCATGTGACAGGAGGTGGATGAGGCCAGAGAGAGTGGAACTGAGACTGGGACATGGCAGGCAAGTAGGCTTTGTCATCATCCCCACTTTGCTTCTGGCCAGCTCATCCAGAGATATGGGACTGAGACCACAATTTCCCCTTCAATCTGAGGCCCTCCAAGCTCCAGAGCATGTTCTCCTGGAAGCCTTCCCTAATAACCACCCACCCTATAAATATTATCCTGTTTCCCCACCTATACCTGAAGAGGCTCCTCTTGGAACTCCACCTGTCTACCCCAGTACTGCCTCCACCACCACAGGGTGAAGAAGCATTTAACAGATTTACCCCTGCCAGAGGGGGCCCTGGAAAACTAAAATGCCCTCTTGACTCCCAGATGTGATGCCTTATACCCACATGGTAGGCACTTTGCTGAGTTGAAGACCCAAAAGGAATGAATTTATAATGGTAGTTTGGGTGGTAGGATAGAATTTCAATTAAAATACTTTTGGAGTCTCATACTTATATGAGACCCCAAGTGGGGCTCCCATGTTTGGGGAGCAGAGGCTTACATTTCCATTGGTCCAGACTGTGGCCCAACCTGTCCCTTTTCTAGAGGAGGGCTGTGCCAGCACCCCCTGTTGTCCCGTTGAGGCTGTGCTGTAGGTGCCCAGTGAGACTGCTCTGTGCCTTCCTCTACCCCTTCCCCTCCCAGCCCACCTCCTGCTCAGGATTATGTAATAGGAAGTTTTCAATTGGACTCCTTGAGGAAGGAAAAGGGGGGCTTGGGAGGGAAAAACAGCATAAGGACACAGAATACAGAGGCACAATCTTCCTGTTCTTTAGACTGGAGACTCCCAAGGACGGGACCCCCTCTCTGTCTTTTCCCATTCCTCGCCCGACCCTAGCCAAGTTCAGGGCTTGCCACTTAATTAAGGTCATGAATTCTCCCTTCCCCTAATGGGTAAAGGAGTCAAAAGATACAAATTTCCAGCTATAAAATTAGTAAGTCATGGGGATGTAATGTACAGCATGGTGACTATTGTTAATAAAACTGTACTGCATATCTGAAGGTAGCTAGGAGAGTAGATCTGGAATGTTCTCATTGCAAGAAAAATATTTTTTTGGTAACTATGCATGGTGACATGTTAACTGAACTTACTATGTTGATCATTTTGCAATACATAGAAATATTGAATCTTACGTTGTACACCTGAAATTAATATAATGTTATGTCAGTTATATCTCAATATATTTAAAAAAAAAAAAAGAGGTCAGCCTTTGTTTTCCCCTATGTTCCCTTAAAATGGTAAAGTACACTGAAAAAAAAAAAAAAAAAAGGACTCTCCCTTTCCCTCAAGCTGCTGGGAAGATTCTTGGTTATGAAGTAAATGACTAGCCTTAAGATAAAAACCAGGTTGTTCCTTGGGAGCTGGGGTGTGTGCCAGAGAAGGGAGGGTGTCCGCCGAAGCCCCACTGAGTTGGACAAAGACAGGAAAGGAAATCACCCAGTTAGCACTGTGGGTTTTCTTCAAGGCTGGGTCCAGGCAGACCTCCCCTTGCAGGGATATGCTGTGCAGCTGTTCTCAGAACAGAAGGTAGTATTTCTTCAAATGCTTTTCAAACTATGTTCATAAGTATGTGTGTGTGAATAAAACAGAAACAGAGGCATGAGAAGTATTCAGATATTAGAGGCCTTGAACATCAGAGCTTGGATATTTTTCTAAGTGATTTGATTGAATTTCAGAAAGATTTCCTTAGCTGCTATATGGATTAGGTTGAAGGGTTCAAGAATGGAAAAAGTTAGGGGGCCACTGCAGTGGTACAGGCTAGCATTAATAAGGGATTGGAGAGGTCAGCATTGGCCTTGAACCTGAGGAGGGGAGAAATGACCAGAAACCTGGTGAGGCGAGCCAGCAGAAGGCTTGCTCTGCAGCCAACTGGGGTGAGGGACACTTGACCCAAACCTTGGGGAACAGGGCAAAGACCCTCAGAAAACTTACATCTTGGGTTTAGAGGGTTTGGTTAGGGTTCAGCTGATTCATGTGGTTTTGGAAGGGAGGCTAAGGCAGACTCTCAGGGTACACAGGGTCACAGAATGGGAGCACTGGGCCCCAGTTCCAGATTTCCTGCAGTGGCCACTCTGGCCCTCTCTCCATTACCTCTGGAGGAGTTCCTCATTCCTGCGTATCAGTCCCCACCAACAAAACCCAGGACTACAGGGGAGACAAATGAGGAATTCTGGCCATACAAGGGTGCTGGAAGTCCCATGAAGTAGAAACATCCCCCTCCATCCAGATGTGTGGAGAGACATAAATTTGGAATGCACAAGAGGATGGGGCAGGGATGGGGTGCTGGACAAGTCTGGAAGGGGCCAGAATAGGGGAGAGGTAGCTTCTAGCCCAGTTCTTCACCTTCCCCTATCTCCCAAAATCCAGCTCTTTCTCATGGCTTCTGCCATTCAAGTCCCTCCCCCCCCCCCCCCCACCCCGCCACTTCTTGACCCAGAACCACTGGGTGGCAGCTTCAGAGATACACATTTCAGCTGTCTCCCCATCTTTAGTGGTATATAGACTAGGGATGGGCCGTGCCTTTGAAAGGTAGGACAATATGGGTAGGAAATTCTAGGTGTCTGGATGCAGAACATGAGGTTCCAGTCTATTCTTGGTTACTAATCTTCTGCCAATACCCTCCTCTCTCAGTGCTTCAGTTTGTTCATCTGTGCTTTTGTGATTAACGAGAATGGCAGAAGCCTAACTAGAAACCAGACCTCAAGCCAAGGGCCAGTTTGATGGAATTGGCAAGAAAAGAGCACTCTTCCCTTTGGCCCTGTCCCAGCATACAGTGAGTGCTCAGTGGGTATGGTCTGCCTCCTCCCCCATCTAGGCTGTAAGACACTGCTGCCGACCCTTAATGCCCTTTGGAAGGGTATATGCCACCTCCCCCATGCCAGATGGCTTTATCCCTCCTCATGCCATCTTAGCACACACTGCTCCATCTTGGGCTGTCCACTAGAACCTTCTGCAACTATAATCTGCCCTGCCCACTGGTCACATATGGCTTTTGAACACTTGAAATATAGCTAGTGTGCCTGAAGAACTGCATTTTACATTTTATTTCATTAACTCATTCACAAAAATTTTTAAGGATTTTATTTATTTATTCATGAGAGACACACACACAGAGAGAGGCACAGACACAGGCAGAGGGAGAAGCAGGCTCCATTCCATGCAGGGAGCCTGACGTGGGACTCGATCCCGGGTCTCCAGGGCCACACCCTGGGATGAAGGTGGTACTAAACCGCTTAGCCACCGAGGCTGCCCTAATTCATTTTAAAATTAAATTTAAGAAGCCACATGTGGGTAGTAACTACCACATTGCACAGCACAGGTTCTAGGTGGAGATTCTCTTTGTTTCTTGTTTAGCGTCCCTTGTCTAAGAGTTGATAGGAGTTACCATTTATTGAGGACTTACTCTTTGCCAATTTTTATCTAAGTGCTTTACAGGCACATCTCAATGAATCCTAGAAATTCCATTCAAAAGATGAAGAAACTGGGGTGGTTAGGTGCCTCAGTCAGTTAAGCATCTGACTCTTGATGTTGGCTCAAATCACAATCTTAGGGTCTTGAAATGGAGCCCCGCATTGGGATCTGTGCTGGCCATGGAGTCTGCTTAAGATTCTCTCTCTGCCCCTCCCCTATTCTCTCTCTTTCTCACTCTCAAAAAATAATAATAATAATAAAGATGAAGAAACCAAGGCTCAAGAGGTTGGTTAAACTGGCTTTAGACTGTACAGAAAGCAGGAGGGCCATTCAAGTGTGAATCATGTTCTCCAGCCACTTAGGGAAACTTCTAGGATTCAGGCTGGGTCTTCTGCCTCTACAGTCACTCCCCAGCCTACCGGTGGGTGCCAGGGCCCCAGTAAGTTCATTGAGTACTGATTGGTGGATGCTCTTGAGAGAAAGAAGGAAGCTAATTAATTTACTCCCCATCTCCTGAGGACCCAGGAATCTCAGCTCCTGACATCCCATTTTCAGATCTCTCTACTCTTGCCTTTTTCCTGGACTACAGTGTCCTCTGGGTCACAAACTTGGAGCTCAACTGGGTGCTCTGTGTGTCACAGGTAGGTCCAGAGGAAGCTGGGAGCTAGGGCCCGGAAAAATCCTTGTTATTTTTGTATAAAAAAAAAAAAAAAAAACCAAGAAACTGTGTCACGGTATAATAACTACCTTTTATTGAGCACCTACTTGTGCCAGGCACTTTACATACATCTGTGCTTATAATTCCCGCAACAACCTGGGAGGTAGGCATTATCATCACTGTTTTACACATGAGGAAACTGAGGCTCAACAAGATTAAGTGGCTCACTTAAAATCACACAGCTTGTAGACAAGTGGTAGAATCAGCATTCAGGACGGACATCCATGAGTGCCCCCAAACTCATTAGGCATTCTTCACTCAGGGTTAAAACAGAGGAGGTGGAGGAGTGGGCCAAAGGATGCATTCTTTAGGGGTTGAGGGAAGCTGAGCCGTGCCCTGTTTCCCACCTCCCCATTCAGGCAAGCCACTGCTTCCTCAGACTCAGCTACAAGGTCAGAGAAAATTCACTCTGGCTGAGGTTGATCTTCTTAGAAAGAGAAAATGGCTGAAATGAAAGACCTTACCCTGTCTATTTACAGGTGTTGATGTGCACATGGGGTTCGCATGCAGAAGCACGCCACCACCAGAGTAAGAATATCTCTCCCTTTTAGGCCACACCCCTGCCATGTATGCAGGAAGCGAAGCAGCTGAGAAATCATGAAAGGGCTGTTTATTTCCTACTAGTGTACTAGGGACATCAACCAGGAGGGGGCCAGCTCAACGATCAAAACCTCCAATTTGCTCCCTGCCCCTCTTTCCAGGCTTTGCCAGCTTCAGGAGTGTTGTGTTCATTCCATGGATTCAGGGACACATGGTACCTCTCTCTCTCTCTCTGTCTCTTTCTCTCTCAGTCTCTCTCTCTCTCTCTCTCTCTCACACACACACACACGCGCGCGCGCACACACACACACACACACACACACACAGATTCTTGAGTTAAGGCATCAAGTCTGGCCTGAGTGGCCTTGCAAGTCCTTGCCCATGAGGCCATGGCCCTGGCCGGGGCTGAGCACATGTGTTTACCTAGATGGTAAGGGCAGTCTTAGGAGTCTCTTCACAAATGAGGGAGAGCAGTGATGGCTCCCCGCTCTGCTCAGTCATCCTGTCCTCTGGGATGGGACCTCCTCCCTCCTCTCAGTCTGTTGGCCAGACACCTCCAACCCATCTCCCCAGCTGGGGTAGGACCAGGTCAGCCACACTTCAGGCCAATACTGGGAACTCTGGCCCTGGCTTCCAGCATCAAGAATGTTCCAAGAACATAAGTGTGGCAGGGGCTATTTTGGGATGTTGAGGATCAAGTCCCCACCTCAGAAGGGCAAAGATGGCCATTCAGGCCAGGATGGAGGGTAAGGTTTCTTTTTGTGCTTTTAAAACACAATCATGCATAACAGGAGGATAGCTGACTTTTCCCCTCTGAGTTCTCTTCCACCTCAGGGAAGAGGTTTCTGCAGACTACAGTAGGTGTGGAGGGAAAAAGGGGCTTGAGGATTGTGCGTTAGAATGGGAAGTTGCTTCAGTGCCCTCTCACCTGGCCCTACCCCAGCTGGCTGGAGCATATTTATGTCAGCTCCCACTTAGTGGGTGGTGCAGAGGTGGGGACTTCCTGGGGCTACACGGTGTGGTTGTGATGGAGGGTTAAGGGCCTGCATGAAGACAGAGGTTAGGGCTGTGGGGTTCCTGGGTCCTGGACTGGGTCAGGATGCCCAGATAAAGTAGGCGACCTCGTCCAGGTCGACGGGGTAATCGGTGAGCAGCACTGGGGTTTTGTCAAAAAGCTCACCCTTGTAGCTGCGCCACTTGCCTGCAGGCAGGTAGACGTCTCGCTCCTGCTTGCCCGGCTCCAGTACTGGCGCCACCAGCAGCGTGTCTCCGATAAGGAACTGCGAGTCAATGCGGTGTGCCGTCTCATCCCCGGGAGCGATCCACCAAAGGGGGCGCACGATGGGGTCACCTGTGTCAGTGACCTCACCAGCCAGCTCAAGCAACAACGGCGCTACCAGCGAGGCCCTCAGTGCGGCAAACTTGTGCGCGATGGCCACCACTTCGGCATCATATTGCCAGGGCGGGACTGAGAACTGCATAGCGGGCATGAAGGCAGCCACCTCCAGCCAGCGCACGTAGAGCTCACGCTCGGGCACGTCGCTACTGCCGGCTGTGCGCTCAGACACTGCGTTGCCACCCACCATATCGGGCAGGATGAATGGGTAGCCCAGCATGCTGACGGTGAGCACCGCGGGGATGAGCGAGCGCAGCCCCAGATCGTAGCCCCACACGGAGTCGCGGTCCACTAGGCGGAAGAAGCACGAGATGTTCTGGGACTGGTAGCCCACGCGGACCTCCGCCAGAGAGAAGAAGGGCAGCGCCATTTCAGTGTAGCGTCGGCTCCATATGCTGGGGTCAGACAGCGGCCTGTAAGTGCTGAAGTCCCGCGGCAAATAGCTGACTTCTCCTGCATCAAACTTGAAGGAGGCCACGGCATAGCGCGAGCGCAGCCGCCGCAGGTGCCCTTGGAACCAGTCCCGAGCCTCCGGGCGTGTGAAGTCCAGCACCGCGCCGATGCCATTCCACCAGCGCACAAGCGCGGGCAGCCGGCCGGTGGGTTCACGCACAAACAGCTCGCGTTCCACTCCTTCACCAAAGCACGACGAGTTGTAATTGACAAACGGGTGAACCCAGAGCGTGACGCGAAAGCCGGCATCACGCAGCCGGCGGAACATGTCGCTGGCATTGGGGAACTTGGCCTCGTCAAAGTCGAAATCTCCATAGGCGGGTGTGTACATGTCGTCTATTTCCAAGTGGCTGCTGTTGAATCGGTGCTGGCGGATCTGCTGGGCGAAACGTTGCACTTTGTCCTGGTCCACGGCACGCCCATACAGCACCCACGTGGACCAGATGGGGTCCCGGAAGGCCTCAGGTGCTGGCACCCTCGAGGGCTTGTTGAAATAGCGCCGAACCATGTATTTATGGATGGAAGTGACGTCAGAGCCGACGCACACGCGGTAGCTGAGCTCTGGTGCGGCAGAGCCGCCCGCAGGTGGCTTGTAGGGCGTGTTGTGGTAGCGTGCCTGCAACCGCAGCGAGCGCTCGGTGCTGTTCCAGCCCAGGTGGAAGGGCACTGAGTCGTTGACCTTGATGGCAGCCGCACGCGACGACAGCCAGTAGCGCTCGAGGATGCCTCCGAATGCGGCGTCGGAGGAGTAGACATCGCTGGTGACGAAAGGCTGCGGCTCCTGCTGGCCATCCAGGCGGATGGGCCAGTGCTGGGTCCTCATCTCAGCACCGCCGTACCAGTGTGCCGCTGCATCGCCCAGGAACATAGCGTGTTCCACCGCGCGCCCCGGGGCCGCCTCCTCCCAGCGCACGCGGTAGCACATGACCGTATCCTTGGGCCTCACCGTCTGGATGAAGAAGTGCAGGGGGCGCCCATCGGCTGTGCGAGAACAGCCGAGGAGAGCGCCCTCTCGGCTGCAGGAGTCGAGGTCCAGTGCACCTGAGCGGAAGGCCAGGCGGAAGACCTGCTCGCCCTTCTGGTTGCGGATGGAGAAGCCTCCTCGGTTGAGGTCCAGAAGCTCCGTGCGCAAGCGTTCTGCTTTGCGTAGAGAGGCGCTGTAGTAGCACCAGGCCACCACTGCGGCCAACACCAGCAGCAACCCTAGTACCGCGGAACCTAGTAGAGGTTTCAGCTCTTTGGAGGGCTTGGGCTTGGCAGGCGAGAAGTTATCAGGCAAGAAGGTGTACATAGCTGCGGCGGCGATGGCCTTGGGGCTCCTATGATCTGCGTGGCTCCCAGGGCGACGGCGGGGGTAGGCTTGGCTCTTTTCCTGAGGGTTCTGGGGCATCAGCCCCAGTTACGGAAAGAGTGGGCAGTGGGACCACTCGACGAAGTTCATCTGAACTTGGACTGCCTGATTCTGGAAGGGGAACAGAGAAGTAGAACGGAGCTTTCTCATTCCATAGTATTTCCCTTTGCTGCAGCAGAAGGAGGAGTTGTATACTTTGGGAAGGTTATATTACCGGATGTAAGGTCTAGGGCATAAAGGCTTGACCCTTACCGGGACCATCTGTCTGTGTCTAACCCACTCTTTCTCATGAGCACCAGTTTTTGTCAAAATTAGTCAGGACTCCGAATGGGGAGGGACAGATGGCATGCATCCCCATTTTTCTGGTGGAGGAACAACCAACACAGGGTCAGGGAACTATCTAGGATCACAGAATTAGCCAGGCCTCCCTGGATCATACATGGGGGCATTTCTGACAAGAAGGGGAGGGATCTGCAGAAGGCCATGGTGGGAGAGGGAAGCTCTTTAAGATCAATCGCAGGGCAGTAGACTGGTTTTCCTGTCCAGGCAGGGTGGATAGGAGAGAGGAAGGGGGAACATCTCAGGCATGGAATTTAATCTTGAGTCAAAAGCCAGGTTAAATCTGGAGATTAGAGAAGATACCCAAAGCCAGACTTAGTCTTGGGCCTGGTTTGGAGAGGGGCAGGGTTGAATCTGTACATTAGGGCTGGGGTAAAAAGTCTAGCATAGGGGCCATGGTGACTTCTCAGATTACCTTCTCTTTGCTCTCAAAACTCCACCCTGTTCTCAGCAATTGATCACCAAGTCCATTTCCCTGCCAACCTTCCTGCTCTCCCCCTGGCAACACATTTGTTGGCCAGCTTCCTCCTGGCTTTGTGTCTATACTCACCCTCTCTCCTGCTGCCCCTGCCCTACTTTGGGCACTCTCATTTCTCCCATGTATCATTGCAGTACTTCCCCCAATAGGCCTCCCTGCTTCCACCTTCTTTTCCCCCAGTGCCTTACTCATGGCAACCATGGTGATCTTTTTAAAGCACTTATGAGATTCTATCTCCCTACGTTAGAGAGCTACTCATGACCCCCAGAATTAAGTTCAGAAGTATAAGCTTTACAATCGAGGGGCAAGGCATGATGTAGTCTCATCTGCTTTTCTGATTCCATTTCCAGCCAGGCCTATCCTATGACCACCAAGCTCATTCCTTACCTAACCTAAATACTTCAGCCATCTGCTCTAGGAACTTTCACCTACCCACACTGGGTCAATGTCTCTCCTCCACCTATCAGCTATCCAAGGAGTGGACACTCCCTGCTGCACACATACACTCTCATATATTGTATGTTAAACATATGACTGCAAAAAAAACCCATAGACTTTGGGGAAGGGGGTGGCAGGGTGTGTCCCAATCTACTGCCCAAGGCCACTGACCCTATCTCAGCCCTTACGGCAGAGTTCAACAAAGAAATAGCACCAGCCAGATGCACACACAGACATACACACTGCCAGCCAGCCAGCTGCCCATTTGTTCCAGCTGGGAGGAAAGAGAGAGGGAGACTGGCAAACAGTAATTAGCCTCCTCTCAGATGCCAGTGTCTGTCTCTAAGTCCTTAGCTACTTCCAAGGAGATGCCAGAACAGCACAGGGTCCTCACCTCCCCCACCTCTCCCATGCAGAACAGAATTGTGATCCCAGATGTCAATATACAGCCCACTACATTGTCTCCCTCCTCCAGGGAGATATTATCTCAGGGCCTCATTCTCTGTGCTCCTTCCTCTCAAATTTCCAGGCTGGTCAGTTCCAACTGGTCTGGAACAGCCTCTCACTCTTTACCTCTCATCCCACACAATTTAGCTTTCAAAACTCCCCCACCCTACTATGGCTTCCCCTACCTGTAGGCACAGGTCAGAAAAGCCCTGCTGTAAGAGAATGCACACAGTAGCATTTAGCTGATGCCCTCAAGCTAAGCAGAACCCAAAGAAGGCCTTAGGTGGCCCAGGCCAGACTTGTTGTACATTAATGTTCATTCATTCAGGACAACCAAGGCCCCATTCTGGGCACTGAGGGAATAAGGGGAAAGGGTCTATATCTGAAGAGGACAGAGAAGCCCTCATCTTCAAAACTTTTATATTGGGATGCCTGGGGTGGCTCAGCAGTTGAGTGTCTGCCTTCAGCTCAGAGCGTGATCCCAGGGTTCTGGGATCAAGTTCCACATCAGGCTCCCTGCGAGGAGTCTGCTTCTCCCTCGTCTTATGTCTCTGCCTTCTCTCTGTGTCTCTCATGAATAAATACAATCTAAAAAAAAAAAACAAACAAACAAACCCCAAAACCTTTCATATTAAGTCAACCCATTTCCTGAAGCATAGGGAGGCCACCAAGATGACCTCAAAAGCCCTTTCTGATAGGTTCTGAGAATCTTAATGTTCTAGGATTCCAAAGGTTTTTGGTGAAGGACAGGGGCCCACAGTCCTAGGCACCCACTCCATGCAGGCCCTGTGCTGGTTTCCCAAATGCTACCACAGCATCTAACCCTAACAATAATACTGAACAAGAGGCAGAGCTATAGTGCCTATTCTACAGATGAAGAAACTTGTCCAAACAGAAAAGGAATTTGTTTGAAGTTACTAGGTAGCATGGTTGCCTAAATCCAAAGTCCCAGCTTAACCCCCCACAGCATAATTTTTAGGAGATGAGAGATAAAGGTCTGACTGGCTGTCTGAATGCAGCAGAGGAAAAGAGTTTTGAGGGTCAGAGGGTGAGACAGGATCCCCATCAGATGAAATGTGTGCATAGTGAACCCTATCTTCTGAAGGGCTGGTGCTGCTGCTTGCTCCAGAAAGACTCCTTGGTGTGGGAAAAGGGCAATTTTAATGGCATCTGGTACAGAGGCTATGGAGGAGGAACTGTGGTTCCTGTATTAACAGCGCTAGAGACCCCTGTAATCTGCCGCCTCCGTCATCTGGCCAATCACAGGCTAATGCTGGCAGGTGGGGTCCGCCGTGGCCAAGCCTTTCCCCACTTGACACTAGACCTTAGTCTTGGCTGCGGGCCCTTAGCCGGATCCAAGGGGGAGGGCCCGGCCCGACACCAAAGGGGGGAGGCCATGCCAAGCCGAGTCGTTTGTCGCACATAATTCCGGGGTGGTGGGGAGATGTCAAAGGCAACTCGATCCAGCCCATCTCCCTTTGCTCCCCAACTACGGGATGAGAGGGGATCGAGTGACTGCGCCTTCAGCTTGGAATACTCCACCCCCACCCCAGCGCTACAGCTACAATGTCCGGAGGGACAGACTGAGGTCAAAGGGCCGGCCTCCCTCTGGAAACCACCACTTGAGGAGGGGCCCAGGTGTTCAGGCTCGTACCCCTTCTCATCAGAGGGAGCGAAAGTTCAGGAAGTGTGCTTCCTCAGCAACCTCCCCCCCCCCAGGGCCTCCCCCTGGGCTCACTCACGGCAGTGACCCCAGAAGTGGGGGTGAAGGGAGGCTCCTGAAGATTCCCTCCACGCTAGCTGGACTTGGGCTGCCACGGCGCGGCGCGGGGCGCTGCCTAGCAGAACAGCTGAGGCCCTCCTCGGACCCGCCCTCCTGCTGCTCGGCCACGCCCCAGTCGTTTGGTCTCACCTCGGGCCTCGGAGTCCGGCCCCGCCCCTGGCGCTCGATCCCGCCTACATTGTCACGTGGACTTGAGGGCCCCACGCCTTAGCCCCTACGTTTCTCCTACAGCTCTGTGCCCACCTCCGGGCAACTCTGGCCGGCCACCAGCCGGGTGTCCCCTGGCTCCGCCCCCTGCCTGCTGGCCCGCCCCCCTGGGCAATTGCTTACCGCGTGCAAGCGGGGCTCTGCCCCAGGCCTTCTGGGAAATGTAGTTTTGGAGAAAGGAGCAGTAGTGGAATGTCGGGGTTCTCGCACCTCTAGGCTAAATGTGGTATGCATATGAGGAAGAGCGAGCGGCCGGGTAAAGGGGTAGGGCTGGCTCTTGGGATTCCTTCTTCTCCACATTTGGGCAAGTAGAGGCCATCTTGGTATAACGCTCTCACTAGCTCTTCATGTGAAAATGTTTCACGTGTGGAAGAAATTGTCTCATATAGAAAAAGGGTAGCAGAGTTCTGGGAGGATCCCAGAGGCCCAGTACACGGCGAATCCAATCAAGGGCTCCATGGAAGGAGCCTAGTCCCACCAGCCAGGTGGCCCAAAATGTGGGTTCCCGCTGGACGAGACCAATAGTATATGAGGTTGGGGATCTCGGTGCTTTGGAATGCCCCCTCTGCTCTCCCTGCACAACACACACTCTGTGGGGACACCGTTAGAAACGCATGTGCTGTGAGGTGGTGGACGTGCCCTGCCATAACCCTGTTTCAAGGAGGAGTTGGGTGTAAAAATACTAAAGATTCCAGAGCACCCCACCCCTCATTTCTGGAGGGACAGAGAATCAGAGCTTTGCTTTGTAATTTGAAATTTCTTAGTCATGAAACCCTCCAAAATTATGTTTTAGACCCTTGGACTTGGGTAAGGGAGGGCAGCAAGGATGTCTGAATATAAACTTTTTCAGGGCTCTGATGGAGACTCTGGGAACAGAGATGAAGAACTTTGGGTACAGGGACAGGTCTTTGTAGAATGGAATATTCTGGGTCCGCTGAGATGTGGGGGTGAGGGGACATCTAGGTTTGGGGGATACTGAACAAATGTCACCTGGAGGGCCCTTCTGGGATGGGAGGTCAGTGGGCCCTCCCTGCATGGCTAGGTAGACCCATTAGTTCTGGTGGAGGGAGGACACCAGCTATTATTATATGTCAGGAGGGCACTCAGGGCCACCCAAGGGAAGTACTGAGATAAGGGGGCAAGGAGAGTCAGGGCAGGATGACTAAGAAACTGCATCTCAGTTGAAGGGGCCTGGCAGAGCCAGAGTGACTGGCTCCTCACTGCTAGGTCCTGCAGGGTAAGGATGCAGGAGGCAGCCTTTGGGGTGAAGGGTTTATTTACTGCTCAGCCCCCTCGGCCCCACCAGCCTGAGCTCTACCAGCAGTGGCAGTCAGGATAGTTTTCAGACACAAACTCAGGGTGGACGACATAGTTGTTTCTCTGGGGGCCACCGGTCTTCTTGAAGTGACTTGTGTCCCATCTGTGGGGAGAAATGAGTCAGCCCTTTTGGACCCTCAGAGGTCTGATTCCAATTTTCAGTGCTAACCCTATCCCAACATTTTGCCCCTAAGACTGACCCCATGTTCCAACACTGACCTCCTGACCTCAGATTCTACTGTTAAATTTCTGATTCCCAGTACTGACTCCCTAACATTAATCTCTTATCCTTTACTTCAAGCCCTGAACTTAATGCTCCGATCTCTTGACTCTAAGCCCCACTGCCAACCTGTAACCCTTCAAAGCCAGCCTTAGCGCCCTCTGATGGAGGGGCCTCCATTTCCTTGCCCGCTTTCACGGCCCCATGGCACTGGCACCCTCTGGTGGCATCTTCCAGTCAGTGCACTGCAGCGGACAGTTCCCGCCCCAACCGGTCCCCGCCTACCCCGCTGAGCCAAATGCTTTTGCATGTGTTTGCTCCAGACTTACCTAAGGTTCGGACAAGGGTAGTATGATGGCGGGGGAGTTATAACAGCACATTGCATTCCGGGCCGGTGCTCGCAGGGCGATACACTGCTGCAGGAGAAAGTGGTGGGCGGGAAGAGGTCGGGCTTTCTGATTTCTCCCCACCCTCAAAACCCAGACTAAGATTCTGAGCTGCGCTTCAGGTGTCTGCCCTAGGGCTCGTAGATCTGGGTCTTCAAGACTCCATCAAAACATGGGAAGATACCTGAAAGTCCCTATCTTCCTTACACCTCGTTTCCACCGCCCAGGCTGGGCTGTGTGGAGCACGCTGGACTCTGGGGAGGGTCGGACTCCAGTAGTTGAAGAGCTGGGAGCGCCCTGATTCCTCTCCATTGGAGGGCAATTATTCCAGCACTAACGACATTTCTAAGGCTCTGGCACTTTCTCCCTCCCCCCTATCCTTGTGAGGGATGAGACTCAATGCATAATTATTCAGACTCTGCCTGGGGAAGGGCGAGAGGAATCACTGTAGAGTAGGGGCAGGTTCTAGCGCGCACTCCTCACTTGAGCTCTCTAGACTTAGATGAGGACTTTGAAGTTCTCCCAGGCTGGGCCTGCCTTGACTGCCACCTGGTGTGGTGCATGCAGGAGGAGGAAGGAAGGGTGCGCGGCAGTCTGGGTTGCAGCTGAGGAGAACAGGCGCTCAGGCCTCTTTCCTCTGCTGTAACCCGCTAGGTTCTCTACCTTCAAAGGTCGTGCGGGGCTCTGAAAGCCAGGACCCCTTTGGTAATGCGGTTACCATTTCCTTGCTCACATAACCCCCGGCAATGACCCTGCCCATTATCGACGGTGACCCGAGACACAGGAATACCGGCTGATTTTTGAGGGCACATGGCACTCCGCAGGCTGGGTCTCCAGAGCCGGGCGTCCAGGTACGGAACCAGGTGTGGGAAGGGATGGGACTGGTCTGCGGGGTTTCTCCCTCAAAAAAAAAAACCTTCTGGCAGGGCCTCCAGAACAGGTACAGGTTGACCTTGAGCCCAGTTCCGGACGGATAGGGTCGAGAACCTAGGGGAATCTTCGTGCAGGTTCTCCAGTCTCAGCGGTCAGCTCAGGCCCTGGGGCCGAAGGGCGGGAAAGGACAGGGCCCAGTAAGGGGATAGAGGCGGCTGGAGGTGGTTTCTGGTATAAAGGCAGAGGAGAGCTGGAAATGGTGAGGGATGGGGTGCGCACAACCGGGGTGCCGCGGGACTCAGGGGGCGGGGCTTGTTGGGGGCGGAGCCCGCCCAAGGCAGGAGCAGTCCGGCGAACCTTACAGTCGGCTGCTGGGTGCACAAAGACCGGAGGCGGCGTTCCGTGCAGGGTGCTCTGGTGGCGCAGTAGTCCATCCCACGTAGACAGTAGTGGCGGCCAGAGCAAGCGCTTTCATAACCCTGGAAGGGCAAGCGACCGGGCAGCGGGTCCCCGCACCCGCATCGGGAAGTGATTTGCGGCAGTGGCTGGTTCCGTGACAGCGAGTTCAACATGTTCACCACCACCTCGCGCTCTGCACCCGCGGCCCCAAGCCCAGATACAGGGTTACAAAAAAGGGGAAGAGACAAGGTCAGAGATAGGAAGAGATGGAGACAAAAACAGGGAAAGATAGAGACAGAGTTAGACCCTCTACAGAATCTCTGGCTTCCACCCCATCCCCCAGGTCTCATACCATCGCCCTTCTGGTCTACCCCGCTACCGCCACACCTCCTTTACCGTAGGCATTGAGTCGTTCCGGCTTAGGAGGGCATCGCAAAGGCATTCCTCGACAAGCTGTCTCCATTCCGGCCTCCTGGAAGTGGCACACATGCTACCTCAAACTCTGACCCAGAAGAGTCCCTCCTTTTGGGGGTCCTCCCTGAACACCCAGACCAGTCCCAGGCCATGTCTTCTCCCGCCTTCCAGAAGCTCCTCTACTCTCCCGGACTCTTGAGTGTTTAGAGTTGTCACCAGGCAACGCAGTTGCTCTACCTCCAGGTGGGAGGAGGAGGGAGGAGGATAGGAAGGGAAGGAAGTGGAGCTATAGGTGGACAGGGTCTGGACCTAGGTCTCTGGCATCTCTGCCTCAGCATTTGCCTTTGATTTTTATCTCTCTGTCTAGTTGACTCTGTGTAGTTGTGTCTTAGAGTGTCTTTAATTGGCGAGAGGTAGTGTCAATATTATAATATTGCCTGCCCACCAGAATCACCTGAAAGACTTGTGAAAAATTCTGATTCTTGAGGAAATTCTGATTCAAAAGGGTTCAGTCAACCCAAGGTCAACCATCAGCTACAGTTAAGAACCTCTCCTCTCTCCTACCATTCTCTCAAATTTCCTCTTCCCTCTGGCCTGGGCCTGTAGCTAGTCTCCTCCCTGTCTCCTTGGATGACTCTCCTATACCTAACTGCACTGCCACTGGGTGACCTTGTTCTCCCTCCCCTTGTCCTTGCTCACATCATAAAGGAGGGAGAGTGGAGCAGGTAAGCTCAACCTATCACTGAATCCTTAGCCAGACCATGTAGGAAGGGGCCAGGTGGCAAGCTTCAGGAAGGTAGCAAGTCAGGGAACGCATGCTAATCGCGTCCCCACAGAGGCCAGCCAGATATTGGGATCTCGGGAACCCAAGAGCTGTTCATACAGCTCCATTCCTGAGTTCCCTTGTCCCCTAAAAAAGACAAACCCTAGTTTCACACTAGAGAAAGAGCACTGGAGCATTGTTGATGGGAAAGGGATGAAGAACTTATGGTGAAATATCAGTCACTGTGGTTTAGAAATAGAGAGAGATGTGTATCCCAGACCCCAGGCATCTGTGCTGGTCACAGTAGATACCTTAGGTAGCCGAGGAAGGCATGTGGTATATTTGTTCCAGCCGGTACAGTTGTAAGGTCCCATCCTCCATAAGTTATACCGGTCACCACACAGGTGGTATGGGTTGCATTTGTCTACTTGATCATAGGGGTGGAGACATAAGACATTGTTACTCCTTATTCTACCCCAGAATCTGGGTCCCCCTACATGTTCCTCCTCTGATCCCCAGGACAAAGCTAGAGTCTAATATCCTTGAGCCAGTCAAGCCCAGCCTGGCTCCAGATTTAGATACTGAGATGCCGCCCATTTCTCACATAAAGCAAATTTCTGAGTGGGATCTGGATCCTTTGAGCTGATCACTTTGCATACTGACACCACTCTCTCTGAATCAGGCAACCTGAAAATGGATCCTTCTCCTATTTCTTCCTTCTCATCTTTCACATCTAAGGTTCCAAAGTTTACTAATTTTGCCTCCTTAAAATCATTAGAATCTATCTGTTCTTCCAGCCCCCCATTATCTCACCCAGGTATCTCTGCAATGCCATAAGGAGGAAATAATATCACATTGTGGTTAATAGAATGGACTTCACAGACATTGTTCAAACCTCAGCTCTTGCAAATATTAGCTCTGTATGACCTTGACTGAATTAATTAATGGAGTAACTGGTGGAACAGGATCACTAAGAATATGGGAAAAGATGGCCCTGGAATACATCTGAAAGGATTTGTTCAGAAGAGGTTAATACTCCCTCTATCTCTGTAGGAATAGGCCTCAGACCTCTTCCAGTTCTTTGGCACAGATAGGAAACTCCCAAAAGGCAGGGCCTGGATCTCCTCCTCTAGGGTCAGGGTTAGGATCAGATCAGGTGTTTGGGAATCAAGCTGGAGTGGCGATGATTGGAGAAGCCCAGATTATGGGTGGGGATAAATTTGATATGGAATCAGGGTAGAGGTTAAGGGTCAGGTTTAAGGGTCATAGCTGAAGTCTCTGAGTGGAGTCCGCATTGGGTAGGTAAGGAGTGAGGCCCTACCTTCCTCTTGACAGAGCCAATATTTCTCAGGAAAATAGGGGTGGCCTGGTATGAAACCCTTATAGCTGTAGTCCTGCACGGCACATTTGACCATTTTCTGCAGAGCTTCAGGATCCACGTGGCGCTGCATGGTCTGAGTCAGGCCCTGGGCAAGGGGAGAGGGGGGAAAATGACTAGGTGCATTGAGGTCCCAGCCTCCATGTTCACTCGACCCAGATCCAGCCCCTATAGAGAAAGTCAGCCTAGTTGGGTCTCTCCCCTATGCCAGAGAGATCCCCATGCCAGTCTTGGCCCCCTCTGAATAGTTCTTTGTTTGAATCACACTTTCTTCCTTTCTAGCCAAGGCTGGGGCTTGGAGCCAGGCATTGCCTTCAAAGTGTTTTTCTGATGTTCTCATTTCTGTCCTTTCCTTGACTGAGATCTCTTTAAGGGCAGAGCTGGGTGTTCCGTTTTCTTTCAGACTGTGTGCTATCCAGGAGCAGGGCCTGGGTCTCCCTCAACAGACCAACAGGACCCTGGTATAACCAGGAGCCTCAGGAAAGACTGGCTGCCCTGGGAGCCAGCCACCTTATGCAGGTGTTTTGGACAGGGAGAGCTCTCTGGGAATTTGGCATCCTAAAGGAGATGAAGGATGAGGCTGGAGGGATACCTAATTTAAAATCTAATTCCCTGACTTCAATCTAACCCTGATTCTACTGTAGCTCTGATCTTGACAGCAATATCACCCTTGGCCCTGACACTCACTTTGCCCTGGTTCTTATCCTAACCTGACCTTTTTCCTGATCTTGGTTCAGGACCTGGGTCCCTCTGCTTTTGGGGGTTTACCTTGTCTTATCTCTTTCAATCCCTTGTTGGGCTAGATCTGTGGAATTCCTGATTAAGACCTATTTCTGGGGCTTCTTTGTCTTCAGCTGAGGGCAGAATGCCACATTATCTGTATACCAGTAGATCTCTGCAATCAGCTGGTGTGAAAAGATGGCTGGGGCACAGGGGTGGGACCCCCAGCAAAGTCAGAGGCCGGGAAGGATTTCCTCATGGTGGGCATCAAGGTGCTGGATGGTGACACTGCTACCCACATTTCCCCTGTATAATCTGAAGACCAAAAGTTTCTCTTGACCAAGATGAGACCTGGTGTCCCTACTGCCCTGAAAATCCCTCAGCTGAGGTGTTTCTTGGATCTCTGTACCCAGTTGAGGTTTTGTTTTATGGGCAAATCCTGGACAATCATACTCCAAATGGGTAAAAGAGTCCCATGGCTTGGCATTCCCCTGACCTTTACACACACACACACACACACACACACACACACGCACACACAGTCATTTAGAAGAACTCATAGATGTCATCAGTTTTGCCCTCAGAGGCTTTCCTCTAGTGTCTGTATCTTTGTCTGCTCACAGTTAGGAATAGGAGACTAGGGGATCCCTGGGTAGCTCAGCGGTTTAGCGCCTGCCTTTGGCCCAGGGTGTGATCCTGGAGTTCTGGGATTGAGTCCCACCTCAGGCTCCTAGCATGAGGCCTGCTTCTCCCTCCTCCTGTGTCTCTGCCTCTCTCTCTCTCTCTCTCACATAAATAAATAAATCTTAAAAAAAAAAAAGGAATAGGAGACTAAAAAAGCTTATTGGAGGCTTTGAGTTGTTAGTGGGCTTTGTCAACCAAGAGCATCATTGTAAGATGGTCTGGTTAAAATGTTTTTGTTAAATTCTGTCAGTATCTGTAGGTCTTCCCTCTTGGGCTGATCAAATCCTCAAAAGAGACTCTCAATCTTTGGCCTGAGGACAGTGGCCAGAATGCCAGTGTTCTGAGAATCTAGTAGAGAAGAAGAGGGCTGCTGGAGGGTTTTGGCATTCAGTATGTGGAGGTTCCTTTGTTTTCAGTATGGTACCCTGCCTTCAGCTGGGCCTGGTATCCCCAGTCCTGAGATCCTCGCCAAAAAATAAGCCTTCTGACATTTGCAGAGATGGGGTAGGCAGTCACCCCATGGCATGAAATATGAGGCAATTAGAGGGGGCCTGGGTGGCTCAGTGGGTGGCTCCACCCACATCGGGCTTATTGCTCAGCCCAGAATCTGCTTCTCCCTCTGCCTCTTCTTCTGTCACTCCCCCTGCTTGTGTGCTCTCTCTCACTCTTGCTCAATTAACAAATAAAATCTTTTTAAAAAGAGGGATTTGGGGGTTTATTTTTTTTTAAAGAAGATTTATTTGAGAGTGAGCAAGACAGAGAGTGCACGAGTGGGGGTAGGGACAAGGGGGGAGCAGACTCCCTGCAGATGGGGCTTAATGTGATGTGGAGCTTGATCCCAGGATCCTGTGATCATGACCTGAGCCAAAGGCAGCCGCTTAACTAGTTGCCTAGCATTGCCAGTTCCTGAAACTTTTTGAAAATTCTGCAGTTTTTTTTTTTTTAATTCTGCAGTTTTAAGTTAAATTATGTTTTGTGTTTCTCACTACTGGCTTTGGATTCTGCTTTCTCAGATCTGCTGTCAGGTACTACTTTTTTTTTTAAGATTTTATTTCTTTATTTGAGAGAAAGAGTGGGGGAGAGCAAGAGAGAGTACACGAGTATGGGGAGAGAGAGGGGAAGAAGCAGGCTCCCTGCTCAGCCCCTGCTCAAGCCCCAATGCAGGGCTGGATCCTAGGACCCTGAGCTCATGACTTGAGCCAGAGGCAGATATTTAACCAACTGAGCCACCCAGGCACTCCTCTTTCCCTGTTTCTTTCTTTCTTTTTTTTTTTTTCTCTCTCCCTGTTTCTAAGGTCATCTCTTAAACTGGTGTTGGGCAGTTCCACTGTGAGGTACCTAAAATGTGAAATTTCTTCTATTTATTCTGTATCTGTGGATTCATTTCTTTCATTAGTTCTGGAGAATTTGAAGCTCTTTTCTCTTCAGATAATACCGATTCTCCTTTCTGTTCTTTCCTTCCGGGACTCTGAGTAGATGTGTATGAAATCTTCTCCTTACATCTTTCTTTTTTTTTTTAATTTTTATTTATTTATGATAGTCACCCAGAGAGAGAGAGAGAGGCAGAGACATAGGCAGAGGGAGAAGCAGGCTCCATGCAGCGAGCCTGACGTGGGATTCGACCCCGGGTCTCCAGGATCGCGCCCTGGGCCAAAGGCAGGCGCCAAACCGCTGCGCCACCCAGGGATCCCCTCCTTACATCTTTCATATTGCTTAATGCTTCTCTCATATTTTTTAACCACTTGGTCTTTGTGTTGCATTCTGGGAGATTTCTTTTGCTCTTTCATTTCACTCTTTTTTTTAGAAGTTTTTATTTTATTTATTTATTTTTTATTTTTTTAAAAAGTGTTTATTTTAATTCCAATTGGTTAACATACTAATTGTTGTTGTATTAGTTTTAGGGGTACAATATTGTGATTCAACAATTCCATACATCACCCAGTGTTCCTCAAAACAAGTGCACTCCTTAATCCACATTACCTATTTCATCTACCACCTCCTCCTTCTGGTAACCATCAGTTTGTTCTCTATAGTTAAGAGTCTGTTTCTTGGTTTCTCTCTCTTTTTTTCCCTTTGCTCATTTGTTTCTTAAATTCCACATGTGTGAGATCATATGGCATTTATCTTTCTCTGAATGATTTCATTTATCATTATACTCTTACTCCATCCATATTGTTACAAATGGCAAGATTTCATTCTTTTTTATGACTGAAGAATAATCCATCATATATTATATAATAATGGAGTATTATTCATGTAACATATAATGGAATAAATATATATCTTCTTTATCCATTTGTCAATTGATGGACACTTGGGCTGCTTTCATGTCTTGGTTATTATAAATAATGCTACTATAAAATAGGGGTTCATTTATCCCCTTTGGAGTTTTTGTATTCTTTGGCTAAATACCTAGTAGTGCGATTGCTGGGTTGTAGGGTGGTTCTATTTTTAACTTTTTGAGGAATCTCCATATTATTTTCTACAATGGCTGTACCAGTTTGCATTCCCACCAACAGGAAGGAGTAAAAGAGTTCCCCTTTCTCCACATCCTCACCAACACCAGTTGTTGTTTCTTGTATTGTTGATTTTAGCCATTCTGACAGGTGTGAGGTGATATAGCTCTTTATAATTTTTATTTGCATTTCCCTATTGATAAGTGATGAACACCTTTTCATGTGTCTGTTTGCCATCTGTATATCTTCTTTGGAGAAATATCTGTTCATGTCTTCTGTGCATTTTATTTTATTTGAGAGAGTATGGAGGAGGGCAGAGAGAGGGGGAGAGAGAATCTTCACCTAGCAGGCTCCCCACCTAGCACATAGCCTGATGCAGGGCTTGATCTCACAACCCTGAGATCATGACCTGAGCCAAAATCGAGTCAGACACTTAACCAGCTGAAAGACTCAGGTGCCCCTCTTGCCCATTTTTTATTTTTATTTTTATTTATTTATTTTTTAATATATATATATTTAATTTTTATTTATTTATGATAGTCACAGAGAGAGAGAGAGAGAGAGGCAGAGACACAGGCAGAGGGAGAAGCAGGCTCCATGCACCGGGAGCCCGACGTGGGATTCGATCCCGGGTCTCCAGGATCGCGCCCTGGGCCAAAGGCAGGCGCCAAACCGCTGCGCCACCCAGGGATCCCTCTTGCCCATTTTTTAAATTGGATTATTTATTTTTTGGGTGGTTGAGTTTTACAGTTCTTTATATATTTTGAACTAACCTTTTATTGGCTATGTCATTTGCAAATATCTTCTCCTATTCCGTAGGTTGCCTTTTAGTTTAGTTTTTTTTTTTAAGATTATTTATTTATTCATGAGAGACAGAGAGAGAGAGGCAGAGACACAGGCAGAGAAAGAAGCAGGCTCCATGCAGGAAGCCCAATGTGGGACTTGATCCGTGACTCAGGGATCATGCCCTGAGCCAAAGGCAAACACTCAACCGCTGAGCCACCCAGGTGTCCTGCCTTTTAGTTTTGTTGATTGTTTCCTTCAATATGTAGAAGTTTTTTATTTTGATGTAGACCTAATAGTTAACTTTTGCTTTTGTTTCCCTTGCCTCAGTAGACATATCTAGAAAAAAGATTGCTAGAGCCAATGTCAAAGAGGTTAACAACATTTGTTCTTCTAATCCATGAGCATGGAATGTTTTTCCATTTCTTTGTGTCATCTCACTGACCTCTTAAATTGTGTCTAATCTGCCCTTTGAGACCCATCCACTGAGGTTTTGGTTTTAACGCATATATTTTTTATTTCTAAAATGTCTTTTTAAAAAGATTTTATTTATTTATTCATGAGGGACACACAGAGAGAGGCAGAGACATAGACAGAGGGAGAAGACAGGCTTCATGCAGAGAGCCCGATGTGGGACTTGATCTCGGGACCACAGGATCACGCCCTAGACCAAACGTGGATGCTCAACCGCTGAGCCATCCAGGCGTCCCTATTTCTAAAATTTCTATTCACTTCTTTTTAACATTTGTCTGGCCTTTAAAAAATATGATTGCTTGTTGCTTGCTCATTTTGATGATTTTACTTTATTTTTAAAAATTCATAATAATTATTTTGTATTCTGTTAATTCCAATATCTGAAGTCCGTGGAAGTTTTAGTCTGTTATTTGTTTTTTGCTCTTGTATGGTGGTTTGTTTCCTTATATCTCTTATTGTGAACTCAGATTTGATTGGTTTTACTCTGAAGGATACTTGAAAACCTATGTTAAGGGTATTTTCCACTGCAGAGGATACACATTCATCACTTGTGTATGTGTGTGTGTGGTGGGGGCAGGGAGCCAGAGATTACTAAACTTTCTGGTGCAGTTTGGAGTTTAAAGTTGTTTATTCACCTTTCAGCTAGCTTAAGGCTTAAACTTCTGCTTATAGTTCTGATATTGGCATTCATACTCAGGGCATCCTAAGTACCATTCATCTCCATGAGAGTCCAGAAAAAAATAAAAATTAATTTTTATGCAAGACCTAGCTGTTTTGAAGCAGGAGGGCCCTTTAGAGTTTCTAGATCAGCACAATGCCAGGAGCAGAAGAAGCCTTTCCTTCATTTAGTCCCATTGCTGTCTGGCTTTCACTTGTCTTCACTCACTGAAACTGTCTGGTCAGATTGCTAAGGATTACTACATCCAAGAGATCCATGTCTGAGCTGACGACATTTGACACTGACCTTTGTCTAAAATGCTGTCTTTGTTGGTTTCTCTTTGATTTTTCTTTTATCACCCTGTCTCCTTTTGTGGCTCTTTTTCTTTTACTTACCTCTTAAATAATCTGTATTCTCCAAAGTCCATCCTTGACCTCTTTCTTATTTTTCCTTGACAATCTCATTCACTCCTACGACTTTAGCTACTGCCTGCCTGTATACAGTTGATTTCAAAATCTGTATCTGTAGCTCAAACCTTTACCCTTTGCTTCAGATAAATATATCCAGATATCTCCTGGAAGTCTTCAAATATTTTTGTCCCAAAATGAACTCCAAATCTTAGTTGATAGAACTACTATTCCTCCAGTTGCCAGAGCCCTAAACCTAGGAGTCATCGTAATCTCTCCTCTCTTGTTTATACCCAGCTGGTGACCAAGATCTATTGATCTAATTCTTAAAATTCCTTCTTATTATTGAATGTCAAAAAACAGGCAGGCACTCATATTTTTCTGGTGGGCATGTAAATTATTATAATTCTTATTACAGGAATATGAAGTGTATATCAAAAGTTTTTGAAGTGTGCATATCCTTTCTTCCAACAATTTCATGTCTAGGGATTTGTCCTAAGGAAATAATCGATATCTACAGATGTACACAAATGATTATATTAGCAACATTTTATAAATAATCTAAATTTCCAATAAGAATCCTTAAATATATTTTGGTACAGTCATAAAATAAAATACCATAGTCATTAAAATGACATTATAGAATATTTTTACACAAAAAAAATGTATCTGATACGTGGTTATATGAAAAGAGCAAGATTCAAAATGTTAGTATACAGTGTGGTGCCATTTTTTTTCCCATTTTTATAAAAGATATTTGCTACCTAAAATGGCATCTAATAATAAATTAACAATGGTTAATTTGGATAGTGAGATTATAGAGCCTTTTTCTTCATGCTTCTTTGAGTTATCCCAATTTTCTTCATTGAGCATATATTTTATAAAGATTATTTTAAATATTCTCTATTCCAAAAATTCCCTTTTCACTGCTACAGTCTCTTCTTATCTCTCACCTACATCCTTCTCCCTTATCCTTCACCACCTCACTGGGCTTCCTGTCCTGAGCCCCAGCCCCTCCAATCTGCCACTGCAACTCCTCTCACCTGGGGCTAGCCTCTCCCTTTGCTCCAGCTCTGAACTTCTGGTGGATCTGTGTCCCTAGGCTGTCCTTTCCCCTCTTTTCTGTTGGAAGCCCCCTTCCTCAGGATCTCTTAGTAGACCTACCCTTCAAGAAGCAGGAATGCTCTCTCCTTTATCCAGCTCTTGTATCAGTGCATCCACTGGGCAACCCTATTTTGTTCACTTGTTTGCTGAGAGCTCTTCAAAGGCATAGCCTGGCCTTTCATTGCTGTATCTGCATTGTGCGTGGCACGTGTTGATACTCCCCATTTGTTAGATGGTACACACAGATAAATTCCTTTAGGCAGTCACAAGTAGACTCACAGATCTTGTCTTCATTTTGTGAAAGCTGCACAGACCCACTTGGCCACTCGTCTCCAAGTACAGACACAAGAAGACTCTGTTATATATGCATGAAAACATGCCTATAGCACATTTTCTCACATATCTCACAGGTTGCCTCAGGGCCTTTGCATTTTCTGATCACTCTGCCTGGAACACTATTCTGTGAGCTCTTTACAGGGTTAGTTCTCTCTTATCTTTCCAGCCTCTGCTCAATGTCACCATGAGAGAGAGGGGTCTTCCATGACCTACATATTTAAGTAGCTTTGCCTGGTTACTTTCCATTTCCATTACCCCATTTATTCCTATACAGCATCTTGGATAATTTATAAAACTTGTGTCTTTTTTTTTTTAAGATTTCTATTTATTTATTTGACACAGAAAGAGAGAGAGAGAGAGAGCGCGCACAGGAGCAGGAGGGGCAGAGGGAGAGGAAGAAGCAGGCTCCCCGTAGAGCAGGGAGCCCAATGTAGGGCTTGATCCCAGGACCCTGGGACCATGACCTGAGCAAAAGGCAGATGCTCAGCCAGCTGAGCCACCCAGGCATCCCAAAACTTGTTTATTTCTTGATAATTATCTGTCTCTCTCCACTTCCTACCCTGATGGAGTAGGAGGGCACCGTGAGGGCAGGATTTTGTACTATTTTATGTATTATTATAAATTCCATACTAGAAAAAAAATTCCATACTAGGCAAATAAATTCATTCATGCATGTGTGTGTGTGTGTGTGTGTACACACAGCTATAAATAATTACAAACACATAATGACAACCACACACTACCAGTCACTCAGACATACATGACCATACACTCTGGCCTGCCCACCCACCCACCCAGCCTCCACTTACCCGGGTCACAAACTTGTTGGCTTCCCAGGCCCACAGAGGTGGGTCTTTATAGACCTCCTTGATGGAGGTAGGAGCCCTGTAGGAGTCACTGTAGGTGCTGATGGGGGTCTTGGTCTTATGGGAGAAGAGGAACATAGTGAAGTCTAGGGGATGCCGCGGTGGGCTACCAAGGGCTCCTGTAAGAACATCAGTGACCACCCCCTCTTCCAGAAAGCTCACACCTCCAGCCTGGCGGGTGCCCCTAGCTGCTGTGACCCCCTCCTATGGGGGATCTCTCAGCTTTCCTCCCCTGCAACCTTCCTGCTCCTACCCAACCCTGCTTCCCTCTCTAGGACGGGCACTGCCCATTATGATATCACCTGGCTCAGCCCCAGCCCTGGGGAGGTGAGAAGATCCAATTCCCTCCCTACCTCCAGCCTCTTCCTGCCTCAAGCCTCTCAAAAGAATCTAATTTCCAAGAGTTCAGAGGGTCTCTGGAAGCCAAACTTCTCACTCCGATGAAGAGAATGGAGGTTCTGAGACATCAAGTGACTTGTCCCAGGTTGTGCAGCAGGTCAGTGGCAGGCCTGGCCTGGGAACTCATGGGTGGAAGCAGAGTGAAATGTGTATTCAGAGAATCAGTTCTCTCCCCTTTCCAGCCCACCTGCCCCTTGCCCACAACCCAGGTAGGGAGATGAGGCTGGCTTGTTTGATGCTTTTAATATCATTATTTGTGTTACACGATACACAACCAAGGATGATGGTCAATACTGCAATGGAAATGTTAAAAAAAATATTATACACGGCTCATGTCTTCCACACACCTTCCTGGAAATAAATTAGTGAGCACGGAGAAACCTGGCTGATAGGCAGCCAGAGCTGAGGGTAGAGGGAGTGTTAAGGCAGTATCTACAAGGGGGAAGGATGACAAGGGGGCAAGCTAAGGCCTCAGTTCCTCCCCTCCAACATCCCAGACAGGGAAGGAGGGACCCACACACTCTCCTAGACCCAAAAGGTGCTGGCCACCAGCTCCCTACTTCTCTCTACCACTTGTACGCTGCCTCAGTTGGAAGCCCTCACCTGCCAGGGAACTAGCCTGTCCTGTGGGGAGGGAGCTTTTCCCTGGTTCCTCAGGGCCAGAGAGGTCAAGCAGTGGGCCAGTCCTAGGGCAAGTCAGCAGCAAAAACAGTAGTCTAAATGAGCCCTCGTGGGGACCCTGCCTGGAAAAGAGGTACCCATGTTCTAGAAGGGTGAGACGGGGAGCCCAGGGTGAAGATAGTAGTGATAGGAAACTTGGCTGTGGGGCCCGGCTGCCAGAATGGGGATGCTGACCAGGGTGGCAGGGAAAGGTTCAGATGGGAGTGAGATGGGCCTTATAGGTATCGCGGGTGCCTTATTTGTCCTTGCTTCCCTTTGGCATTTGTTTTCTCCTCACTTAACCAGGGTCCCTGCACTTGAGGAGGTATGAGAGGGTGGGAAGAATTGAGGGGGGAGAGCTGCACCTCAAAAACTTTGGAGCCTGTGGGTTTTGAGGTGCTACCTTCCTAAGCCAGCAGCCTATTCTCACTCCTCACTACCCTCCCCTCCAGGGAGTGGGCCGTGGGGGTGTCCTGTGCAAGCTTGCAGCATGTGGGTGGTACATATGAGAGTGGATATCCCAATATGTGTAGGTTGTACCATGGAAGAATGGGGAGTATACACCCTGGTCCTGGGATATGGGGTTTGTGAGGCATAAGACCTGAGCAGTCTTAGGCTCTCTGTGCTTTCATATGTCTTCACATGGGGGCAGGTCTCTATTGCCCAGTCAGAGGAGGTGCTGGACTTGATCACCTCCTCCCTCTTGATTTTTACTTTTCCGCCCTCTCCCTGCACCCCCCCAACACTAGCAGCAGAAGCAGCAATACACACATTCGGACTCACAGATACCACATAGAGCTACACACATAACATATACCCCCCCCCCACATACATGTTCATAGACACACACACATGTATTCCCAAATAGATCCCAAATACATCCAGGTCTCTTAGGAACTTCCCTCTCCTTTCCACACAGACACACAACTCAGAAAGCCCCATAGATGTATTCAAAGACACACAGAGACTTGTCCACACACCTCCATAGAAATTCCTATGAAGGAATTCCTTCAGGTTTGAAAAGACCTTAAAAGTAACTTCAGATCCCGCTCATTTTACAATGGAGGAAACCAAAGCCCAGGGAACACAGGTGGCTTGTTGAAAGTGGATAGAGTGAGCGCTGGCGTAAGGGCCACAACCCACACTTCTGACTCTCAGGCTTGGGCTCTCAGTACACTGCTGATAATAGACCACACAGTCACTTTCCCACCACAGACACATATCCATGACAGAAACAGACATCTGGAGAGACAGGCCCAGCATAGAGACACAGACACACACCCTGACAGCCTCAGACACACGCACATCCTGCCAAATTCTCGCTACCATACACATGCAACCACTGTTTTTTCCTAAGCTTGTCTCCTTGAAGATTCTTACTGGGAAGCAGCATCTGGGATCCTAGGCTGGAGAAAAATGGGAATGGGGCATTCGAGGCCAGCCCTACCTCCTGCTTCCAGCCTGGGATGGAGACCAATGAACAGAAGCCTAGAGGGGTGGGAGGAATTGACAGAGAAATAGATGCATTGGTTGGGGGTGGGTGAGGACAAATCATATCACCCCAAACTGGCCTGTCTCTAAGGCCCACCGTACTTCTCCACAACCCAGAGAGAAGGAAGGGGGTGATGGGGTGAAGGGGAGGAAGAAGGCAGTAATTCTATGGGCAGGTGAGGAGGGCGGCAGGCAGTATCCACTGGGCAGCTTTGCCAGGCTTCCCATCTGGAGAGGAGGGGGAAACAAATAGTTATATGGGCGGGCAGGGGGCGCATGGAGGGGGCTCTGAGATGCTGGGCCCTGCTCCCACTGCCCTGGGCCTTCTGCCTCCCAGCCTCTTTCCTTGTCAGGCTGGGGCTGGGGGAGCTCATGGCTTCGCTGGGGTGGGGTCAAGCCCCTGGCTTTGTGATCCCTCCCCCCACTCATTAGTGTTGGCCTCCCTGCTGTCTGGTCTTTCCTCTCCTCAACCAGACTGCAGCTTTGGGGAGGGGGGCAGGGTGCTGGGCAAGATCCCCCAAGTAACTGAACAAACAGCCCCACCATTCCTCAGCCCCCGGGGTGGAGAAAGACCCGGTTTTGGTTTCTCCGGCTCCATGAACACACAGAGGTACACGTCCTACCATAGGAGGAAGCAATGACTGTTACGAGGTTGGCGGCTGTAGGGGGCACAGGGGCCAGGGGCAGGCAGACAAGCTGGGGAGGGGTTGGCCCCTGCCCTGTCCAACCTGGCCCCTGGGGACCCTGCCCCGGGTGGCCGCAATGGCCCCGCCCGCTACTGAATGTGGCAGGCGGTGGAGGACGTGGCCTGGCAGCACATGCAGGTAGGGTTCACGGACTTGGGGGGAATGAGGTCCAGGTCCTCGTCATCTGGTATCTCGTCTAACCGGTAGCCGTCCTTCAGCAGCTGGATGTTCAAATCTTGGTTGATCTGCTGTAGACAAAGGGGAGTGAGGTCAGGCTCGGGGCGATCTGGAGGAACCACTCACAGTCAGGCCTCACTCACAGGCCATCTGCATCCAACTCAGTCCCATCCCAGGTTACTGAAATGCCAGGCTTTGCCCCTTCTTAGGCCCTGGCCTCACTTAATGGCCTCACTTCTTTACAGGTACAACCTTGAGGCCCTGCCTCTCTACAAAGGGCAGCTGCCTCTATTTGGCTGGCCCCTATTTCAGGCCTAGCCCCATAAAGTATCGCCTGTATTTCATACTCCATTCTGTTTAGGAACCCTGTTCTAACCACAAGCTCAAACCTTGCCCCTAAAACGGGGCTCCCCACACTCAAGGCCCATTTCTAACGGCCTCCAGTTTCTTTCAGACACTGTCCCACCCCAGGCCCCACCCCTCACAGGCCTCCACCTAGCTTTGCCTATTACTCTTCTCAGGGTGTGAGTGGGTGTTGGCCCCATGCCTTTTCCTGGATGGCAGTGGTCCTGCTCAGGCGTGCCTAGAGTCCTAAGGAGTGGGGCCTCACCTCAGCAGAGGAGTAGCCAGAGGAGGAATATCTGGACATGTCAAAGTCATCATCGCTGGTGGTAGGAGAAAGAGACAGAGAAGTGATTCCTCAATATTAAATAGGAAACTCCCTGTACCCCACTGCCTACCCAACAGTTGATACCTTCCCCCTCCCTCATGCTTCCAAGCAAACAGCAGATCTAAATCAAAGACTGTGCTTGCTGTGCAAATGCCCAGGTTCCTAGTCCTACCCTTCTGAATGAATTGTCACCCTTAACCTTCTTCTACACAGAGCTGATACATCCTTTACCCCCATTTCTCTCACTTTTCTTCTAGGCTCAAATCCCCGACTTGTTGGGTTTTCCCAAACTTTAAGTGTAGCCAGGTGTGTTCCTAGCAGTAGAGCTCCTTCCTTGGAGGGAGCAGGACATTTTAAGGGACAGTGATTGAATCAGTTGTCCCAGGACAGCATCAGGCTGTGACATTTCCCCTTTCCTCTCTCTGCTCTTTCCTACCTCCAGATAAAAAAAATTCCATTCCCTGGGAGATTCATCCTTGGAGAACTCCTGGCTATCTGAGGAATACCCCACATTCCACTTCTGACAATATAGCAGGTGTGGCCTGTACAGCCCACTTGTATGTTCATATAGTTTCTGTGGCTTGCCCAGCTGCCCCAACATCCCTGTACACACCTGTCCGTGTCAAGGGCTACCAGTGGCTTCTCATCTGGGCTCTGGTCAAGCGAGGAGTAGCCTTTATTGGGGACGACCAGCCTGGGTAGAAAATTTAGGGGATTGGATTGGCAACTGGAGCACATAGCCTGGCGAGGAACTGGATTGGGCCCTGACCCACCACTTCCCCCTGTCCCTTGGATCCTGTTGAGATTCTCTCCTCTCAGGGAGGAGTTGGGCCTGAGGAGGGAGGAAAGAAGGAGAGGCATAGGACCAGCAGAAATAGATGCTGACTGGCAGGGTCCAGGTGAGGGAGGGGGGGGCCTCTACCTTGTCCGAGCCATGACATTGTTCTTCTTGGGTTGCTGGTTGACGGGGCTACCCATGCTGCCATTCTTCAGGGAGCCCTTTCGGGCCAGCTCCCGCTGCTTTTCTGCAGGAGAACATGGGAAGGAAGCTGTGTCCTGCTCCCAGGGCCACCACCCTACCTTACTGCTCAGGGCTGACTGGGTTGGGCCTCCACTGTGAAACCTCTTGCTTCTCTAGGAACCGAGACAGGGATCCCAACTCCAGGCCCTTCTGCTTGGTGGAGACAATACTTGCCCCTGAACAACCTGAGGCAGACACTAAGGGGCAACAGGAAGAGGTTGACCCCTGCCTTCCAGAAGCTCTACTCCCATGTGGGGCAGTTAGTGTGTGCTTGATGCCAGAGAAAGGCTGGAGATGAAGCAGAAGCATGGAGGAATCAGGGCTTCTTGCAGGTGATACCTTGAGCTGGAGAGAAGAGGGCATTCTAGGAAGGAGGGATAGCACACGCAAAAATGAATTTATAAGTGAGCAAAATAAGGATGGATCCAGATGGCATGGAGGGGTGAAGTTGGAGGGAAGTCAGGTTAGAAAAACAGGATACATTTATTCAGCCATTTATTTATTCACCAATCACCATTATGTCTTAGGTCCTGTGTTAAGGGGTTGGGGGCTCCTTCTGGTTACAAACTCAGAGTTTGAAGACTTTGAATGCTAGACCAAGGAACTTGGGATTAATGAAGAAGCTGAAGGAGCTACTGAAGTTATAGAGTGGGAGGGGAAGAATGGGGCTAGCAGAGTAAGGGGCAGGAGGCTGGGGAGCTCCTCTGACTTTACTTCTGACTCTTGTGCCAGCCTTTGAGTTCTTCAGGGCTCAAGTCTACCAGCTTCATGGGGCTGGCCACCAGGTGACCCATTGTCTGGTATGTGGCACTGTTCCCAGTAGTTAGTAGCGCCTGGGCCCTTGAGAAAGCCTGCCTATGCTTTCCTACTCATCTTAAACCCAGATGTGGGAAAAAGAACTATTGGGTGGAGAGAGATGCTGAGGGGAAAGCTCTCATAAAATAACCACTAGCCCCAGAGAGTCAGGATGGAATGGGCATTCCCAGCTACTGTGACTCTGAAATTTCCCGATCTCCATGTCTCTTAGTCTCTCGTCTCTCAGTCTCTGACCCTCTGTCTTTGCCACTGCTCCTCTGACTCCAGTTTTTTCCCCTGGCTTCTTTCCAGCAGGCAGCAGCTGCCGTTACCACTCCATGACTCTAGGGGGTGCCATCTGCTTGGAGGTTCCCAGTGGTGATTTTTCCTTAGTTCAATTGGAACAAAGTTGTGAATTTTCAAGAGGCACTTTGGTGGTAGTATAATGGGGAGGGGAAAAAAGTGTTATTTTAAAAGCATATTGGAATTGTTTTAAATAGCGAAAAAAATGCAAACAATAAATTTGCAAAACCAAACTATGGACTACTATGCAACCATTTAAAAGTATGAAGTCATTCTTTATACACTGACATTGGCAGGGTCTGCATGGTATTAAGTGGAAAACAAAAACAAAAACAAAGTTTTGGAAAATGTGTACAGTATGATGTCACTATGGTTAAAATGTAAAATAAAACAATAAAAACTAAAAAGGCTTAGGATGATTATCTGTGGGAAGGGCATAAAAGGAGAAGAGCACTTGTTAAAATACTTGTATTATTAAACAATAATAACAAAACTGGCTGCAGTTTGAGACTGGTGTCTTGGGAAGATGAACAAATTCCCCTGAGAGAACTGCTCTCTTGTTTAGAAAAACAGCCTGAAGAGATCCCTGGATGTGGTCTAGAATGAGAAGAAAGATCAAAACAATACAAAACAGGGATCCCTGGGTGGTGCAGTGGTTTAGCACCTGCCTTCGGCCCAGGGCGTGATCCTGGAGACCCGGGATCGAATCCCACATCGGGCTCCCAGTGCATGGAGCCTGCTTCTCCCTCTGCCTGTGTCTCTGCCCCTCTCTCTCTGTGTGACTATCATAAATAAATTAAAAAATTAAAAAAAAAAAAAAACAATACAAAACAACCCCCACACACATACACACCACAAGAAAAGAAAACAAACAAACAAACAAACACTGAATAAAAGAATAGGACTGTGAAAAGGAGCTCTGGCAGCTACAGAGGGAAAGGTTTTACAACAGATAGAGAAAGGCCAAGAGGGTGGCAGGCATGGCAGAGGAGTTTTGAAGGATAGTGATGAGTTGTATGTAATTGTAAACTGTTTCCTGGATGCACCGTGATGTAATTCTTCATGAAACCAAACTTTAGTAAGTCTGTTATATGCAGCAACCTTTGGTAAGTAACAGTTCCCCAAGGGAGAAGGACAGTGTTTGGCATAGGGTGAAGCGAGAAGAGCAGTGGGAGCTACAGCAGTAGTTAGAAGCCAAGTGGCTTCCCTGGAAAGGGGGTGGGGAGATATTTGGGCTTACTAAAAAACCAAGGGAAAGCTCCCAAAACAGGAGCCTGCCAGGCCCTGAGATCTCTGGATGGGTGAGGGAGGAATAGGGAGAGGATCTCAGCTTCTAGGTTTTCGGATCCTCACTCCTTTCTACCCCTCAAACATAGTAACTGACACCTCACCTCTAAGGCAGTTTCCTTTCTGCCTGGTCCAATGTTTGATGGGACTTCTAACCCTCTCTCTGGGGTTCCCTGGTTTTATCCCTGAAGCTAGCCCCTGGAACACCTGGAGTCTTCTTGGCCTCAGAGATGCTTCCTAGAGCTTTGGGTCCTGCAGAGAACTAACTTCCTTCTTTACCTTGCAGGAGATAAGGTGTCTGGCAGTGCCAATGACTTGGTGGTTTGAGTCTTGGAATCATCTAGTCTGAGTTGGTTTATTTGTGCCACCTCATTGCAGACCCAGCCCAGAGCATCTTGTCCACTCCCCACATCTCCCTCAGCCCCCGGACACACTCACCCAGCTTCACTTGGAGCGGGGATGGTTTGTAATTCATGGCTACTGACTCACCCTCCCGGGCGTCACAGTCCCCGTCTGAGATGGAGGCGGCGGCTGGGTCCTGTGGGAAGAAAGCAGAGAGACAGAGAATTGTTAGGAAGTGAATACATGGGGCTGCTCTCAGCCCTAAAGCTGTTTTTTCCACTTGTCCTCTGGAAGCATTAACCCTTGGCAGTAGACAGGCGATTCAAGGAGGGAAGGGCAGATCCATATATGCTGGAAGGAAGACCCCGAACTGGGTAAAAGAGCCGCAGGTTTCAGCCCCACTTACGCTTACCTAGGTGTCTGTCTTCAAAGACCTGTGTGAGCCAGCCTCACCCCAGAAAGCCTACTGTGATTCCTTAAACCCACAGAATCTCCTTGTCCAACTTCCCATACTAGATGCCCTGTTCCTCATGGGTCTTCCTGTATACTTGTTTGGAAAGGTCTTTCTAGGTTCCTGTGAGTTTAAGTCTGGATTAAGGGCAGAGTAGATGCCCCCTAAGACAGACCTTCTGCTTCTGTTTTCTCCTAGCATTGGATGGGTCTCTTTGCCAGATCTAGAGAACTGACTACTGACTGGCCAAGCCAGGCCAGACTTCAAGGCTGCAGCCAACGGACAAGAGTCCTCATGAGGACTTCTCTTCGTTTCACAGATGAGTCATAAAGAATGTCTCCTGAAAGGTTGGCTGGATATGGTAGGTGAGAAGATGAATAATGGCAAACGAACTGGTGACCAGTTAGTCCTGTGCTGCTCAGTAATCTAGCCTCATTTTTTCCTCCAAAACACCTCAAACCTCTGCTACAAGGTCCAGGGCCCTGGCCAATCCTACTTTAGTCAGTTGGAAGGGGCTGGAATCATGCACACTCTCCTTGAGAAACTGATACAGATACTGCCACTCTAGGCATCTGCCTAGGATTAAAGAATAGTAAGCCCAAGGCCTGAGAACTGCAGAGTGGACCCAAGGCTGCCTGTTCTGCCTCTGGGGATGCAGGCAGCAGACAGACAGGTAGAATGCTCCAGAATTGGCCCTACAGTGTCAGGCCCAGGGATCTGAGTGACCAAGCAAGGGAAGGACATAGAACCATTATGATGGCTTCTGTTCCCTTTAGAATAAGGCAGTAGAGATAAAAACATGCTTGTCATTAAAGGGAAAGGAAAAAGTCTAGATGTTTGGGAGGGAAATCCTAGCCTTGCCCATGTTCCTTCAGGCCAGCCAGAGTGTAAGACCTTGGGTAGACTCTTGCCACAGTGGTTTGTGAGTTCCTGAGGGCAGAATCTGGGCCTCTGTCCTCTGCTCTGAACCTACGCCACTTAGCTGGGATTGTAGGGGACAGGGCTCAGAAAAAGTGGGGTGCTGCAGTGCCTCAGTGCATCTCAGGTGGCACCTCATGCTACAGTTCTCTCCAATCCTTTATTCTCTGCCTCCTTGTCTGAGTTCCTCCTGCGAGATTCCTAATGGAGAGCACTTGTCCCATGCAGACTTAGAGAAGCAGGCTTCTCTGCAGCCAAAACAACCTTGAGGTGCTACCTACAGGGGGCATGAAGACCTGACAGCTGGGTTCTGGTTTTCCCCTTAGGCTACAGGTAGGACTCATTTCCAAAGCAGCCTGAGGGATGACTTTTCAAAGGGTAAAGCCCATAAACATGCCTGTGGGATCCCACCAGTGAAGTACTGGCACCTTTCCAATTTCCTTAGTCACATTACTTTTTCTGTACCATTTCTCACATGTCACACATACCATATCCATTTGGATATGGTTTCCTCTTCTGGCTTTGAGGACACTGTGATCCTTGGCTCATGTTGCCTCTTTAACCATCATTTTTTACTCCTCCCACAGCCCTGTGTCTCTTCAGCAGTTTTTGGCCCTCAGTCTACCTCTCACTTTGGGGAGCCCTAATGTTTCTTACAGTTTAGAGTAACATTTTTACACTAGTGACTTCTAAATCTATGGCCTTCCCAATCTGGTATCTTCTCTGGAACCATCTACCCCATCCATTCATGCAAGCTTCACTGTCCTTTCCTTGGGGCTGACTTTAAACACATGAGCCCTTCAGGGGTGCCGGGTGGCTCAGTCAGTTAAGTGTCTCCCTTCTGCTCAGGTCATGATCTCAGGGTCCTGGGATTAAGGGTTGCATTGGGCTCCCTGCTCAATAGGGAGCCTGCTTCTCCCTCTCCTTCTGCGCCTCCCCACCTCATGTTCTCTCTCTCTCAAAAAAAAAAAAAAAAACAGAAACAAAAACAAAACAAAAAACAAACAACAACAACAACGACAAACCCACACGTGAGTCCCTCAGGCATGTAAGGCTAACCTTTTCCTCTTTAGTACAGATGAGTTCATAAGAGTTGCTTCTCTCAGGCTGGAGGTACCACCAAGTAGGAATGGTAACATTGGAGGGAGACTATGCAGGAAGGATAGGGTCTGAGTGAGGGCTGAGAAGCTGTTGAGCAATTCTAGTTACAGGGACCCACATTTGGTCCTCCATGCCACTGGACAGGTCTTGGTGGCTTCTGATCCCTGAGGGAAACTGCCAGTTCCTGTGGGTCATAAACTAGGGTGCAGAGAGAGCCCTGGGCTTGAAGTCCCATGCAAAGCCTACCATTCAGCATCTCCCCATCACTGTCCATGATAGAAGGCCATCTTCATGGCAAGAACAAAGATCTCTGGCACTGTGCCTGAACATTCAAGTCTTTACTGTGGGCTTCCTGTATGTTTTCCCTGAGAAACATAGCCAATGCACCATGACCATCACATGGAAATGTAATCAGGTTAAATGTGAAATATTCATGAATGTTAAGTATCAGAGAGAATCCAGGCAGAAGGAAACGTCTGGCTCCAAAAAATCAGGGGGAATTTAAAATGCCCCCCAAGGACATCTGACAGGAGTTAGCTAGATCCAGGAACTAGAGTGGGGATTAGCAAGATTATTAAACACTCAGTGGAGACAGACATTGAAATGCATCTCTAACAACAACCCGTGTTTCTGCAACCCTTCAAATAAATTCTCCACAGACTGCAGAAATGATTAATAGCCCAGTCTCACTGTTTCTGGGACAGCATATATAGGTTAATGGCCAGTGCAAAGCCAATATAATTAGAGGAAGGCAAAAGTGCCAGAAGAATCCTTAGAGTTAGTCTGGTCTAGTTTAATTTTCATTAAACTGTGTTCCCTGAACCCTGTGCCTTGGGCAGGGCTGAGTGCAAGGGGGAAGCAATAATAGGGAGAATGAAGATCCTCTTTTATTTCACTTATATACGAGCCTTTCTACAAATTTTTGGTTGGAGAAAGGGTTCTGTTGCAACAACAACAACAAAGTTAAAATCCATTGATTTGAGGTGCCTGTCTGGGTTAGTTGGTAGGGTGAGTGATTCTCGATCTTAGGGTTGTGAGTTTGAACCCCATGTTGGGTGTAGAGATTACTTAAAAATAAAATATTTTAAAAATCCATTAATTTAATACAATCTGGTCCTTTAAAATGTTTTATTATAGAGATTATTCAACTTACACAAAAGTGGAGAAAATAATGTAGTGAGATCTTGGGTATTATCAGCTTTGACAAATTCAACTCATTAATCCATTAAAAAAAATCTTCACTCCATTTACTAGCTGTGCAATCTGGCTTTCAGTTTCCTTATCTGTAAAATGCAACTAATATTAATACCTTCGTCAAAGGTTCTTGTGAGGCTAAAATAAGTTAGTACATGTGAGCACTAGGTACATATTAAGCAATATATTTTGCTAGCTATAAAGTTATTAGTACAGGTTCCATAAGGCCTACACAATGCCCTGGGAGTGACTGGCCCACAGCTGCATCCCTGGCATCACACAGATTGGGGCCTGGATTACATAGGGAAGTATCCATGGAAAGGTATTCCCTCCACAGGGTGAGAAGGGGACTGACCAGGGGTCATTCTGCCTCCTCTTGCTCCTTACTCCAATATACTAAATTTCCTTCATTTATTTATCAGTGGCAAGCCTGGGGCTCATAAAGATAAAAAAAATAATCCCATACTTAAGGAGCTTCCAGTAATTATCAACAGTGTAAAAAACCAGATAGGTCCCAGGAGATACAGTATTTAGAAATAAGGAAGTCATAGGTGGCCTCAGAAAACACAGTTTTAGTTGAAGAGTAGGAACAGAATCCAGATTACAGAGGATTTAGGAGGGAATAGGAAAAGCTAAAGGAGAAACAGTGAACATGGATATTATTTCAAGGAACCAGACTGAGAAGAAAAGGAATGAGAATAAATGATAGCCAGAGGGAACTTTGGAGTTGAAGAATTTCTTTGGACCTAGGTAATACCTGACTAATATCCTAGACTGAGGGGAAAGAAGCTAGAAACATCAAAAGGAAATGTTTGATACAGCATGGTCCTGGTAGACTCAAAAGGAGATGGAAACAGAGCCTTGGGCCAGGGAAGGAAGGCTCCTTACTGAAATGGAAGGGAAGGAATGGAGGTGAAGATGAGTGGAGGATATAGATAACATGGAGGCAGAAGGGTAGGTGGAAAGTTAAAGGAGTTCATTCCTGAAAGTCTAGTTAGGTAAGGAAGAAGTTGAATACTAAAAGGTTGGAGACAAAGGGATACTTGGTGACTGGCCAGAAGAGGAAGGAGATCAGACTGGCTGGGCTTCTAGCTACAAATTCTTATCTTTTACCTAGGTGCCCTTGATCTTGTCACCAGGATGAAAGATGCTCTCCGTGGTGCTGAACAATTTTGCCCTTGTCTTGTGGATTGAACATGAGTGATTCAGGGTAGAGACATGATTCAGTTTTAGCTTTCCCACAAGAAAGGTAACCTCTATCCTCACCTCCAAGCACTAAGTCTCAGGCAAATGGAAATTTAAATGGATTCAGAATGAAATATGAAGAGGCAAAGTGCTTGTACCAACATTATCTAAACTTTCTTTGCTGAAAACGTGAATTTTCCTCCAGGTTTACAAGGGAGTTAGCAGAGGCAGTTCTGAGTTGTCAGAGGCTACCTCTGGAATAGTTATGTCTGTACCCTGTTCAGTTGTCCTGGGTGGAAGCAGGAAGCAGGGCAAACCTAGAGCAGGAACAGGGTGAGGAAGAAAGATGACGCTGATAAGGAAGCAGGAAAGCAGAGAAGATCTGGAGCTCACACCATTCTCTGACAGGTAGGTGGAGGCACCAAAGACTAGGCACCAAAGACCAACTCTTGTTTCTGTAACAATTTGTCTAGAGGTCAGCTCAGAAACTACCTGGGGTCTCTTGTTCAGGGTTATGCCACTCCTCAAAACATCTCTTGCCAGTGGATAGAAATAAACATGTTTAGATATCATATCATATTTTATTTTTTAGATTTTATTTATTTTATTTTATTTTATTTTATTTAGATTTTATTTACTCATTTATTCATAGAGATGCAGAGAGAGAGAGAGAGAGAGAGAGAGAGGCAGAGATACAGGCAGAGGGAGAAGCAGGCACCATGCAGAGAGCCCGACATGGGACTTGATCCAGAGTCTCCAGGATCATGCCCTGGGCTGCAGGCAGCACTAAACCACTGCGCCACCGGGGCTGCCCAGATATCATATTTTAGAGAGAGATCCAGATGATACAACTAACTACAACATTGGACTCTTTATGTTCAATGTCCATGGGTGGGCAGAAACCTAACCTCCTGTCCAAGAATATTCAGTAGCAATGTAGGCACTGGGTAGACACCTCTATTTCCCTACAGATGACTGCTTATTCAGCCTGTAAGGCATTACCATTTTTTTTTTAAAAAAAAGATTTTATTTATTTATTCATGAGAGACACACTGAGAGAGGTAGGGACAGAGAGAGAAGCAGGCTCCTCACAGGCAGCCCAAGGTAGGACTTGACTCCTGGACACAGGACCACGCCCTGAGCCAAAGGCAGATGCTCAACCGCTGAGCCATCCAGGCACCCCTTCCCATCTGTTTCTGACTCCACATCTCAACATAAGAATCATTTGACCAATAACAGGTCTTTGTGGTATGACGTGAAGTCCTGAGTCCTATTTCCTAAGTCTGAGTTTTAGGCAGCTCCTATTTTTACTCCTCAGCTCCCCTTTTCCAGGATTCTCCAGGAGCTGCCTGCAGCGCCAGGCAATTGGCTAGGACTTCTATCTTTTACGTGCATATTAAGACCTTTATGGGGCCCACTTCTGAAGAAAGATAAATATCTTTTACAAGTATAAGGTCTTTGGGGAAGATTAAGGAAACACAAGAGCACCATTTTTTTCCAAATGCTGCTTGTGGCTTTTACAAAGAGGGGAAGGAGAACTGAAAAAAAAATCCATGAAGCCTACATTTTCAAGAGGGGCCTCCCTTATTAGTCTAAATCTGATCAATCTACTAGGTTTTTCTCCAAAAGAAGGCTCAATTCAAATAGTCAACACACTGAGTGTCTACTCTTTTCAGCTCTGGAGTAGCTACTGGTGGTTGCATGCAAAGAAGGAAAGCACTCTTTCTTTATACATATCACACTTCTGCAGAGGAATTTTGGGACAAAGTAAAGTTAACCATAAAGAAATAGAAAGGATTTTTATGCTACAGCTAGAGTGTGAGAACTCAGATTAGTCCTGTGATTAATGGAGAATTTTCTGTCTCCTTACACAGCTCAATGGAATTCGTTACCAAAAACAAGCACCACCAAGGTTTAGTATCTTTGTAGTGGCTGTCACTGGGACCAAAATGGAGAAGGGTTCTGCTGACCCCAGGCCTAATAACAACCTAATAACAATAATAGCCATGGTAAGTTTAATAGATTTTTCTTTCTTTCTTTCTTTTTTAAGATTGTGTTTATTTATTTAACAGAGAGAGAGCAAGTGAGAGAGAGAGAGAGAGCATGACCAGGGAAGAGGGGCAAAGGGAGAGGAAGAGGGAGAAGCAGGCTCCCAGCTGAGCAAGGACACCCTCCCCCCCAATGCAGGTTGTGATCCCAGGACCCTGGGATCATGGCCTGAGCCAAAGGCAGACACCTAACCGACTAAGTAATCCAGGTGCCCCTAGATTTTTCTATTATAAAGTAATATATGCTAAAAATGTTTAATTCATATTTAATTTCACTATCTTGAAACAACCTCTGTTAATGCTCTAGTATATTTAAGTCTTGTATGTAGATGACAGTAGCAACACTCTGGGGTTTCCCTCCCTAGGAGCTGATGTTTGTCCTCATGGTCACAGAGGTAGGCTCTAAGTACCATGTTGGTTCAGTGTGGTTCCACTCTTGCTTGGATCAGGTGGAGCCGATCAGTTTCCCCCAGAATAGGAAGTAGGACTAAGAGGAGATATAAGGTTTAAAACTGTAGATAAGGTAGCAGAGAAAGCCATTGGACAGAGAGACAAGAATAAAGCTGATGTTCACAAAGAAGCAGACCAAGAGGTAAAGTCTTTCCTAGGCTCTGGTTCTAGAACTTGCTCTACCCTCCTAAGGCTTGAAGGGCACAAGTGCCCTTGAATACTATGAGAAATCCTAGTGTCCTCATAGTCTAGTTTCTTTTTTTTTTTTTTTAAGATTTTATTTATTTATTCATGAGAGACACAGAGACAGAGAGAGGCAGAAACACAAGCAGAGGGAGAAGCAGGCTCCATGCAGGGAGCCCAATGTGGGACTTGAGCCCAGGAATCTGGGATCATGCCCAGAGCCAAAGGCAGGTGCTCAACCACTGAGCCACCCAGGCGCCCCCCCTCTAGTTTCTTTTTTAGCTTACACTAGCTTAAGTTAAAATTTGTTACTATAACCAGAGAGTGTCAACTAATACACATGCATTGAACAACATTTAAAGAAAAACAAACTGTATCTTCTATTCGCATTTTTATCTTTATTTTTAAAGAGAGATTGAAAGAGAGAACAAGTGGAGAGACAGAGGGAGAGAAAGAATCTTAAGCAGGCTCACAACCTGAGATCGAGACCTGAGCTGAAATCAAGAGCTGGATGCTGGGATCCCTGGGTGGCGCAGCGGTTTGGCGCCTGCCTTTGGCCCGGGGCACGATCCTGGAGACCCGGGATCGAATCCCACGTCGGGCTCCCAGTGCATGGAGCCTGCTTCTCCCTCTGCCTGTGTCTCTGCCTCTCTCTCTCTCTCTCTGTGACTATCATAAATAAATAAAAGTTAAAAAAAAAAAAAAAAAAAAAGAGCTGGATGCTTAACTGACTGAGCCACCCAGATGCCCCTTATATTCTTTATTTTTAAAAATTAATATTGGAATATAATCAACTCTCCATATTTTCACATAGTTTTTGAAATCATCAGTTTAATGGCTACAAATATCCATAAGAGGGGATGTACAATAACTTTTTGTTTTGTACAGTAAGTTTTTAACCATTCACTTATTTTGGACATTCAGGTTGCTTATAATTTTTCACTATTATAAATAATACCATGCTTAAATCCATATGTATTTGCATTTAGGATAGTTTCTTTTTAAAAAGATTTTATTTATTCATTTTAGAGACAGAGAATGAGTATGAGTTGGGGGAGAGGCAGAGAGAGAGGGAGAGAGAATCTCAAGCAGACTCTGTGCTGAGTGTGGAATCTGACATGGAGCTCAATCCCACAGTCCCTAGATCACAACCCAAGCCAAAATCAAGAGTCAGCCGCCCAACCAACTGAACCACCCAGGTGCCCCTGGGATAATTTCTTAAATAAAGTACAATTATAAAGTAAAAAAGCAGGAGTGCTTTTAAGATTCTTGATACACATTGACAAATTGCTTTCCCAAAGGATTGTTCCAATTTACTGCCTCCAGTCATGACTGAGGGCTATAGTTGGTTTTTAATATTTTATTTCTCACTGTGTGCCAGGGAATTTTAGGTCATCACATCTATCCATCATCTTGCAAGAGAACTATGCCTCAGTCCTTACTCACCTAGTGCCCTCTGGGGAATCTTCTTTCAAAGAACAGAATTCCCTCTGGGTATCACCTGCCAGACAAAATATGCCTTACTTGAGGCCACCAATTAAGAACAAATGGAGAGAAGACTTTGTTACATTGAAGTTTTGGAAAAACTCTAAATGGGGACAGTACCTGCCTGGTGGCCAGCCACCAGGCTTTAGCTAGTTCTTGGCCGGTGCCAGCACATCAGCTGTAGGAACCATGACTAATTGCAGAACCAGGAGGCAAATTTCACAGAAGTTTGCTTTCAGACTTGTGGGAGAAGAATTAATCAAAATGGCTCTGGAGTTACCCAGCAAGAGTGGCAGCTTCTACTTCCTTACTCATTAATCGGTTTTCAAAAAAAGTCTACTCAGAACTACTCAGGGAAAAAAAAAGAACGGTGAAAGATATGAAGTTAGTACTGGGATGGCAAAGAACTAGATTCATTTTTCAAAATGGGGAGACAAAGGGTCAGTGAGGTTTTTTTTTGGGGGGGGCAGTGAGTTTTTAAAAAGACTTAGAATCCTGCTCTGCCTCCTTCATGGTTAGGACTGCTTGTCCTAGATTGATATTGCATTATTCATTCCCATTCCTAATCACCTGGAGACCCTATGACTAAAAAGCCTTTGTTCAGGAGATAGGACAAATACCTCAACTCAGGGACACCCACTGTAGCAGCAGTGGCTTGAGGTAAGCCTAGGGAACAAGCCTCATGATTCAGGAGGTAGGAACCAGAGCTACAAATTGAGAAACCTTGGTTCCTCTGGGAGGCCTAGCCCCTGTGATTTTCATCCTTATCCTTAAGCTTATACCCTGAACCAGATGTTCAAGAGTCTCCTACCTTATTTTGGACCAACTAGCGACACAGGTCTTATGACCTAAAGGGTTTCTGAATTCCCTATCTTGCCACACCTCCCTGGCCCCCATTTCAATCTCTTTGGGGAAAGAATATCTCACTTAATGGAGAAAAGGGTAAAAGCATAAAGTTCTTTAAAAATAGATCAACAGTGATTAAAATGGCTAATTTTATGTTATGAAAAAGTGGAAGAAAATAAAAGATGGACTGGTAAGACCTGAGGCAGAAAGAAAATGTGTGAGGGTGGGCAGTGGATAGAAGGCCATCTCTTTCTTTCTCTTTCTCTCTCCTTCTTTCTTTTTTGCTTCAGTTCCAGCCAACACAGACTTTGGAGATGAGGCCTATGAGAGGGGAAATTATTCTAAAATCAAGGGTGCTGGAGGGGCCAAGAGATTCTGAGTCAAGTTTCTGGGGTCCTTCTGCTTAGGCAGGGCCCAGAGGAGGGCGAGAAGGGAACCGAGATGTTCAGGACTAACAAAGCTTTAAGGAGTGTGTCCAGAGGATCTTTCAGTTTCCTTCCAGGATGTGGATTCTAGTTCTCCAAGGTAAGAATGGAGGCACAGAACATTGAGGAAAGATGCTGTCCAAGAATCAAAAGAGGGCATTTGGTTGGAGTGTCTTTGAGACCGGTCCCTCAGCTCTGCACATGGATCTTGGCCCCAAATCTCATGGAGGATTTTTGGTAAGCTTTAGTTACTCAAGGGACTGAGCCTACCCTGCATCAATTCATGAATCTTTTGAACTTCTTGTTTTCCAAATTCTTGCTGCTTCCAACCAAGTCTAGGGCCTTCCGTCACTCTTATCAGGCATGCTTTGTGCAGCAAAGAGGTTAATGTTAAAGGCTCCTGGAGGCTCAGCAGTGAAGGTCAGAGAGGGAAGTAGAGAGTTAACTCTACAATGGCTCATAAACCCCTAAGTTTCTGTTAAGTCAGCTTTTTTATGGTGTGTTTGTGTTTGTGTGTGTGTGTGTGTGAGAGAGAGAGAGAGAGAGAGAGAGACAGAGACAGAGAGAGATGTGTACCAGTTGGTGGTGGAAGAGTAGGGGGAGGGAAGAGTCTAGCCTATAGCATAAACTCAAGGCAAATTTTCAGCAGTGAAGCCAGCTGGTTGCTAGTTATGCATCTCTTCAGAGAAACAATACTTATCCACTAAACTAGATGGTCCTGGGGCCCTGTTGGAGGGTCTCTGCAGGCTCATGGTGGTAAAGAGCCTTTCTCTATTCATCTGTCACTCTCTGGCTGGTGTAGTGACACTGACCAGCTAACTCAAAGGTATAATCTCCCTCTTAAGGCATGCACAGGAAGGGGACCTGAAACAACACATAACCTATACCTACCCAAACCCCACCCCCTACAGTTCTGTAGCCTACACCTCTGAGGAATACCTCTGACTACACTCTCTCAAAGCTCCTCTGCACCTGTGCAGGCTTCATCTCTTCTAGATGGTTCTGACATATATGCACAGCCTATATCCCTCCACACCTGCTGAGCTTATCTGTGTGCGTGCAGGATAGTGCTTCTTAAACATTAATGTGCATATGAATCACCTGGGGATATTGTTTAAATGCAGATTCCAATGTAGTAGATCTGGAATGGTGCCTAAGTGTATTTCATACAAGCTCTCAAGTGATATCAATGCTCTCAATACAGAGACCACACTGAATAGCAAGGCTCCAGGCCACCCTCCCTCCACACCCACACTATCCCAGACAGTCTCTCAAACAGCCCTCTGCCCTCACCTTAACTTGGTTTTATATTCTTAGTGCCAAGAGAGGACAATTCTTTGGTGTGGAAGGAGGGAGGAGAGAGGACCCAAAGCTCATATTGAGGAGGCAGCTCTGCCAAGAGCTGTGGCTGAGCCAAGTCAGGAAGTTGTTCACAATGCAGACCAGATGTGGTTCTTCTGGAATTCAGCAGATAATTTAGTTAAAATTGCTTGAACACCTGTTACCTGCTATATGTTATGGTGCTTGGTGTTTTGTATATATTATCTCATTTAATCTTCCTAAAAGTCTTCCTAAAATCTTCCTAAAAAGACTGAGTAAGGTAAATAATATTCCCACTTTAAAACTGAAGAACCAGATTATATAAAGTAATATGTTCAAAATCATACCTGGTTAGCACTAGAATTTGAATCTAACTTGTCATTTCTTATACCCAACTCCTTCTTTTTTTTTAATTTCATAGTTTTATTTTTACATTTAGGCTTTTAATCCATCTGGAGTTTTGAAATAGAGATCTAACTTAATGCTTTAACAAAATGGATAACATATCACCATACCCCTTTTTTGGAATGACATCCTGTTACCACTAGTTTGAAATGATATCTTAATTTCCCATATACATGTCTGTTTTCTAAATTATTTTTTAAATTTTATTTAACCCCCCCCCCCCTTAGAAACATCAGATAAAGTCATGAGATTAACAACACATCAGAACATTTACAGCTGTGGGACTGTTGTATTATAAAGCAGGCACTTGGAAAGCTGGTACTAATCTCATCCCGTCTCCAGTGCTCTGCACACACTTAAAGCCTCTCTTTAGAAAATGGCATGGATGCTTTCTGATTAGCAATCTCTTGCTCAACAAGTGCTCCGGTGCTCCATATGAAGGTGATATTGGAGTTACACAAGCAGTCAATATCTCAAGATAGAAAGAGGCAGACACAGAGACAGAGAGAGACAGACTAGCAGGAAGCAGGAAGCAAGAAAAAGCACTGGGGACTGAGAATGCTGAGCCCAGGAGAGAAAACAACAGACAACAGTATTAAAAAAAGGAGATGAGGGATCCCTGGGTGGCGCAGCGGTTTAGCGCCTGCCTTTGGCCCAGGGCGCGATCCTGGAGACCCGGGATCGAATCCCACGTCGGGCTCCCGGTGCATGGAGCCTGCTTCTCCCTCTGCCTATGTCTCTGCCTCTCTCTCTCTTTCTGTGACTATCATAAATAAATTAAAAAAAAAAAAAAGGAGATGAAAGAGTCTCAGTCACCAATTCACTTCTGGTCCTAAATTTTAGAGGTACTTATATTATAGGCACTGTGCTAGGTGCAGTGGGTACAAAAGATAATATGATCTCTACTCATGAAGAGCTCAAAGGCTCTTATGTACTGACATAAGGCAAATGAATAAACATAATTTTTAATAATATGCCAAGTGCTATAACAGAGGTTTGTAAGAGTGTCGTCTGTACACAGAACAGAAGCACCTATTCTATTCTGGGGAATTAGGAAAGATTTCTCCAAAGAGAGTTGAGGCATGAAGAATGAGTAGGAGATAGAAATGAACCAGATGAAGAAAGCAGTAGGGAAAGAAAAGCAAAGAAAAGAAAGGAGTAGGGAGGAAAACACACATGACTATATAGCAGGCAAAAAGAATAGCTCAATTTTGCTGGAATGTTAAGTGGTGGGGTGAAGTGGCAGGTGATAAGACTAGAACTGGAGGAAGGCTTAAAATCATGAAGGACTTTGTAAATCACATTCAGGACCTTAGCCTTTAGTGGAAAATAATGGGATCAGAGAAGAAAAACATATCAACGTCAGACTGCCAGGGTTTAGTGGCAGACTGGATCTGGGTTTGAGGAGAAAGACCTAGGCACAGATGACTCCTAGGTTTCATGTGTGTGCATGTGTGCACACACCTATAAATATGAAGGGGTAGATAGAAGACTGACAGCCCTGCTCAGAGAGGCAACAGGCCAAGAAGAGGCTGGTGTCATGGATGTCTGGGAAGGATAAGGTTTTGAGACGGATAATATAAAACAGGGGGAAACAGAACTAGAGTCCTAAAGGGGCTCTTAAATGACAAGAGGGACTGGAGTGGAGGATGGTTGAGGCCAGAAGGTAGAAGCCAGTGGAGAAGGGCCAGATATTTGAAGACATCAATAAAGAGAGTTCAAGACACACTGTTTATTCTGTGGTTTGCTGACATTTCAGCAAAAACTCTATTTTCCTCCCAAAGTTATATGTCTGATCCTTGGGAAGCTTGAGACTCCCCAGAAAGAAGCCCCATTAGAGGAGTCTAGCCCTGGTCCAGAAAGGATGGCAGGTCTGCTATTTTTTAGGAAGTGTGGGTACAGGTGGTTTGAAGACAAAGGAGGCTGACCAGGGCCTGGACAATCTCAAAGTAACAGTAAGCTGCGTTGGGGTAGGGGTTGTAGTTGCCCCCAATTCTGGCTGTACCACAGTCCCATGACTTAGCCTTGGGCCATTCTCCCCCGGCCAGGGTAGAAAGCACAAAAACCCTGGGCTTCTAGTCCTTCAGGCAAGAGGCCTGCACAGACCAAACAGGAGCAGCCTGGGAATCCAGGACAGCAGGGAGCAGCCTGCATTGAGCTTTTTCTAGAACTGAAATACCAGCTCCACCAACCATGGACATACAGGAGAGGCTCAATGTTGAAACTATACTCCAAGAGATCATGGTTATGTAGTGATCATGATTTCTCACTTTTAAAACCTTCAATAATCCTTTTCTTTTCTTAAAAGAAGGTTTTATTTCTTTATTTGACAGAGAGAGAGAGAGTGCACAAGCAGGGGAGCAGTAGGGAGACAGAGAGGGAGAAGCAGGCTCCCTGTTGAGCAGAGCCTGACACAGGATTCGATCCCAGAACCCTGGGACCATGACTGGAGCCAAAGGCAGACACTTAACTGACTGGCTACCTAGGTGCCCCTTCAATAGTACTTTTCTAGGGATGCCCAGGTGGCTCAGCGGTTAACCGTTTGCCTTTGGCTCAGCTTGTGATCCCGGGTTGGGATCCCTGTGGGGAGCCTGCTTCTCCCTCTGTCTATGTCTCTGCCTCTCTTTCTCTCTGTCTCTCATGAATAAATAAATAAAATCTTTTAAAAAGATAGTACTGTTCTATAAAAATAAACAAATAAAGCTAAAGTATCATTTGACTTAGGGGTGCCTGGGTGGCTCAGTTGGTAGAGCATGCAACTCTTGATCTTGGGATTGTAAGTTTGAGTCCCATGTTGGGTGTAGAAATATTTAAAAATAAAATCTTAAAAAAAAAAAGAATCATTTGACTTAATTATCAATTCATCCCTTAGCTATAGTAATGGAGTCAGTAAACTGTGTGCCTCCACTGTAAGAGAAGTTAAGATATGTGCAATTAGAGTTGGGGTAGATTCTAGTTTCTGTCTCTTGCATGCAAACACGAGAACCTATGAGTGAGTAGGCAGTGAGCAGGAAAACAGGCTTGCACTAGCACTGGCAATCTCAATGAGGTTGGAATGACTCCTCCCAGAACCTTGACCTTGGGGTCTACTATATTTTGAAAACATCATGTTCTGGGGATGAAGAGCCTGTTTCGCTATTTACAAAAACGGGTCTGTGAATGCTGCCAGAGTTGAATGAATGTTTTATGCTATTTGATGTGTTTGAAATAACCCAATAAGTTGAAAATTTTTGCTGTGAAAGGAATACTTGTTCTGTAGAGTTAAATCATGGTTACAACTAGAAAAGAAACTCCAGAAGTTCCTGTGTTTCCTGGCAAAGGAACAATGCTTTCTCTTGGTTTGCTCCACAACCTTATGGCAGTCGAAGGTTAGTTACAAGGCCTCACATTTGGGCTTCAAGGAAGCCCAGAACAACCATTTCCAGGAATATTTTGGATTCTACATGGACACCTAATTTCACAGGCAGTAGGGACCTGCCTTATTCATATTATGACTTCCACTCTTTCCCCTAATCTCTTCTATCTTTCACTTCAAGTAAAATCTGAGCATTGGTTCTTTGGTGATTTTACCCTACCAGTATTTAGGAAAGTACTTTTCAACTCCTTGTTACATCTAGGTGGGACAAGACAAGTTCTCTCTCTACATATAAGAGAACTAATGGTCTATAGAAAAAAAAAACCCTGAAAATCCAGTCAACCCTGGGCTGCTCTGGATTCTGAGAGAATTTTGCCACCCAACTCCTCTGGCCCAGCCCCAGCCAGCTGCAAATTGTCTGGATCAAGCTGCTTTGACATGCTGATGTTATCAGCCACATGGTGCCTGGAGCACGCAGATAGGAACAGGGAATGGCGCCATCTCACCGGAGTAGTAATGCAATTTACTTTCTGAAATCCAAGTATAAAATCTTGAAAGAAAAAAAAAATCTTGAAAGCTGACATTTTTTATCTACCACAGGAGGGGATTGATAGTGTGGAATTCCCAGCAGAACCATCAAAATGAGGAAATGGCTTTTGTCATCTATTAATAAACAGTTCAAAGCAATGGAAAAACATACAGAGAGGATTTGTAGGGAAAGTTAAGTGTCTGGTCCTTCTTGCCCCTTCCCTCTTCCGTCCTCTGAGCTGTGCTGCCAGGTGAAGACCACCTTACTTGTGTGAACTCCAAGCTGGGGCTAAAAGCACCTCTCCTGAGCATCCCTGTGAGAGTCCCCTAGGCTAGGGAAATGGAAGAGGCACCAGCTTCCCCATGCCATAACAGTTTGGGTGGGTCTCCACCCGCCCTTTTTTGGAAAGGAGCTATTCAGATTGGGCCAGGAATGGTGGCAAAGAAGCAGTCGCTTGCCCTCCTTTCCACTTCCCCAACCTAATCCCATGCCACTCTTCCCCAGATTACCACACTTTGTATCAGCGGTCTTTGTTCCTGACAGAGCACAAAGAGCCTTCCTGCTTCATGCTCCCCTTTTGGCTACACCTTACTTATCCTTCAGACCTCAGATGAAACATCATCTCTTATAAAAAAAAAAAATTCCTATGAATACCAGGATAGGTCAGGTCCCTCTGTAATATACTCTCACAGCACCACCTGCCTTCATTTCTTTCATGTACTTGTCAAATTTTACTTCAGTGAATACTTGAATAATTTATTTAATAAATGTTCATGAAGGCAGGGACCATGCCTATTTCTACTGTGTTCTCCCAGTGACCAGCATAGAAAATGAAGGGCCATAATCTGATAACAAACAGATTGCTTTCTATTTGGTTTGAGCCACAGCAAGGCTCTTTCTGTAACAGAGGTAGCAAAAGTCCAGTGGCCTGCCAGGCTGTGCCAGGGCCTTGTTTAATGGTGTCCCAGACAGATATTGTATTGTGTGCTCTTTGTAGGGCCACTTCTCTACATAAGCCTCTGGTGAGGGCCTGAAAGACTGCCTTCCAGGAAATTATTTTGGGGAACAGCTAAAGCAGGAGTCCCCAAACCCTCTGTTACTCACTCACTCACCTGAAGGGTTGGCCTAGTTAAAACTCACTTAAGGCCCATGACCAAAGCGGCAGCCCAACTCCAGGTTGACCTCTTGTGGGGACTGAGATGAGCAGATACAGCTTTCTTTGAGACTCTAGGGCCAGGCTCAGATTTTGCTTGCAGATATACACTCCCACCATCAAGTGAGTAAGGCCCAACTCTTACTGACAACTTTTTTTTTTAAGCTGAAGATGTGGTTTTCTTTTTTTCTTTTTAAAAGATTTTTATTTATTTATTCATGAGAGACACAGAGAGAGGCAGAGACATAGGCAGAGGAAAGAAAAGCAGGCTCCACCCAGGAAGCCCGATGCTGGGACTTGATCCGGAAACTCTGGGATCACGTCCTGAGCTGAAGGCAAACACTCAACCACTGAGCCACCCAGGCATCCCAACTGTCAAGTTTTAGAGCAGTGGGAACCCAGCTTGGAACCAAACCATCAGAAAACCCTTTAGAGGGAGATATGGTCAGGGCTGCTCTGATCCTGTCTGTTCAAAGTACTTTCTGACAACCTGGGGCTTACAACCATGTTTTTAGTACCCAAAAATGGGAGCACTTGGGAGTTCAGACATAAGGGCAAAAAGACAGCAAAGGAAAACATAAGAAACCTCCCCAAACACTAAGCACACCTCTGGCTGGAGAATAGGGCCTGTGGATTCCAGTATTACCTGTGAACTGCAATGACTTTGAGAGCCTAGACAGGTCATTTCACTCTCTGAGTTCCCAGGTCTGTTTTTATTCAGGCCCTGAGATTCCAGAAAGAGCCTCCAGGGCAGAGAGTAAATGAGTTGTCCCAAGTCAATGCCAGATGGCAGCTCTGGGATTAGAATTCAGGGGCCCTTCTTTCCAGCCAGCTGCTCCTTCCCCTGAGTCTTGAACCATTTCTTCTGAATACTCAGGATTATATTCAATTTAGTAAGGTTTGTGGTCACATAATCACTGCTCTTAATAAAACAGAATACAGAGCATCCGCTATTAGGGAAGGGAAACATGGGGGAGACCTTGCCCCTGAGAAAAGAGGCCAAAAGCAAGTTCTGGCTGAGGTTAGGACTGTTCTCCTTGAACAAAAACCAACACAAACAACTCCCTTGGGATCTGACAGAGTCATCATCTGTTCTTGTTTCTTGTCCAGGCTTCTTTATATGTCAATAGCCTGTGATCAATCCCATAGCAAGGGCCTCTCCTAGAAGCTGGGAAACACTGTTTCCACAGGCAAGAGAGGTGTCAGCCTGAGGGATAATCTGGATCTAGATCCTCTGAGCATCTTTTCATCCATAAATTAGATACATCCACGAAGGCAAAAGAAACAAAAGCAAAAATGAACTATTGGGACTTCATCAAGATAAGAAGCTTTTGCACAGCAAAGGATACAGTCAACAAAACTCAAAGACAACCTACAGAATGGGAGAAGATATTTGCAAATGACATATCAGATAAAGGGCTAGTTTCCAAGATCTATAGTTACTACATTGTTAATAGTCCATCTCCAGGAGTGTTATCCTCTTCAAATGTGTATCTCTTAAAGTGGGTTGGAGGCAGCCCTACTCCTTCCAGCCCAAACTGTCAGGTCTACTCATGGCTCAGCAGACACCAAATGCTCTCTTCTTCTTCCTGACATGGCCTGTCCCATTATGACTGGCTGGTGCTAAGAGTGGGGGCCTGCAGCTGTTCGCTGCTGGTTTCATGTTGCTTTAGCACCTGTTTCTTTCACCAGGAAGTTATTTGAGGTATAAGGCATGTAATGGCCTTTCAGCATGGACAGTTCTTTTGATAAGGGATTTAGGAGTCTATGAGAGGTGAAGAAAACAATGGAGACCCTTACACAAGGCCTAGAGCAGGGCTGGTTGGGAGGGATGGGATCTTGAGCGCTTTCACTCAGCCTCAATCCAGGTAAACTTACCATCCCTCCTCACTCACCAGCTGAGGCAATCAAAGTGAGAGCATAGAAACCTCATTTGCTGGCTTGGATTCATTTAGCTATGGAAGAGGCCTGGAAGTAGAGAAGGAACTTTTGACTAGAAAATCCAACCCTAGTAGGTGACTCTGATTCCTCTGTCCTCCCATATTCCTCACACACCCCTCCTCTGGATAATTTGGGGAATCAGGAAGGAAACCCCTCTGCAATGTTAATCTCTCTTCTGCCTAGGGCCCAGGTGCCTGGCCAGGGTAGGGATGGCAGACTGTGAGCATCGAGACTCATTAGTTTTATTTCTGCTTCTCTTTGCTACACTTGCCCCTATCCACCTTATGTCAGTGCTCTTTTCCTACAAAAAGATATCTTTAAATCAAGTGTACACCCAGTGGCAGGCTCACTGCATAGTGATAACTCATGAAATGTTCCAGCTTCAGGCCCTGAAACCTGCCCAGTGCTTCTCCTTAGTTTCCCTGACTCACACACCAGACTGAAGATAGGAATGCAGGGGTATTAGAGACAAAGGCCCTTTTAATACTCCCTTGTTCCACTAGATTCTTACCCTCCCTCTGAAATCCTACAGTTCTATAGTATCACGTTGGCCAGAGACAGCTCAGATGCTGTTTTGAAAGCTTATTTTACCTTCAGAGTAATGGTGACCTCAACAGAGAGCTCAGTCAGGCTAGATGTGTGTGGAGGAAGGTGAGGCAAGGGCTAGAGGATAAGGAGGAGTCCCTGGATCCATAGGGCTGATCTTGGAGACAGAAGGGGCCAGAGACATGTATAGGAAGGCTATTCAAAATTAAATAAGCAAGGGCCTTAAGGACTTGGGCACCTACGCTTTTCAGACCTGGCAGAGACTGGGCTTCTTGGGAGCTATCCAGGGTCCTGAATTGCCTCCACCTGAAGACATTGGAGCCTCTGGACAAGACCCCCACATTGGAGTTGATGCCAACCTTAAATCCTATTGGCTCCTCTCTGCTCATCCCTGATATCAACTGTCTGCTTGGATCCATCATCTGAAGTACCTCCAGCATAACTCCAATCACTCTCTATGGGTACAACCTGGGCTTCATGCCAGCAGCCTGGCTCCCTGTCCAGATTTTTAACAAGGGGTGATACTGAGATTGAGGATCTTGGTGTATGTGAAAAAGTATCTCTCAGCTCCTTTGGAAGCTCAAAACTAAATGGGCCTGGCTCAGGGACAAGGTGGCTGGTTATAGGGAGGGGAAAGAGGTCTTCATGTGGCATATCCTCAAACAGATCAGTCACTCCTCCCTTCATCTCGTGGCTGTTGCACACACGTGCATGTACACAAACACAGACATACATACACATACATACATGCACATACACACATGCCAGATTTTCTGCTCTGTCACTTCAGAGCCTGTACTGCTACAAAGAAGGTATAGTCTTCTTTGTCTGCACTTGAGGATAATGTATCTGCTTTGTTCTCACAATTACAGAAATTTGGCAAAGAGTACCAAACTTAAAACTTCTACAAATAAAATACTGCTTTTTCTGAATTCAAGAGGAATAGATTGTCACTGTGAAAAGTCCAGATAAGCACAAAAGAAGAAGAAAAAAAATCACCCTTAATCCTACCATCCAGAGCTATATCCCATGTTAACTTCTTGGCACACAGCCTAGGCCCTTGTGTGTGGTGTGTGTGTGTGTGTATGTGTGTGCATGCGCATGCGTGCTACGAGTGTCAGTAAGAGGCAGTACAGTGTAGTGGTTAAAAAGTATGAGTTTATTTTTGTTTAAAGATTTTATTTGTTTACTCATAAGAGACACAGAGAGAGGCAGAGATACAGGCAGAGGGAGAAGCAGGCTCCATGCAGGAAGCCTGATGCAGGACTTGATCCCTGGACCCCAGGATCATGCCCTGAGCCAAGGGCAGACGCTCAACCACTGAGCCACCCAGGCATCCCAAAAGTATGAGTTTAGAGTAAGTTCTACCTCTGCCATTTACTTGTCTGTGTGATTGTGATTAAATTTCTAACCTCGTTGTGTCTGGTTTTCATCTTTTTTTGGTGTGTGTGTGTGAGAGAGAGAGAGAGGTTTAGAGAAATACAGTGTTTAATAGTAAGGCTTAGTTCACTCTAGTACAAGCATAGAGTTGAAGCAGCAGGAATGGGTAGGTGACTCTCATGAAGCCTACATGGTGAAGAAGATGAGGAAGGTGACCATCAAACAGAAGAGCCCCATGGCCTCAGACAGGGCAAAGCACAGAAAGCATAGAAGAACTGCTGCTTGAGAGACAGGTTTCTGGTATAGCCAATGATAAAGCTACCAAACATTACTCCAAAGCCCCTGAACCAGTCACACCAACTGTAGTGGCCCCAGCACCATGGCCTGGGAGACAAAAGTGATCTGGAACTCCCATCTGGCCACAGGGAGTAGGGAGCTCCTGTAGATGGCTATTTAGATGGGATCCCTGGGATCACGATCTGAGCCGAAGGCAGATGCTCAACCACTGAGCCACCCAGATGCCCCAATAAAGAGTAGGTTTATACATACACCCTCATAGAAATCACTCTGTAATACTGCTGGATGCCTAATTTTATTTTATTTATTTATTTAATTTATTCATGAGAGACACACACAGAAAGAGAGGCAGAGACATAGGCAGTGGGAGAAGAAGGCTTCCTGCAAGGAACCCAATGTGGGACTCGATTCTGGACCCAGGGATCACGCTTTGAGCTGAAGGCAGATGCTCAACTGCTGAGCCACCCAGGTGTCCCCGAATGCCTAATTTTAAAACCAGACTATTCTCTATCTCAGAGAAGAGCTGGAGAGGATTAATAAATTCAGTTTACTTCATCTTCTGTCTGGCCTAACTTTCTAGGCCACAGTGATGATAAGTTGGGACTTAGGAAATAAATTGGCCTCCCAGCTCAGGAAGGAAAACAAGCAGTTCTTGATCCAGGGCTTTAGCTTTCAGCCTGAGTTCTGCAGCCAGGAAATGGCAGTGGCTTTTTTTTAGTCAAGGTTCTCTCCTCTTCTTGAACTTTGGGCTCCAGCCTTTGGTATACTTGCTCTGGGCAGCACTTTCTGCTTCTCTGCCCAGGAGTGCCCACTCTCCTCCAGGGGTTCCTTCCCTCTTGGCACCCGAACAAGTCCCTTTGCCTGGTTTGGGCAAGCCTGCTTCCTCACCGTCTATGTCCTAGCCACTTGATTCTTGTGTCTGCCACCCCACCTCTCCATACCTACTCTAACCTTATTCTCTTTGAGGTCAGCACTGGGCTCCTAATTAAAATCCAATGGTCTTTTCTCCAGTGATAGTCCATTATCTTTCAGTATCATTAGACAGTGCTGACCAAATCTTTCTGGAAATTCAATTTTCCTTTGGCTTTTATAAAAATATCCTATCCCTGAGGCACCTAGGTGGCTCAGTGAGTTAAGCTTCTGCCTTCAGTTCAGGTCATGATCCCAGGGTCATGGGATCGAGACCCATATGGATCGAGCTCCCTGCTCAGTGGGGAGTCTGCTTTTCCCTCTTTCTGTCCCTCTCCCTTGCTCATGTCCTCTCTCTCTCAAATAAATAAATAAATAAATAAATAAATAAATAAATAAAATCTTTAAACAAACAAACATCCTATCCCTATCTGTTCTGACTACCCTCCCTACTGTTCTTCCTCTCATACTCTAGACATAGATCCACTCCTTAGTGTGGTCACTGACTCTCTTTCCACATGTTCTTTCTTGGCATAGATACTATAAACTTATTATTTCAAATAATACCTCTCTAGGTTTTGTCCCCAAATCTGTATCTCTAGCTCTGACCTCTTAAGCTCTAGACCCACATTTCCAACTGCCTACTACTTTCACTGATGTCATACCCTTCCCCCAGACTAGGTCTTCCTGTTGAGTATCCTTATCTTGTCAATGGCACAAACCACTTTCCTACTTAAACTCAAAACAGAGAGGGTCATTTAAAAAACTTATTATTTTGAAATGATTTTATATATACAGAAGAGTGATAAAGACAGTGCAGAGAATCTTTGTATACTCTCACTCAGCTTCTCCTAATGTTAGCACCTTAAATAACCATGGTACATTAATCAAATCTACAATGATCAAATCAATACTATTTACTAAACTACTGACTTTATGCAAATTTCTCCATTTTTCCATTAATATCTCTTTTTCTGTTCCATATTGCATTTCATTGAATATATCTCCATGGTCTCCTTAGTTTCTTACTATTTTCTTTCTCTTTCTTTCTTTCTTTCTTTCTTTCTTTCTTTCTTTCTTTCTTTCTTTCTTTCTTTCTTTCTTTCTTAAGGTTTTATTTATTTGTTCATGAGAGACACAGAGAGAGAGGCAGAGACACAGGCAGAGGGAGAAGCAGGCTCCCCGCAGGGAACCCGATGTGGGACTGGATCCCAGGGCCCAGGGATCACGACCTAAGCCAAAGGCAGATGCTCAACCACTGAGGCACCCAGGTACCCCCTCCATTATTTATTTTGTTGTCAAATCATTCCAGCTTTGGCCACTGGAACCTTTTTCAAGTTGGCTATCTCCTTTTGATGTGCCTGGGGGGTCATTTGATCTATCTCTTTCTTCCTTATCGTTCTGGCAAGCTAATCATAAGCATACAGTAACATTCCTTTTTCTCCTTTTGTTTCCTTTTTTTTTTTTTTTTTTTTTTTTACATTAACCAACATCCTGCTTCAGATCTTTATCAGCTTACTTCAGGACTACTGCAGTGGTAACCCACTCATCTCCCCAATCTGTTTCTTTTTCTTCCAACTCATCCTATACATTACTCTTAAATTACTCTTCTGGGGATTAAACATGGCTCTTTGTTCTCTTGGCCCAGCTGTTAGCTCTATATGCAGATGACTTTCAATTTCTATCTCTAGCTCTATCATTTTAAGCCATTATAAAATCTTTATCAGAGGTGCTGGGGTGGCTCGGTCGGTTAAGCATCTGCCTTCAGCTCAGGTCCTGGGATCAAGCCCCATATCTGGCTCCCTGTTCAGTGGGGAGCCTGTTTCTCCCTCTCCCTCTGCCTGCAGCTCCCCCTGCTTATGTTCTTTCTCTCTGTCAAATAAATTAATAAAAATCTTTTTAAAGAATCTTTATTAGTTTCTTTAACTTACAAAAGTAATGTATGTTAAATGGGGGAGAATTAAAACAATACCAAAGTAGTTAAGTCAATGAGTCTCTGACTCTCCTGTGCCTTCTGTCTTCCTCAACTGCCAAACTTCAGTTGTTGTTTTATTAAGATTTTATTTATTTATTTAAGAAAGAGATGGAGAGAGCATGAGTGGGGGGAGGGCCGGTGGAAGAGGGAGAGGGACAAGCAGAAGCAGACTCCAGGCTAAGTGGGGAGCCTGACTTGGGTACTTGGGGCTCGACCCAAGAACCCCAAGATCACCACCCCAGCGGAAGTCAGATGCTCAACCAACTGAGCCACCCAGGTGCCCCCCGTTTTAAGAATGAAGTGGCTTTTCCAGATTGTTCAATGTATCTCCTATCTCCCTATTAAGTTGCTACATCACAGCAGATTTAGAGACATGCCTCTTGAATTAAGAGCTTATAATGCAAGTCAGAAAAGGTTAAGTCCAGAAAAATATAAATCTTTATGTTTGCATTGCAACTTATGCTTTCAAAGCTTTTTCCTTATTATCTCATGAAATCTCTGGCAATCCTGAGATAGAAATAGTATCTTCTTTTAAAATAAAGGCTTTTTTTTTTTTTTTTTTGAAGAGCAGTTTTAGGTTTAGAGCGAGCAAAATTAAGACGAAGGTCCAGAGAGTTCTCATGTACTCCCTGTTCCCACATATACATAGCTTCCCCCATTACCAACATCCTCCACCATGTAGTACATCTGTTACAACTGATGAACCTACATGATACATCATAATTACCTGAAGGCCATAGTTTCCATTAAGGTTCAGTCTTGGTGCTGTACATTCTATGGGCTCAGACAAATGTAAAATGACATATCCATAATTATGGTATCATACAGAGCATTTTCACTGCCCTAGAAATCCAACATCTATTCTTTACCCCAAATTTACAGAGGAAAAAAACCCTGAAACCTTGTAAAGCTAATCAGCTCCCCTCAAGTCCCCTAGCCAGGGCTAGGTCCCAAGTTTTCTGACCCCTTTCCTACTTTACCTCATAAAAACCACAATGAGCAGCAACATTAATGGGAGGAAGGCCAGAAACCAAAGAGAACCACTCAGAATTGTTGACACATCAATGACCATGGTTTTACCTTGGGGAATGTGAGAATAATTTTGTTCCCTTACTTCTCTTTTATGGTGAAAGTGAGGCTATGGGAGAGAGCTCTAAAAAGGAAATAAGAAATAGAAATGTATCTGATTGGTGTGATGGCATTCTGTTTTCAAAGAAATATTTTGCCTCCCCAAAGCTATAGGGCTCTGTAGAACTTGAGAAGGAAGTGAGAAAAACTGAGTCAAGTGTGGCCAGTGCAGTCAAAGTTTGGAGTGCCCAGTAGGAACAAGACTGACCAGATAGGTGGCATCCAGGTATCTGGCAGCATTTCCATAGTCAATTCATGTCACCAACTTGTTGCTGTGCATACTTGATTGAATAAGATGGGAATTTTGAGGTTAAAGCTCTATCTCCTAGGTAGGCATAGATGAATCATATCATCCATATTCCAAATGATATATGAAAATAGTAACTCTTACATTAAATACATTTACCACAATAAAAAGATATATATCTTGAACATTTTTCCATGGTAGATCTTATATTAGATTTATCTCCTCTTCCTTTTAATTTATTTTTATTTATTTATTTATTTATTTATTTATTTATTTATTTATTTATTTATTTATGATAGTCACACAGAGAGAGAGAGAGAGGCAGAGACACAGGCAGAGGGAGAAGCAGGCTCCATGCAGGGAGCCCGACGTGGGATTCAATCCCGGGTCTCCAGGATCGCGCCCTGGGCCAAAGGCAGGCGCCAAACCGCTGCGCCACCCAGGGATCCCTCCTCTTCCTTTTAAAAGGCTGACTAGTGGCACTTGGGTGGCTCCGTTGGTTCTTGGTTTCAGCTGAGGTTATGATCTCAGAGTCTTGAGATAGGGTCCTTCAGGGTCAGGCTCCTCCTTCATCAGGGAGTCTGCCTCTCTCCCTCTCCATCTGCCCTTCCCTCTGCTTGTGCTCTCTCTCCCTCAAATAAATAAATAAATCTTTAAGAAAATAAAAGGCTGCCTATATGTATATTGTGGGATGGTGTATCATGATTTATTTAATCAGTCCTGACTGATGGAAATTCATGTTGTTTCTTTTCTTTTTCTCCCCACCCACTATTACAATGTTACATTTATTACAACTATTTGTTATAATATTGTTACTATTTATTTATTTATAGCTACTATAATATCTTGTAAAAATATTTATACACTTATTTCTTTAGTTTAATAAATTCCTAGAAGTAGAATTGCTGAGGGGGTCAATGTGTATGCACACATTATATTGCCAGCTGTTTTTCCAGAGAGGCTGTGACAATGTATACTCTCAGCAACAGGGTGTGCAAAGTACTCAGGTTTTGAACTCAGAAAAACCTAGATTAGTTCTAAGGACAGTTAATTATAAGACCTTTGGCAAATTACCTTTCTTAACATCCCCTTCCCTTCTAGAGATGTAATATTACCTACTTAATAGGGCCAGTGTTAGAATGAAACGCAATGATGTATGTAAAATGGTTCACAGCATGCCTGGCACATATAACAAATGGTAGTTGAGTTTTGTTCTGTTTTGTTTTATGTTGCTCTCCTCATTTACTTTGTTTCCATCTAGTCTACAGTATTCATCAGTCCCAAGTTCCCTGGCCACTAAAATGGAGCTGAGGATACTAGCTTAAGTTTTTCTAATCAACAGAAAGAGATATTGCTCTCTTACTGAGTCTCAGTTTCCTAGGAAAGCCTTGAAGCTAATTTCCAGAGCTCTATCTTTAGTGGCTAAATCACAAAGAGACAAACTCTCCCCCTCTCAAGGATCTTTCCTAGAATCTTAATCAGGCCATGTTTATTCCCCAGAACACTGTTGATCGGGCCATTTCGACAGCTGGCTTTTCTGTTCTTTAAAATAGGACACTGCATTAAACCCTGGAGGCTACAAGGGGCCTATGGAAAACAGATGGGAGACAGACCCCAGACACATGCACTCTGAGACCTGGGGAGTCCAGGTTGAATTCCCTTCACTGTTTACTTCCACAGTCTGGCCTAAAAGCAGAAGGGCTGGAACTGGATCAGGGCCTCTTAGGGCTTTGAGTTCCAAAAAGTATTGATTTAGGGCTGAAATTAACCAGGACCCAGTGACAGAAAAAGCCCTGTAACAACTCTCCAAACTGCCAAAAGGGGGCAGTGTAGTGTTATGGTTAAGAGCATAGGCTTTTTTTTTTTTTTTAATAAAATAATTTTTATTGGTGTTCAATTTACCAACATACAGAATAATACCCAGTGCTCATCCCGTCAAGTGTCCCCCTCAGTGCCCGTCACCCACTCACCCCCACCCCCGCCCCCTCCCCTTCCACCACCCCTAGTTCGTTTCCCAGAGTTAGGAGTCTATGTTCTGTCTCCCTTTCTGATATTTCCCACACATTTCTTCTCCCTTCCCTTATATTCCCTTTCACTATTACTTATATTCCCCAAATGAATGAGAACATACACTGTTTGTCCTTCTCCGATTGACTTACTTCACTCAGCATAATACCCTCCAGTTCCTATTACTCAGCCATTAGAAACGACAAATACCCACCATTTGCTTCAACGTGGAAGAGCATAGCCTTTGACTTCACATTGTGGGCTAGGATCAGGGCTTTGATATTAGCTGTGTGACTCGCTTGCCTTCTTTGTAGATTAAGAGTATACTTTCTTACAGTATTAAATGAAAAGTATTAAATGAAATGTGTGTCCAGTGGCAAACACATAGTAAGTGCCCATAGACAGCAGGGCACACATCACAGGGTATATGGGTGAATATGATAGTCACATATGACAAGGGGTAACTAAGTAAAGGAGATAAAAAGATTGAATTCACTCATTCATTCATTCAACATATATCTAGTGAACGTTTACTATGTGTAGGTTACCTTACAAGGCACGGGGGATATAATGGGAAGTAAAAATAGGTATGATCTCTGCCATCATGAAATTTAGCCTTCAAAAGGACCCATATGAATAGAATAGTCATACAAACATATGTGAAATTATAAATGTAAAAAGTGCAATAAGGAAAAGACCACTGATGAAGTCTAGAGTTTGAAGGAAACCCTCTGTGATGAAACTATAGCTGAGCTAAGATCTGAAGGATGAGTAAGAGTCAACCCAAAAATGGTAGAAAGTATAGGGAAAGCATTCCAGGCAGAAGGAACATGTGCAAAGGCACTAAAACAGAATGGAGCCTGGGATATCAGAGACATAGAGGAAAAGCCAGTAAGGTTGACTGTGGTGATAAGAATTAATGTGGTATGAGATGAGCTGGAGAAGAAGGCAGGAGCCAGATCACATAAGGCTTTGCAGGCCATGTTAAGAATTTGAGTCTTGGGATCCCTGGGTGGCGCAGCGGTTTGGCGCCTGCCTTTGGCCCAGGGCGCGATCCTGGAGACCCGGGATCAAATCCCACATCGGGCTCCCGGTGCATGGAGCCTGCTTCTCCCTCTGCCTGTGTCTCTGCCTCTCTCTCTCTCTCTCTCTCTCTGTGACTATCATAAATAAATAAAAATTAAAAAAAAAAAGAATTTGAGTCTTTATAATTAAGAGCAAGGGGGTAGCTGTTGAAATGTCAGGGGCTGTACTGAGCATCCATCCTACTTGGCAATGTTTCCCTCTGATATCTCTTTTCATGGGGGATAAAGGGTTAGGGCTTCACACAATTTCTGCCATGGCCATCCAGGAGAAGGGAGCAAAAAAGTAACCTGCAACAGGTCTCTTCTCAAAACAGAATGAGGCCTTGTGAACCCTCATTGCCCAAGGAAGAACTGGGCATAAAGAGGAATATGAATGAGACATCAGGGTTTGGAGACTCTCATCAGAAATCCTATACTGGTGATAGGCTGTTACTACAGAACCCCTAATGTTTTCTGACTTGCATGGCTGCGTCCTTAGCCAGTCTCCACATCTCAGACTTCCTGCCCCAACAGATTATCCACTGCATTGGAATTAGTGACTAAGGGATTAATAGCTATTAAGATGGGGTGGCAGAGGTACAACAATCCTACAGGCAGGGGTGTGTTCAGCTTTGCAAGCAGCAGCTCTCAATTTCTGTGTGCCTTTCTGGTTAGCCAGCTCACAGCATCCATAGAACACGCAGTGTGTTGATTGGGGGCACATGCGCACAGAGTGTAGTCTCTACAATCTTTCCTTTGTAAGGAGAGAAACTAAGAGTGGAGATCCTGAACAGCACAGGAATGCTAAAGTACCAGAAGGTGATAGCTCTGTTCTGGCTCTCAAGACTCGTTAACTTGGCTGGAAAGAGAAAAGGGCCTAAGACTACTAGAGCTGCCTGCCCCACCCCTCCTCCAACCTCTCCCAACCCACAGCCCAGCTAAACAGGAAATCAGGCCTGGGTCCTTGCCAGGGCCAAGGCTGGGGCAGGAAGCTCAGGAAACAAGTGAGAAAGACCGTCTTCAGCATAGAAGGCTGCTTAGAAATCCCTGGGAAGATAAAATAAATCCAGCCCCTGCTGAATTCCTCCAGAGGAGGAAAACACTAGAGCTGCCTTCACTCTGTAGCATGGTCAAGCATGGCCTAGCAGGATTCAGAGAGCAGACCCAGAAGCTTCATGGGGGAAACTGTATTGTCTCAGTGAGAACACATTCCAAGTAAGGACCCTCTTCTCAGAGAAACAAAGTTCTTCAGTGAAGTGGGCTGAGTACCTCATCTGCAGATATCCTAAGGCCATCCCAGGCTGATAAGGAAATGATGGTATAGGATAAGGGCAGTGGTAGAAAAAGTAGTCCTAAAAGAGGTTATCTGTAATACCTGTTGAGGAGGGAGGGGTGCAGGCAGACAATTGACAGGGGTTCTTTGCTATGCAAGTATACAGGAAAATCCTGATTAAATAATGGACTGAGGCAGACCAGCAATGACTGCTCAAAACATTAGGTGAAAGGCTGAAGGGAATGTGTGTGTTAGAGACATGAGGCTAACTACACCACTAATTAATCTGAATTTCACAAAAGGTAGGACAACCATATGTCCTGTGCCTCTTTCCTAATATGATGCAATAGGAAGTACTCAGCACACCTCAGAAGTGTTCTTCACACAAAAAAAGTCGAATCTGAATCTAATCAGACCTTGAGATATAATGACCAGTTTGCAGAAATACAAGAGACAGAGAGAGGATTATAAATGAAATAATTATTCAAAATAATCCAGTGGGTGGGGTATAGGTGAAACAAGATTAGTCCTGGGTTGATCACTGTTGAAGTTGGGTGAGTACTAGGGAGTTCATTTCACTTTTCCTCTACTTTGTATATGCTTAAAATTATCCATAACAAAACATTTTTAAAATTTGAAGTTCTGCAGACTAGAAACTACCTTCTCTAGTCCTATTACTGGGAGAGTATTAGTAGCAACATGGTCCTTTCCAAATGTTTCTTGAGCCTTGAGAGTTGGCCTATGGGAGTTGAAACAGCAGCAGGATACCCTCTACTAGCATCAGTACTGGGGCTTTCCAGGAAGGCCCCACTCAGCCAAAAGAACTCTACATCAGTCATGACAGGACAGGCAGGAGCAGGAATCCTCTGGTCAATGGAACCCCTTTGGGAATCAGCAGGAGCACAGAGCACTTCCATCTTTAGCTGGTCGCATCATGGCCTTGTAAAGGAGGCCAGGGACTCTTTTCATGATGATGAGAAAAATAAGCCATCTTTTCACCCTCTCCTATAAAAGCTCACTTGGGAACCATCAACAAAAAAAAAATGGAAAATGCCAACCCCTTAATCACATCAATCCTTAGATCAGAAATGATACAGTAATTTGCAGTTCATTTTCATGTACATGATCTTATTTATTTTATAAATAGCCTGAAAGAGTTTAGGAGCTTGGCTAAAGGTAGTAGCGCTAGACAACAAAAGTGGTAGATCTAGAATGTACCTAGCTTTCCTACCATTGTTGTGCACAGCTCCTGCCCTGAAGCCAGTGCCCCTCACTAGCTCACCCAGATCTCCACAGCCCCTCAAGGATACTGAAGCCAATTCCTCTCGTGGGAGTTCCCTGAGACTGCCTCACTGCTGTAGTTCAGTCCCTTGGCAAATAAAGAATCTGAAACATGAGGCTCTATCAAGAAGTTGACAGGGAGCCTGATAGATGGTTCCTGACTGGTTCCCTTTGATGCCACTGGTTTGCTACCTTGACTATCACCTCCCAACTCAGTCTCCTTCCCTGACTCCACATAATTCTCCTCCTCTTCCCCAAACCACTAACCACCACCACCTCCCCATGTCATTACCTCCACTTGGCCTTTCTCTGAGCTTATGATATACTCTGAGCCAGCGCTGAAAGCAGCAGGACAGCCGAGGACAGAGAGGGCTTTCTGGAAGCTGAAATCCTTATGCAACACCTTTGGGATTTGCAAACAGTTCAACAGAGGTCCTTCTCACTAGCTATTGCAATCTATATGCCAATGTAGCTACTGGCTGTCCCACTAGAGGCAGTCCGGTCCCCGGACAGAATAGCTTGTAGCATTTGGCTTTTGTGGTAAGGAGAATGTGAACCCCATGCCTGATACACAAAGAACAAGACATCCAGGCTGGCACTCTCCTCCCTCCAAGAGCTCCAGATATTTTTTCCATCTCCAGGAGGATGTGTGCAAGTCATAGAATGTTGGAAGACTCAGGTAGAAGCTCTTCATCAGGAGAGTCAAATTGCTCGCTAAACATTATACGTCACAACTCTATTAATAGTGCCTCCAGCCTTATAGCAAAGCTGGTAGCACTGTCATCGGTTATACTACCTATGAGAGAGAAGCTGGACCAGCGTTCCTACGTTCTCCTATGTACTTCACTCCAGAAAACTTACCTAATGCTGCAAAGGGAGAGGATGCAGAAGGGTCCATTTGTAAGGGATTTAGACTACCAAATCTGGGAGCCTCCACCTCACTGCGGAACAGTGGCAGCAAGTCACTCCTTGTCAGGGCATTCAAGGTTCTTCTCATTCTGTGGCCTGAGTTCAAACATTACTTTTTTTTTTAAGATTTTATTTTTAAGTAATCTCTACACCCAACGTAGGGCTTGAACTTCTAACACTGAGATCAAGAGTCACATGTTCTACTGTCTTAAGCCAGCCAGGCACCCTCCACAATGATATTTTTTTGAATAATGAATGAGTGCCCCAATCCATGTACTCCCTTGAACCTCCCACAATTCCCACATGTATCTTCTATTCCACTCACTAACTCCCACCTACTCATTTTCCTCTAGGTCTCTACTGGTGCCATCCATAGAATCACCTCCCAACCTTGTCTCCTTTTTTACTCATCTTTGGCAAAACCAGCTACACTCTTCTGTAGTTCTGTTTCATGACAGTAAGTCTCTTCTTTGCCAGACTGTAAGTTCTGGGGGCAGAACTATCTGCCATGGAGTTAAAAAGAGGCATTGGGGTGATGAGACTCACAACATAGCACATCAAAGTGGACCCTCAATTTAGGATATGTATCAAGTTATGTGCTAGAGGTTATAAAGGCTTTGGGGATGGTTGAGAGCTTACAAGAATAGTCAGGGGAGGCTTCCTGAAGAAAGGCAGTTTATATGGTCTTCTGAAGGATACACAGGAATAGGACAGGCAGAGGAGGAGTAGGGAGATAAATGTTTTTTTTTAATTTAATTTTTTTTTTCATGAGAGATACAGAGAGGGAGAGAGAGGCAGAGACACAGGAGGAGGGAGAAGCAGGCTCCATGCAGGGAACCCAACGTGGGACCCAATCCCGGGACTCCAGGATCGCGCCTTGGGCCAAAGGCAGGCGCCAAACCACTGAACCACCCAGGGATCCCCCAGGGAAAGAATTCTTAAGAGGAGAGGAGGCCTTGGGGTGCCTATGGCTCAGTCAGAGCAACATGTGACTCTTGATCTCAGGATCATGAGTTTGAGCCCCATGTTGTGTACAGAGATTACTTAAATAAACATAATGAAAAAAAAAGAGGAGAGGAGGCCTAAAGATACTAATAGACAAGAGAGCATGAGGGTCCTGGTTTTGACTCCTTACTTCATTCCATTCACTTCCCCTCTTGAATAATAGTATCAGCATAGAACATAGGACTTTATTTTTTCTTTTTTTTTTTTTTTTTTTTTTAAATTTTTATTTATTTATGATAGTCACAGAGAGAGAGAGAGAGAGAGGCAGAGACACAGGCAGAGGGAGAAGCAGGCTCCATGCAGGGAGCCCGACATGGGACTCGATCCCGGGTCTCCAGGATCATGCCCTGGGCTGAAGGCAAGCACTAAATCGCTGAGCCACCTGGGCTGCCCAGAACATAGGACTTTAGACAGCACTGACCTGTCACCTCCAAGATCCTCAACTCCTAGGACCTGAATGCTGCTCAACAGCACATTAGCTCTGCTCATGGCTAAGTCACATAGTAGACTTATATGAAGTTTTCTGTCTACATATGCACTGGCTCTCTGGAGGTCTGCCCTAGCCTACCCAATCACACAGTCTCACCTAGTTTCAAATTCCATATTGCTGAATTCAGTCAGCTACCTCTCTGGGAGTAAGAATCAATTACATACATGTGGCATAGTTTCTAATAAATATGAAACCACCATTTCACTGGCACCAGTGGACCCTTACTTGTATTAGCAGCCAGCCCAGCGCACGATGTGATTCCAGGTTTTTGCCTTGATTCTGCACTGCAAAGGCAAAGGTCTACCTATTTCAGATGTATGTTGAGTTCAATATAGCAATGGGTACAACTATTAAAATATGATCATGAAACCTCAACTGATAATAGAAGTACAATATCAATATTATGGATAGCGGCTGCCCCACAGTAATCTGCACCAGTCAGATCACATGGAAAGGTCAGGTCTAGTTCCAGGGGTGAAATACTCAAAGAATTCATTACAGCAGCCAGGATAACTGGAGATTTGGAAATCAGTCTCTGGGAAAATGGTTAGAAAGAAAATGCAGGGCCTAGTTTGCCTGGGGAAAAAAAAAAGTGCTAAGGCTGTATAGTCCACATCAGGGCCTTTCCTCTCCAGCAACTGCTGGCTTAAGGGTCTCCTCTTGTAGCCTATTCCTTCTCCTTGATCCTTTCGTCAAGGGCTTATAGTTTCATCTGAAGTGTGGCCAGCTACTTATATGGTACTTATGAGGTCTCTTCTTAAATCTGCCTCTTTTTTCTTCTTACTCACTCAGCAGAGTCAAGGTTACTTCCTCTTGCCTGGCCTATTTCCAAAGGATTATTAACTTTATATGAAGTCAATACTTCAAAAATCCATGTTGAATATGAGGATAGGAAAGATCAGTTTTCTCCATTCATTTCTTAAAGAGCCATATCATAAGACTCCAGACCCTCTGTGAAACATATTGCTGAGCTGGCTAACATCTCCAAGATTCTTCCTTTCCTATGTTCTTTGCCTAGGATAACTATGGTGTCTCAGGGCTCAGGGGTGCCGGAATGGCAAACAGAAACAACATTTTCCCTGCTGAAGACCATAGCAGACATGGCAAATCAACCATGTCACTCTTTCTAACTGAACCAGGATTCTTCCTCAGAATCCACCTTAACAATCTAGACAGCCACTACTGATCAATGGACATTGACATAAAGGGTGAAACCTGCTTATCATTCATGCTTTATATAGCCCATGGAATAGGGAGTGTAAAATGATTATGTGGGAATGCCTCCTAATCTGCTGTGACCAGGGGGCACATTTAATGGTACTACAGAGGAAGTGTTGAGGCACCTACCTAATCAGGGAATCATTTTTTCTGCTTAAATCCCAATTGAGATAAGGTTCCCTCTGATGAGAGATTTCTTTCTGATGACTATAATCTTTATATTCTCTCCTATGTAGCAGAACACAAAAGGGCAGAGCACAGCCCAAAGCTACAAAGGAGAAACAGGACTGAGGCTAGCAGCAGCCACACAAAGATTCAAAGTAAAGTACTAAATGGGTAAAGTGTACAGTATGTGAATTATGTCTCAATATCTCAATGAAGCTGTCAAAAAAAAAAAAAAAGTTAATGGTAAAAATACTGGTTTCACCAGACCAACATTTAGTAGAGGGAATTAAAGGGAAGTAAAACCCCTTTAACATTATCATGAGAAAAACTTGACACAGTACAATGGATTTGCTTTTACATCGACCCAAGTTCACTAAGAACTTCCTACTGATAGCAATAAGTCCAGACCCTGACACAAAGCAACAATATCCCATTACAGACTAGCATGGGGCAAAATGGTATGGGTTATAAAACAGGCTCAAAAGAACTGAGAAGACTATAAATCTAGACTGAATCAGAAGAAAGACTAATTTCTTTTTTAAAAAAGATTTTAGGGGACCCCTGGGAGGCTCAGTGGTTTAGCGCCTGCCTTTGGCCCAGGGCGTGATCCTGGAGATCCGGGATTGAGTCCCGCATCAGGCTCCCTGCATGGAGCCTGCTTCTCCCTCTGCCTGTGTCTCTGCCTCTTTCTCTCTCTATGTCTATCATGAATAAATTAAAAAAAAAAGATTTTATTTGTTTGTTTGTTTATGAGAGAGAGAGAGAAAGAGAGAGCAGAGGGAACAGCAGAGAGGAGGGGAAAGAATCCCAAGCAGACTGGATGCTGAGCATGGAGCCCCATGCAGGGCTCAATCATGACCCTGAGATCACGACCTAAACTGAAACCAAAAGTAAGATGCCTTACCTCTCCCAGGTGTCCTGAGACTAATTTCTAAGAGAAAAGCATTCCAAAGAATATTCCGTAAACCACATTGGTTCTATATGATGTTAATAGATGAAACATGAAAAAAGGTTCCACAGTTACACAAGCTTGTGAAACACTGGGTTAAACAAAGCTGGAAAGTCTATATTGCAGGACTACTCAGAGCCTTTAAAACACTATTAAACATTGTGATAGGATAGAGTATGTAGTGTTTCCCAAAGGAATTTGTCTATAGATCCTTTTTATTCCCATAAAGTATCTCAAAGGATCAATGTTTCTAAGAATTATACTATAGGAAATGCTCATCTAAGCCATGCTTGGCTGAGGGCTTCACCAATTCCTTTACAAGGATAAAATTCAGAATTAATATGGGGAACTATAAATCATTTATAACTTGTATATAATTAAGTTTAAGTTAACTACATAGTAAAATATATATGGTTCTCATATGATTTAGATGAAGTTAATTCAACAAATCTTAAATTACCTCTTCTAAATAGTTGGGGTAGACTCTGGTTATGACAGCCAAGAGTCTGGTGGTGAAAACAGGTAAAACTAGATCAGGTACCACAGTAGCTGGACTCACCTCTGCCTGGGTGTGGCCTTTGGCATAGCTACACTCCTCAGGGTTAGAATGGTCAAATACCCTTTCTGGCCATTAGTTCCCTCTTATGCTTACACACACATCATCATCATCATAGAAACTTAAAATTGATCCTCAAGAACCACAACCAGGGATCTCTGGGTGGCGCAGCGGTTTAGCGCCTGCCTTTGGCCCAGGGCGCGATCCTGGAGACCCGGGATCGAATCCCACATCGGGCTCCCGGTGCATGGAGCCTGTTTCTCCCTCTGCCTGTGTCTCTGCCTCTCTCGCTCTCTCTGTGTGACTATCATAAATAAATAAAAATTAAAAAAAAAAAAAAAAAAGAACCACAACCAACTGATCCTCAATTTGACATCGCTGAATAACAACAGCAACAACAACAACAACAACAACAAATATATATCTCCTTGAACCAGCTCCTAAGAAGATAAGACCTAGATTGAACTCCTACTGGCCCCTGTCTACCAGTCCCCAAGGCCAGACCTTCTGGCCTCCTTTCTAGTGGACTTTCCCACTCCAGAGTCCCTTTCTAGAGCTCAGGAGTTCATTTGGCTGCCCCACAGTGAAGCTTTGGGTCATGTGCCAATTTCTGAACTCCAGCACAGAGCCAGATACAAAGCTAGGCCCAGCTCTGCCTCCTTCCTTCCTTCCTTTCTCTGGCCCAGATGGCCACATTCCCAGTAGAATCTCCTTAGGAAACAATGACTTGAGAGCCTGCTGAGCCACGCCTCTTGCTTCCTTCAGCCAGCATCTCTGGGTATCTACTGTTAACCTGATTCTCCTCTTCCTGTTCCCTTTGGGCCTCCCTGCACCTGTTCTCCCAGGGTCTGCTGGAAGGCATGAAGCAGCTAAGCCCAAGAAGATAAGTCTCCTATATCCTTTCTAGATACAAGGCTCCATCTGCCCTTTCAAGTTGAGAAGAGTCCTTGAGGTGAATCAGATTCAAGTGAAAAAGGCTCTGTTTTCTATTTCTTTTTCTTCTTTTCTTTCTCTCTTTTATGAAAAATTTATTTATTGGGCGCCTGGGTGGCTCAGTGGTTGAATGTCTCCCTTTGGCTCAGGTTGTGATCCTAGGGTCCTGGGATCGAGTCCCACATTGGGCTCCCTGCAGGGAACCTGCTTCTCCCTCTGCCTATGTCTCTGCCTCTCTCTCTGTGTCTCTCATGAATAAATAAATTAAAATCTTTTTTAAAAATTTATTTATTTGAGAGAGAGAGAGAGTGAGAGCATGGGGGCAAGTGGCAGAGGAAGAGGGATTGAGAATCTCAAGCAGACTTCATGCTGAGCATAGAACCTGATGCACAGCTCAATCTCCTGGCCTTGAGATCGTGACCTGAGCCAAAAATCAAAAGTTGGATGCTTAATCTACTGAGCCATCCAGGTGCCCCTGTTTTCCATTTCTTTTCACTCTGAGCAGCAGTCAGTCAAAAGCAGCAGGGGGCTGGAAATGATTCAGCTTGACACCCAACTACCCATGGAAGCCCCTGATTAAAAGGCTGAATTTAGAGCCTTTAAGAAGACAAGTCACCTCTGAGCAATCTCACTCCAGAAGCCTGCTCCCTTGGCACACCTTGCCTGGAAGACAGCAGCCTGGAAACTGCTTCTATACTAAGTGGAGCTTTCCAGGCTGGTATCCATCAGAGAAGAAGGGTTATGTATCCTTTTTCATTCTGACTCTTGCAGGTGAAGCAGTAACTCACACATCTATCCTAAAAGAAATCAATGAGGGGTGCCTGGGTGGCTCAGTCAGTTGAGCATCTAGCTCCTGATTTCAGCTTGGGTTGTAATCTCGGGGTCCTGGGACTGATGTGGGGCTCAGTATGGAGTATGCTTCTGCTCCTCTCTCCACACGCTCTCTTTCTCAAATAAATAAATGAATCAAATCTTTAAAGAAGAAAAAAAAAAAAAAAAAGAAAGAAAGAAATCAGTACAAGAGCCCAGCTCAACCAATTAGAGAGAAAATCGTTATAAGCTTAACCAGGATGATGGTAAAAGGCCAGGCCAGAAACTGCAACATAAAAACACTCTCTTAGCCAACAAAGGATTTTATTATTCCTTCATCAAAGTGCTGCTGGGAAACAACAACAACAACAACAACAACAAAGCAGCACCACTGGCTCCTTGTTGCCACCAATTCACTTGCATTCATCAAAGCAGGTTTCAGGGGAAAAGTAGTCACTGGTAGGTGAGTACGCTTCTCAGTATCCTATTTGAGGCTGTTGGGGGCCAGTATCACTCTGACAGGACTTTCCAGGACTCCTGAGTCCCTCATAACCCCAAGAATGCGGTTTCAAAAGCAGAGCAAGAAAAAACAGCAGCTTTCTCCCATATAAGCAGTCCCTGAAGCCAAGAAGTACACAAACAGCCCCCCTCAATTTCCTGGGGTCGTGATGGTGCCTCTTGCCTTCCAGATATCCATCCCGGAAACGTGGGAGTCATCCTTGACTCCCTACCTCTCCCCAGACCTCCAAACAGGTACCATATACTGCCTATTCTATTTTATTTGTATCTGTATAAGGATCCCTCTTTTCTTGCTGCTTTAGTATCAGCTTTCATCATCTCTTTCCTGGATTTTTACTGCACCACCTCCATTTTAGTTTTCCACCCTCCAATCTCACCTTTTCCCATCTCTCATCTGCTACTAGAGTGATAGTCCTAAACTCAAATTTGATCGTGCTATTCCCTTAATTAAACCCTTCATGCATTCAATTGTTTCTTCTCCATGCTCTTTGGCTGGCATGCTTGCCCTCACCTCATCTTCTTGATCTGCCAAGCTACTAGTCTTCATCTAAGCACCAGTTCAGCGGCATCTCCTCTGTGAAGCCTTCCCTGGTCACTTGATGAGAGCACTTCCTTTTTCCTTTGGCCCTTCTTGGTCTGGTTCTTACTTCGTGCAGTGCTCATTACCTGCATTACCTCAGTCCATCCTGACTGTGTGTATCCCTGAAGCAAGTAAGATTCTGTGTTATTAAGCCCAGCACAACATCTGGCAGAAAGTCATTTCTTAGTGTTTGTTGACTGAAGAGAGGAGTAGTAATGGAGAAAGGGGAGGCCTGAGCAAACCTGATCTTCACTTTGCAATACTAGAAGAGAGAGAAGGATATGCCTCTTCTCAGAACCTGAGAAATACTACTGGGTCATAAGCCACATGGACCCACTAGGAGAATTTACCCTTAAACTGAAAAGCCATCTAATTACAAGAAGGTGACTTAAGGCTCCCAGACTAAAGAATATATATAGGTCAGTTTTTCACTGTGGGTTCCTGCTATCTTTACAATGTTCTCTCTGCCACTTTCAGGAGCTACTGTGGCCTACTCACTGAATTACTGCCTTGACCATCCCCATCTCCGAGTGTCAACAGGCAAGAGGAGTCTGGGATATCTTTCCAAACTCATGTGGTCAAAGGGGGTCAAACTTCAGCATTCCTCATCTTCTCCCAAGGGCAGTGTCACTATTTCTCAGGAGCACCCTCCACTGATTTTCACTCTCCCCTGACATATATCTAAAAGCTTCCTATAGCTGTTTGAGCCCATCCTTTTCCTGGCCACCTATTAGAGAAATCTCACTTGTCTCTATCCTTAAAGTACCCAGAAATGAGCATATGCTCATGAACTAAACAAATGAGTTAATGGATAATACGGGTTTCAAGGAGGACAGACTAGCATTTCTTTCAGACATACAAAGACCCCATCTGGTGCCGTATTCTTTTTTTTTTTTTTTTGGTCTCTTAGGTTCTGAAAACACAAGAGGTAAGATGTTTGCCTGACATAATTAAGTCCTTAAAAGCTCCATTTGTTTTGTTCTTGTTTTTGCAACAAATCTCTTCCTCTCCAATTGCAGCCAAAGAGAAGACATAGACTGTGAGGCTGCACAAACCAGCCGAACAAATAGGGCCAGAAAACCTATTCCTGCTTGCTCACTTACACAATAGCCCAAATTCAACCCAACTGCTCTACAGAGAGCCTTGGACATCTGGGAGCTTCCCTAGATCAGTGAGGTGCATGTGTGGCTGGGACACAGAACTGAGTACAAAGTGTGCCTATCTCTGGCAGTTTCTTCAGGAAAATCTGAGTGCTCAGAAACACTCAGGATTGTCTAGGAGATGAACACAGCAGGAGTGGAGCATGGGGACTATGTCTCCAAGAGGAGTTCTCATTCCTTTCATAAGGAGACAGGAAGAGACCCTGGGGAGCTCTCAGTGATAGGCCCAGGCCTGGTTCAGCTGCTGAGATGCAGCCAGGCCAATTAAATAATTGTGATGGGAAAAGAAGGGAAGCCACTCCTTTCAGGCAAACTCCCACCCCAGACAGAAGGCTCCATGCAGCTGTGGCAACAGCAGCAGCAACAACAGGGCAGGGATCTCTTCCTCTTCCTCCCACTTAGCTGAGAACTAATGCTTAAATTAGCACCTTAGAAACACCCAGATCTGCTGGCTGTGCCTTCTCTCCCAGCTCCTGCCACTCCCTTAGGCCCCCTTTTTAAGCTTGAGGTTCTCTTTCAAGTAAATAAGAAAAAAATAAAAATCTTCTCCCCTAGAACTAGAGCTTTTCAAGTAAAGAATGCCCTCTGGATTCTTTCCAACCACTATAGGCTAGGGAGGGTTCTTTAATGATGGAGTCCCTGTAACAGGCCTCTATTGGTACAGTGTGGGCCAGATGCTGATATCAGCATTGTCTTGTTTCCATTATGGCTAACGGAGACAGCCCCCACTCTGCCCTCAGAGGGGCTCTCACCGAAGGAGTGAGCATGAACAATAAAACTTCTACCAAACTGTATCTGTGTTGCTAACTACTGTGTCCCCAATACCTAGTGTAATATCTGGAACAGAGCAGATACTACATAAATATTTGGTGAATAAATTAGCTAAAACAGTGATATTAGCTCCCTATGATATTCCTGGGAAGACAGGGTGAGGAGCTATTGTTTAAATTTTAAAGAGATAGTCTGTCTTTGTTTGATAAATGAGAAAACTGAGTCCAGAGAAGAGAAGAGACTTCCTAGAGGTCTCAATTAAAAAAAAAAAAAAAGGCAAAAAATGAAATAGGTCACAGTTGAGTCCAAGCCTGGGACCCTAGTTTTTATGGTCTACCCAAATACCTCTAAAGAGCCACTTTGCCCTTCTCTTCTGTGGTATACCACTTTGATTCCTTATGCCTTGAAACAAAGGCTCTTCCAGAAACTCCACCCAAGAGTCTGATGGTCTCAGTAATACACAGAGCATTTAAGGAGTTCTGAGGATCCTCTAAACTTCAATCTGGGAACAGAGGTCAAGAGGTAGAGATCTATAGGGCAACATCTATGCCTCCAAATGGAAGGATGACTGTATTGCCACTTCCAAAAGGCTCTCATTAACCTCAACAAAGTATCCTCCTGCAGCAAAGGGCTCCTTTAGCCTTCAAGGAGAGGGTCTGAAGGCAGGCACAGCTTTTCTGATAAGTGCCTCCTTGCATAAACATTTCTACTCCAGAGTCACACAGACCAGAAGCACCTCAGGAGTCTTTTGGGGTCACTATTCAAACTATCCTTGAGAACTTCAGGTGATAATAAAGGCACCAAGGACAACTAAGAAGGCCTTGTGACACCATTCCTTCCCCCTTTTCCTTGGACAACTACTGCCTACCTTCTTAGGAACCCCAGATGGGAGGCAAGAACCAACTCATTGCTTTCTTCTCCTGACTCACTTGGACCTCTTCCTCCTACTTCATCCACCCTCCCTTTTGATTCTTGATTAGATGGTTAGAACTGGAAGGGCAATCTAGTTTGACAAGCCAGGCTGGAAAGATAATCTAGAAAGGAATGTTCTCTTCAGCCAGCCTAAAGTTCTTCAAGTTCGTGGGACAGACTTCTCACCAGGATTTTCTGGCCCCAAAATATTCCAATGATGGCATCGGGCTAGGAAAAAAGTCCATCAGGATCTCTTTCCCCACTTTAATATTATGGTATACTTTTGTAAATCTGTTTGGGCTTCTAGAACTAAGTAATCACAAAAAGGGGAAAAGGCCACTCATCTCCTGCTATTGTAAATCTCTGTTTGGGCTTCTAGAACTAAGTAATCACAAAAAGGGGAAAAGGCCACTTGTCTCCTGCTAGGTGGTTCCTAATGATTCTGTCTACCATTCCCCCAAAAGGTGTGGCTTAGAGTGGGTGATGGGTCCCTGCCAAGATCTGTCTGGTCTGCTGTAATGGTTAACTACTTGCTCAGGAAGCTACAAAGCACATCTGTTAGCCAGGGGCCCAAGGGCCTAGGAATAGAACCTATTCCTCACCTCTCTGCCTAACATAGAAGGAGGAGCCTTAGGGAGCTCCAGATCTTCAAGCTTTGGAGAGCTCTGTTTAGCTCCAGCAGAGCTCAGAGAATAGGGCATCCACACCTTCAGGGTCCTGGCCTGCCCTGTTTCCTTCCTTCCAGCTCCCGCTCGGGTTCCAAGGAGGAAGGGAGATGGAAAAGTGAACAGAGCTGGGCACTCCCTCCCTTCCCCCTCTCCCTGTACCAGCTGCCTAGGCCTTGGCGGCGCCTCTCGCCCCGCTGCCCACAGCCGAATGAACAAGCCCGTCAGGCAGCCCCCTTGAGCGGTGGCCACCGCGCATGGTCTCCCCACGACTGGCCTCGGTCGCCCGCGTCGCCCTCCCCTTTCCATCCCCTTCGCGCCGGCAACGATGACATCATTCCTCCCAGACTCCGGGACCGCGGACTGGCAGCAGGATGGGCGCCCAGCAAAGACTCAATGCACGTAGGCCGAAGATGCTGGGGGCTCTTCCGAAAGGGTGGGCACAGGCGGTTCCAGAGCGACCCCGCCCCCTCTCCTGTCGGTTCCCGAGCTGTCTCATCCGCGCCCCTGTTTCTCCACCTCCCCGCGGTGCTCTCTCCTCCGCGACTCCGGCTCTAGCAACCCCCTACGCCTAAGACTCCCTGCGCTCTCCTCCGGAGAAGAACAGCATTCAGGGGTCCTGCACCGACCCCCTCGGCCCCAGACCCGCATTCCCATCCGTATCCAGCTAACTGGAGGGATGGCCCCCTTCCTCCTCTGCCAGTCTATTCCCAGTCCCTTTTAGCCTAATTGCTCCTGGCCCCCTCCCCCGCTCTGAGCATCACAGGCCTCTAGGGCTAAGCGGCTCCTCACCTCTCAACGCAGCCCCCAGGGCCTGCCGGCGGCGGGGCCCCAAGAGAGTTCCCTTCCTTTCCCAGTTAAGGGCCTCCCCTAGCAGTGTGCACCATTGTGCCCCAAACGTTCCGACCGACGGTCCTCCCCGAAGCTCCCTTGGCCTGTCTTTGCTGACAGAGCCCTGAGCCTTTACAGGCCCCTTTCTGTCACCCCGCGTATTCTCCCACGGGTTTCTTGTGTTCTCGTCCTGCAAGCCCCCCTCCCCCGGCGATGCGATTTCAAGGCTCGCGTTGCCCCATCCCAAGGCGCCCCCTCCGCAGTCACCAGGGCCTGATTCCCTCCCTCGCCCTCGGGCAGCGCCCCCTCCCGGTCCTGGCCTGCCCGCCGCCCGCCCCCTCACCAGCGGCTGCATCTCCGAGTGCGCGGTGGGCACCTGGAACCGGTCGATCTCCTCCATCATGGTGCCGGCGGGCGAGCGGGCCAGGGGCCGGGCGCGGCCAGGGACGCCGACGGGACCGCGCGGGGCGGCGGCCCCAGGAGTCGGGTGGGCGGTGCAGACTAGGCCGCCCGGGACGAGTCGGGCGGGCAAGTGTCGGGACAGACGGAGGGACGGGCGAGGGGCGGGAGGTTCGCCTGCTGGCTAAGACCGGCGTGGCTCCGTGGGCTCGCCTTAGTGCTACCGCGGCTGTGGCCGGGCCGAGCCGCAGGTCTTGCCTCGCCTCCTCCTCCGCCGCCGCCTCCTGTCAGCAGCTCAGCCACTGCGGTGACTCGGCAACTCCACTTCCGGGTCCGGGACACCGCCTGAACTTGCATTATTCATGAGGAGGCGGTGCCTGGTTGCTCTAGCCCCTCCCACATGCGGGAGTTCTAATGCAAGCTGCCGCGCGCGGGTCGTATTATTCCTGAGGGGGCGGGTCTTGTGGAGCCGGAGGTTCCCCGAGCGCGCAGCCCCGCCTCTCCCTCGAGCCGGGAGGGGGCGTCAGAGGCGCCTGCGCCTTGGCTAACGGTTGGTTGCTGGGCAACCGCGTCAGGGAGGAGCAGATTCTATACTGCAAGGGCGCGGGGACCCACAACGAAGGCTGTCCCCAAAGAACCCCTGCGATTGGGAATTTGAGTGACAAAGAATCCAGATTTCCTGTGCGTGATCGAGGGGACAAACTACTTGTCCTCAGGAAAGAGAGCATTTTGTAGGTGTTCCAAGTGTAGAGGTGTTTCCTGCGTCTATCAAGATGCCCCAGAAACAGCCGCCTCGTAGGCAGGTAACACAAACCCCGACTGCTCTCTCCCAACGACCTCTGCCCTTCTCCACCAATGACCACTGATACTTTTATTGATCCTTCATCGTCCTTTCTCTGTTGACCCTTAAACTTCTCTCTCCCTGTGACCCCTGGCCTGTGTTCCCACTGACCTCTAACCCTGTCCTCTCTCCCTCTAATCCTAGCTCCCTCTCCCACACTGCCCCTGACCCACTATTTCCTACTTCCCTTTCACTTGTCCTCCTTTCATCTTTCCATTTCCTCTCTCCACTCATATCGCAAACCCTTCTGACCAACCCGTCTTCCTTAACCCCCACCCTGACTCATGTGTCCCTCATTGCCCTCACATTCTTGTTCCAAAGAAATTCTTTTTCTAGACCTTTGCTGGATTCCCAGTGCTGGGCTAGGTGGGGACACAGGCCTTTGAGAACCCACAGAAGGAGTGCAAGAGAATTGTACAGCAGACAGAACAGATTATGTACAGGAATTTAGCTTAGATTTTCTGTGCTGGGTGACTTTTCAGGAGAGAGAGATCAGGTAAAGAGGAAGAGGAGAGAGACCTTTCTCTCATTCTTGCCCACGCCACTACCTCACACACCTGCACACCCCAAACACTGGCCCCTGACTATTTCTGGAACCTCATATGTCTCTCTCTGCTCTGAGCCCCTGGACCAGTCCTGTGACCCATTCAGCCATGTGAACATTGGGTCTTTGTTGCCACCTGGCCAGATGTCATTCCTTCTCATAGGAAACCCAAGAGTTGGCCCCTTCAACCACCAAGTACAGAGTTCTATTTTCACCCCCAGCATCACTCTTGATAGAAGGTGAGGTAAGACCTGGCTTCTCAAGGATCCCTCTGTGGTTGCCACTCAGTCCTTTAAAAATTCACTTTTCCAAGCCCTTTATGAGTTATCACTGTGTAGCTAATATGCAGTTTCTAGGTTTGTGAAGCAGGACTTCTATTTATTTATTCTAAATTTCCCTCATTCAGATGTAGGTATTTTGAGGTTTGGAGAGCAAACCTGTGTCCATCCTGTTTGTGACCTTACATATTTTGGTCTGGCCTTCTCTTTATTAGCCTTTGCTACTTTGCTTCTTTGGCCTTCCATAGCAAGTGGACTCATCTTTCTTAAATCTCAGCAACGGTGAAGAGGCTGCTATTCCTGCATGGCCACGCCCTAGTTTTATGTTGGGGTTGAGCTGTGTTTTGAAACTCAGTGTGTTGTACTTGGGCCTACTGACTTAATTTACATGAAGTTTGTTTTAAATTCAGCATTACTGATGTCTGATTCACATATGGTGAGATGGACATTTTAGTTGTACATGTTGACAAATTTTGAAAAATGTATACAGTTGTGAGCCACCACCACAACTGAGATATAGAACACTTCCTCTACCTCCAAATTTCCTTGTGCCTCATTCCCAGTCAGTTTTCCCCAGCCCCCTACCCCCAGGTAACCGCTTCTTCCTGTCACTGCAGATTATATTTATCTTTTCTAGCACTTATAGTTTGAACAAGCTTGGGGTCAGTTTCTTCAGCCCATTAGGGGAGACATTAAAGGCTAGTTTCACTGAGAGCAGAGAGAGGTGACAACAGACAGAAAACAGAAACCTGGGTCAACTGGCTCTGTACACATCAGCGCTGCCCTCTGGAGGGAGGAGTTGTTTTACTATTGTGTAAATATTGGTGTGTGGGTGTTAGAAAAGGTTGGGTTGTGCTAGGTTGTACTCTTCAGTCTCTTGTCTCAGCGAAGGGCAATCTGAGTCAGTGGTGAGCTGGGCTTGGGACAGTCTAGAAAGGTTTGAGAAGTTACTCCTTTCCTCTGGAAACTCAGTCCCGTGGGGGAGACAGAACATAGGCACACAAAGATAAAAGAGGATGGGATCCCTGGGGCTGGCAGGAAGAGAGACGTGGAGGTTGAAGCGGCAGAAAAGCTTCAGGAAGGAGGTATCTATGATTTGGATGCCTGTAGTGGAGAGGGAAGGTCAGGATTGAGCTTGTTAGGGGACAGAGAAGAGTTTAACTCCATTGTTCATCTCACTCCACTGATCAGACCTTTCAATGGCTTCCTCTTGCTCTCAGGATAAAATCCCAAAAGTCTGACTTGTTTTGTTTGGCCTGCAAGGTCTAGCCTTTCTACCAACCCTACTTCAAATACCACCATCGCTCTGTGACAATTCCACAGTCCCAGCACACTGAACTGCCCTCACTTCCTGGAAGGTGACATCCACACACTCCTCTCCTCTAGGCCTTTGAAACTCCTGTTTCCTCTACCTGCTTGGTATAATCATTTCTGTCTGCTGCCACCTGTTCCATGCCACTCTGCCTCACGTCTCTTCATTTCCTGGCCATACATCAGGTCTCAGCCTGGTTGTCATATTCTATAAGGGATTAAGTCCCCTTTCTTTTTTTTATTTATTTTTTTAAAGATTTTATTTATTTATTCATAGAGACAGAGAGAGAGAGAGGCAGAGACACAGGCAGAGGGAGAAGCAGGCTCCATGCAGGGAGCCCGACATGGGACTCGATCCAGGATCTCCAGGATCACACCCTGGGCTGCAGGCGGCGCTAAACCGCTGCGCCACCAAGGCTTCCCTAAGTTTCCTTTCTGGAGGCAGGATAGGGTAGCCCCCTGAGACTATAAACTCAGTGATAGCAAAGATCATGTCTGTCTCATTCATTGACGAGTCCCCTGAACCTAGCACAATGTCTGGAATATATTAAATTCTGAACATGAATTGAATATGAGTTCTGAATGTCTGGAGCTGTTCTTTAGAAGTTTTGATCTGAGTGTTTGAGGGATAGGAAGGGGTAAGCCTGGGATGAAGAGACTAGTGGGGAGTAATAACAAGAAAATGTCACTGTAGAAGCATGTTCTGGTTCTGGGTTCATGTTTATATCTGCTTTGGCAGTAGGGCTATGAATGATTCAAATTTGAATCACATATACCCATGCCTCAAGAGCTGGGCATTAGAGATTTAAGAGGTCAATAATTCTGATAATATAAATTGTCATTCTCATTCAACAATTATTTATTGATCACCTACTATATACCAGGTACTGTTCTAGGTATTGGTGATATAGCACTAAACAAATCAAACCAAAATCCCTATTCTCATGGAGTTTACCTTTTAGTTGGAGGTAAATTGTCAATAAATAAATAAGTAAAATATATGGTTTATCAGATGCTTATAGGTATCAAGGATTAAAATAAAGCAGGGAAATGGAGTAGGAAGTTCAGGAAACCAGAAGATTATGATTTAAATATAGTCATCAGAGAAGGCCTGACAAAGGTGGCATTTGAGAAAGACCTGAAGTAAATGAACAAGTTAGCCTCCAGACAGACATAGCAAGTGTAAAGTTCCTAAGATGGAAGCTTGCTATACATGTTCTGGATCAGCAAGGAAGGGAAGGAGGAAAGTGACAGGAAATAAAGTCAGAGGTGTATCCTTCTACTCCATAGGGTTAATCAAATAGCCCAGGGCATATTAAATTGGTGCTGATAGAGTTCCATGAATCATAATTTGTAGTTAAAATGCATGAATGTCAGGCACCATAAACCATGAACAGCTCAAAACATCACCGGTAATGCCCCAATAACAGAGTGTCCTTCCTGAAAATTTTGAGAATTCCAACTGGCTACATGTGTATGTGTGCAGGAGGAGTTTTGCAACGTTGCCAAACATTGCCTGGCAGCCAGACTTCTTAGTAGAGAACTGAATTAGAGTCTTCTGTGAACTCCAGTTAAAAGCTAATTTTAGTTTATGACTAACAAATTTTAGTACTTCTTTATAACTCAGTTAGTTACCATAAAAAAAAAATCAGTCGGGAATTTTGCATCATTTGTCTAGGAGAGCCAAAGAAAAGGCTTGCATTTTTAGATCATTTTATGGTCTCTCCAGAGGTCTCTCATGGTTGATACTTTTAGAACTGATGATCTTGATGAGGGTGACTAGGTTAGGGGAAAATTGGCAAGAATCCATGCAAGGCCAAAAAAGAATCTTAGGTGATTCAGAGATTTTGAGTCTGGTGACTGGGCCTGGGATCCCATAGAAGAAAGGACAAGAGGAGTTGAGCAGAATCTGAGAGCAGTTGAAGTGTTTCTATATGTTCAAAGTAAGATATCCACACTCTTATAACCCTTCTCCTCAGTGTCATCCTTACACCTCTTATCTTCCTCAAGCCCTAGATATGATCCTTTGTCACTTTATCTCCTAAATATCTCTCAAATCAAACCACTTTTTTCATATTCACTACCACCTCCTTAGCCCAGCCTACATCATCTCTCACCCAGAGTGCTGTGAAAGCCTTGTAACTGGTATTGCCCTCATCTACTCATACCCCTTCTAATCCTTTCTCAACAGCTACATCAAGTGATTTTTTCAAACTGTCCATTTGATTATGTCATTCCCACTCAGAACCTTTCAGTGACTTCCCATTGCTCTTAGTATAGGGACAAATTTTTTAGATAACCTTTCAGGGGCCTATATGGGCTGAGGCCCACTGGGATCTCTAAGCCTTAATTTTATCACTCTTACCCTATTATAGCTGTACTTTAATTCTATGTACTGTTCCTTCTTTCTGGAACACTTTTCAAATCCTTCCTCACATATGTACTCCTAAGATTTCAGACCAATTATCAATCCGCATTACCTGCCCCAATGCTGCTGCCCTATTAATGAAGATAGGGTTGTTTCCTCTATTATGTAGTAATATACCTTGATCCTTTCTTCCTTAGCCTGCATCCTAGTATGTACTTATTTACTTGTTTGTGTAATTATTTGATTATTGTATGTCTCTCCTATTAGACTGTGAACTCCTCAAGAGTAGGACCTATGGATGTTTTTGCTCACAACTGTTCTCAAGCTCCTAACACAGTGGCCATCACATCAGAAGCTCTCAATAAATGCCTATTGGGTGAATGATAGGATGTGATTGGAAAGTAGCATAGAGTGTTATGAAAAGCCTGTTATAGGTTTTCTTAACACTGATTCTGGGGGAATGAGGGAAGACTTCTAGGAGGAGTACCATGATCTAAAGTTTGGACAGGGGATCCCTGGGTGGCTCAGCAGTTTGGCACCTGCCTTTGGCCCAGGGCGCGAACCTGGAGTCCCCGGATCGAGTCCCGTGTCGGGCTCCTGGCATGGAGCCAGCTTCTCCCTCCTCCTGTGTCTCTGCCTCTCTCTCTCTCTCTCTCATAAATAAATAAATAAATAAATAAATAAATAAATAAATAAATCTTTTTAAAAATTTAAAAAAAAATAAAGTTTGGAAAAAGAGGGATGCCTGGGTGGCTCAGTGGTTGACCCTCTGCCTTTGGCTCAGGGCATGATCCCAGAGTCCCAGGATCAAGTCCCACATGGGGCTTCCTGCATGGAGCCTGCTTCTCCCTCTGCCTATGTCTCTGGCTCTCTCTCTCTGTGTCTCTCATGAATAAATAAATAAAATCTTTTAAAAAATAAAAAAATAGGGGATCTCTGGGTGGCTAAGCGGTTTGGCACCTGCCTTCGGCCTGGGGCATGGTCCTGGAGTCCCAGGATCGAGTCCCACATTGGGCTCCCTGCATAGGGCCTGCTTCTCCCTCTACTTGTGTCTCTGCCTCTCTCTCTCTCTCTGTCTCTCATGAATGAATAAATACAATCTTTAAAAATAAATTAAAAAATAAAAATAAAGCTTGGACAAAGGAAGAATAGTTCAAAATGTAGGATAAGAAGTGACCAGAGAAGTTAGAAGACATCACAGAATAGAAGGTATACAAGAACATACATAGAAGACAAGGAAGAATAATGTCCTAAAGAAGAGTGTTTATAGTGAGTTTACAGTGTTTATATAATATGTGGTCAGTTGTGTCACATGATGCTAAGGGGTCAATGAAGATAAGAACTAGACAGAGCCATTAGATGTAATAATTAGGGGATGCCTGGGTGGCTCAGCAGTTTAGCGCCTGCCTTTGGCCCAGGGTGTGATCCTGGAGTCCTTGGATTAAGTCCTACATCAGGCTCCCTGCATGGAGCCTGCTTCTCCCTCTGCCTATGTCTCTGCCTCTCTCTGTGTGTGTCTCTTATGAATAAATAAATAAAATCTTAAAAAAAAAAGATATAATAATTAGGAAGTCACTGGGGACCTCGGAAAGAACAATTTTCTTTTTTATTTTATTTTTTTATTAGAGAGAGAGAATGAGTAGAGGGATGGGCAGAGAGAAAGGAAGAAGCAGATTCCCCACTGAGCAGGGAGCCCTATGTGGTGCTCTATCCCAGGACCCTGGGATCATGACCTGAGCTAAAGGCAGACACTTAACCAATTGAGCCACCCAGGCACCCCAGAAAGAACAATTTTCCAGTTAAAAGCCAGTTTGAATTGAGCTAAAAAGAAAGTAAAGACTATATAGACAATGATTTGTTTGTTTATTTATTTATTTATTTATTTATTTATTTATTTATTTATTTACTTACTTACTTATTTAGGGATGAAAGTAAGACTTGAATATGTTAAATGCTAAGGGGAGGGACCCTGGCATAGAGAAGAAGGAGAATCAGGAGACATAAAATATTGACTACAGCCAAGTCTCTGAGGAGGAGAGGGTGGATTGGTTGTGGACAGGAGACAGAACACTGTAACAGGAGAAAAGAAAGGAGGAAGGGATGGATGCAGATGATGATAATTTAGAGGTTTAGTGGCAGGAAGTTGAGAGAATTTTCTCTTCTCTTCCCGTAGTAGTGTTATGGAATTCCTTCTGGAAGTGATAACTAGAAAACAAATTTTGCCAATGGCTGTTCCATTTTGTTATGATTATAGTCATGCTATTTTCAGAGTTATAGTCTGAGGTTTGTCATGCACAATTATCAGATTACAAAACAGCTGTGAGCATTTGCAGCCAGAACTTGGTCTCCTCCTATTTACTGTAGAACCTAGCACATTGTTAGTACTCAGTACATGCCAGGTACTCGAATAACAATGGCAGAGGGCTCTTGTGCTTATCCCTAGGCTTTGCAGCCTGCAAGCTGATGCTGAAGAGTAATTTTGATTCTCTGGCTCCAGCTGTAAGCAAGTGACATGAAATTGTTTTCTGCCAGTTAGGGATTTGTATGGAGCGTTCAGTCTTCCCTATCACTGAGACAGAATTGTATGTAAGAAGCAAGTAAAGGACACAGCTGTTGTCAACCTTTTTCACTGTCTGTATCTCAAAACACTTTGTACCACTCATGGAGTCACTAGATTTGAGAACTCTTAGAGGTGGGGCCAACTCAGCCTTGGTTCTTCTTTAGCTGTCATCCTAGGATCTGGTACATATTAGATGCTTAATAAATACTGGATGAATGAATAATGACTGAATGAATCAGTTGATGAGTAAATAAATGCATGATGGAAAGGTATGTATAACAATACTCTGAATGCTAGCTTTTCTTTCTGGGCCTGCATTAGAAGCTGCTCAGGCCTTTGTCTTAGTCAAAGCAGCTTCATTCTATTAATTATGTGTGTGTTGAGGGGGGATCCCTGGGTGGCTCAGCAGTTTGGCGCCTGCCTTTGGCCCAGGGCGCAATCCTGGAGTCCTGGGATCGAGTCCCGCGTCAGGCTCCTGGCATGGAGCCTGCTTCTCCCTCCTCCTGAATCTCTGCCTCTCTTTCCTTCTATGCCTATAATAAATAAATAAATAAATAAATAAATAAGTAAGTAAGTAAGTAAGTAAGTAAATCTTTAAAAAATAATAATAATTATGTAGGGACCCTACTACTGATGTTAAGCTTTTTTCCCTACTTTTATTTTTACCTCACATCCATTTTCTTATTTACTTAATTTTTTCATGTGTCATATATTTAGCCTCAAATATTGCTTCGAGACAAATTGGAATATAAATGGATAAAAAAAAAATCTGCTGATCCTAGAGTGCCTGGGTAGCTCAGTCTATAAGCTTCTGAATCAAGTCAGGATCTCAGGGTTGTGAGATCTAGCCCCATGAGGTGGGACTGGCACTGGTTGGCACTGGGTGTGGAGCCTGCTTAACATTCTCTCTCTCCCTTTCCCTCTGCCCACTCCACCCTCCTTTGTGTGTGCTCTCTGGCTCTCTCTCTCTCTCTCTCTCTCTCTAAAAAAAAAAAAAAGAAAGAAAGAAGAAAGAGAAAGAAAGAAAGAAAGAAAGAAAGAAAGAAAGAAAGAAAGAAAGAAAGAAAGAAAGAAAGAAAGAAAGAAAGAAAAAAGGAGGGGGGAATCTGCTGATCTCTAGACAGACACATGGTTACAAGTCTCTGTATCTTTGTTAATGATTTTGTTCCTTTGCCTGGATTGCCCAAGGCATTCCTACTTCTGCTCTTTATGAGCCTGGCAAACTCTAAGGCACACAAATTTTAGTCAAGCTCTTTAAATTGCAAAGAACAGAGGCTCAACTCAAGTTATCTCAAGTTATTTTTTTTTTTTTTTTTTTTTAAGTTATCTCAAGTTAAAGGAGGGTTGGCTAAAGGGAGAAAGGTTATATGTGGGGGTTTGAGGATGAGTATTATAAATATATAAGTAGCCTAGAATCAGAATTGGAAAACTATTGGTTCTGAAACAGATTAAGTACTAATTACTTTCTCTGTATCTCTCATAGCCTCTCTTCTTCTCTTAGCAACTATGTTTCATTCCTTATTTTCATTTCCCAAACAGCCAACTTTTTTATGGTTTCTGCTCCCTCATAACTTTAGTGTGTTTCCAGCCCATCATGCCACTTTGGCCTCTCTCTAACTCAGAAACATCTCCATACTATCTCCATCCAATCACCACTTCTCTCAGTAGTCCCAGTTCAAATTCTTGGAGAAGGAACCTGATTGACCCTAGCTTATCTGTTCACGCTAGACTGTATCACAGAGGGACAAGATCCCATGGCTTTCTAAGCAGCCAAAGCTGTGAGGGCAGTTTCTCTTACACGGTACAAGGTATAACCTGCTTTACTACAAAGTAACTTCTACATTGTTTCTGAAAAATCTCTTTCTCATATATTGTGCAGGAAGGACCTCAGATTTCTTCCAACCCAGTGCCTCCATACAGGGCTGATATTTACATTATAAAAGGTTCCTTTACAAAAGGCTTTACTTTAGGCTTGTTGTTTGTGTGTGTGTGTGTGTGTGTTTCTGCAATGAATTTTAAAATGCAGCACACTATGTATAACTTTTAAAGGCCTTGGTATAGGGAATTTATATTCTGGCCATGATGGAACAATCCATACTGGACTTGCTCTCCCATTTAAACAGCTATAATTTTGGACATGTGCCACATTCCCTCAGGACAGTGACTCCTGAGGGAAAGAAAGCACCCAATGTGAGTCATGTGTTTATCCTTGCTCTCTGGCTGGGGACAATTTCTTGACCTTGGCTCAGGGAGGTAGATTCCAAAGGAGTGCTGATACCAGTGAGATAACCCATATGTTAAAAGTAGCAGACAATGACTTTAAAGCAACTATTATAAATATATTTATAGACTTACAGAAAATATTGACTTAATGGATGGGGAATCTAAGCAGAAAAATGGAAACAATAGAAAAATATCAGAATGGAAAAGTAACTGGATGGGCTGAATGTGAAGATGAGTCCATTGAAATGATCTAACCTGAAGATCAGAGAGAAATAAGATTAAAAAATATGAGTCTTGACTTCTGGGAACACGTCATATACATATATGTATATACATATACATATATGTATCCTATTGGAATCCCAGAAGGAAATAGAGGAGGAGGAGAGAGATTTGAAGAAATAGTGGCCAAAATTTCTTAAATTTGGTGGAAAACATATAGTATTATCAGAAGTTCAGTGAGTCCCAAGCAGGATAAGTACAAAGAAAACCACCCTTAGGTCCCTCATAGTCAAAATACTGAAAGCCAAAGATAAAAATAAAATCTTGAAAGTAGGCAGAACAAAATGACACATTGCATAAAGGGTAATAGTGATATGATTATGGCTGACTTCTCATTGTAAACAATGGAGGTCAGAAGACAATGTAAGGATATATTTAAAGCACTGAAAGAAAATTACTGTCAACACAGAATTCTACATCTAGCAAAAATATCCCTCAAATAAGAAAAGTGAAATAAATACATCTTCAAATAAACTAAAGCTGAGAGAACTTATCATTAACAGACCTCCACTATAGGAAGTACTAAATGAAGTTCTGTAGGCTAAAGGAAAAATGATACTGATAGAAGCTCTATCTATGGGAAAGACCAAAAAGTACTAGAAATGATAAGTATGTGGCTAAAGATAAAAAACTAGCTCTTTTCCCTTCATTTTCTTAAAAGGCATATGACTGTTTAAAGCAAAATAATACCATTATAAGATGGGACTTATAATGTATATAGAAATAAAATACGTGATAACAATGGGGCAAAATATGAGGTTGTGGTGGTAAATGGAATTAAGATGTTATAAGGTTATTACATTGTGAAATATAAAGTGGTATGTTATTTATTCTTAGTGGACTATGATAAGTTTAGGATGCTCATTGTAAACCTTAGAGTAACCATTAAAAAGTAACACAAAAAGGCACAGATAAAAAGCCGATGGAGATTATAAAATGAAATACTAAAAGAACTCAGTTAACAGAAGAAGGGAGAAGGTGTACAGAGGAACACAATGAGCAGATGGAGGGAGGCAAATCATAAGAGACTCTTAACTATAGGAAACAAACTGAGGGTTGCTGGAGGAGATGGGGGTGGAGGGATGGGATAACTGGGTGATGAGCATTAAGGAGGGCACTTGATGTAATGAGCACTGGGTGTTATATGTAACTGATGAATCACTACATTCTACCCCTGAAACTAATAATATATGTTAACTTAATTGAATTTAAGTAAAAGGTTAAAAAAAAAAAAAAAAGCAGATGGGAAAACAAAGAGCAACATAATAAAGACCACCATACCATTGCTTTCAATTACAAGGTAGAGTTTCTCAAGCTATGGAGGGAAAAAGCAAGACCCAAATAAATGCTGCCTATAAAAGTACAGTTTAAACATAAAGACATAGAAAAGGTGAAAATAAAAGAGTAGAAAAAGTATACCCTGATAATGGCAAGTTGTGTGGCTCTAGTATTATCAGAACTAAGTGTAGGCTTCAAGACCAGGAATATTCTCAATGATAAGTAGAGACATTTCATAATGATAAATAAATGACATTCTCTCAAGAGGAGACTTAAAATCACAAACATGTATGCACCTATTAATAGAAGTTCAAGATAAATGAATAAAAAACTGACAGGGCAGCCCAGGTGACTCAGCAGTTTAGTGCCGCCTTTGGCCCAGGGTATGATCCTGGGGACCCAGAATGGAGTCCCTTGTCAGGCTCCCTGCATGGGCCTCTGCCTCTGCCTCTGCCTCTCTCTCTCCGTGTCTCTCATGAATAAATAAATAAAATCTTAAAAAAAAAAAAAAAAAAAAACCTGACAGAGCTTACGGGAGAAATAGAAAAATACACAAAGATAGTTCATTTTAATACTTGTCTCTCAGTTATTGGAAGATAATGACCTAATTAACATTTGTAGAACACTACAGCTAAGAATTGGAGAATGAAAATTATATCCAAGAACTGCAGAATGTTCACAAAAATAGACCATATGCTAGGACATGAAGTAAATCCCAAGACATATCAAAAGATTAAAATCTTACAGATTTTAATTCAATTCAAATTCAACATCCATCCATGAGAGAAAGAATCTCAGCAGACTAGGAATAGTTTGGGAAAAAAAAAAAAAAAGGAGTTAAATTTAAAATAAATAGCAATATCTTTAAAATTGCTATTTAAAACTGATGAATTGTATCTCTAAATATTTAGAAATTAAGGAACATACTTCTAAATAAAGTTAGTCAAAGGAGACAAGGGCAAATGGTAGCTACACGTGTAGTGAGCATAGCATAATGTATAAATTTGTCAAATCAGGGACACCTGGGTGGCTCAGCGGTTGAGCGTCTGTATGCCTGACTCGGGGTGTGATCCCAGACTTCCGGGATCGGGTCCCACATCGCGCTCCTTGCATGGAGCCTGCTTCTCCCTCTGCCTATGTCTCTGCCTCTCTCTGTGTGTGTTTCTCATGAAAAAATAATAAAATATTTTTTTAAAAAATTGTCAAATCACTATGTTGAACACCTAAAACTAATGTAACATTGTCAACTATATAGTGTCAACTATATTTCAATAAAAAAGAAAGAGCACAAATGAAATTAGTAAATACTTTTAATTGAGTGGTAATGGAAATATGACCACAAATTTTTGGTTGCTGCTTAAAGTTAGGCATAATGGATATTCATAGCTTTAAATGTCTGTTTTAAAGATTTATTTTATTATTTTGAGAAAGAGAGATCAAGCACAAGTGGGGGGCAGAGGGAGAGGGAGAAGCCGGTTACCTGCTGAGCAGGGGGCCTGATGTGGGGCTCAATCCCAGGACCCTGCAATCGTGATCTGAGTAGAAGGCAGATGCTTAACCCACTGAGCCACCCAGGCACTCCTAAATGCCTGTATTAGCAAAAAGGAAAGATTTTAAATCAATGTTTCATAGGAACAATGAGAAAAACAATAGAGAAAATTAACAAAGTCAGAAGTTCATTCTTTGAAAATATTAATAAAATTGACAAAATCTAGCAGGGCTCATCAAGATAAAAAGAAATCACAACATCAATATCAGGAATAGAACATGAGAAATCACTACTGATCCTACAGACATTAAAAAGGATAATAAGGAGGGACACTTGGGTGGCTCAGTGGTTGGGCACCTGCCTTTGGCTCACGGCGTGTTCCTGGAGTCTGGGGATCGAGTCCCCACATCGGGCTCCCTCCATAGAGCCTGCTTCTCCCTCTGCCTGTGTTTCTGCCTCTCTCTGTATGTCTCTCATGAATAAATAAATAAAATCTTTTTTTTTAAAGGATAATAAGGAAATATTACTATAACTTTATGGCAATAAATTCAACAATTTAGATGGAATGAACAAAAAGTTTAAGATTTTATTTATTTGAGAGAGAGAGAACAGGAGGAAGGAAAAGGAGAGAATCTCAAGCAAACTTGTGCTGAACTTGGAGCCAAATTTGGGTTTGATCTCATGACCCTGAGATCATGACCTGAACCGAAATCAAGAGTTGGAAGCTTAACTGACTGAGCCACCCAGGTGCCCCGAATAGACAAATTTCTTTTTTTTTTTTAAGATTTTATGTATTTATTCATGAGAGATACAGAGAGAGAGAGAGTGAGAGAGAGAGAGAGAGAGAGAGAGAGAAGCAGGCTCCATGCAGGGAGCCTGACGTGGGACTTGATCCCGGGTCTCCAGGATCATGCCTTGGATGGAAAGCAGGCGCTTAACCGCTGAGCCACCCAGAGATTCCCTGAATAGACAAATTTCTTGAAAAATACAGTTTACCTTAATTAACACAAGAATAAATAGAAAATATGAAAACTCCATACCTATTTTTAAAAATTGAGTTCAAAACTTAAAACCTTCCTACAAAGAAACTCCAGTCCCAACTGGTTTAACTGATGAATTGTATCAAATACAAAGGAATAAATAACAACAGAAGTGTTATTTTTAAACTTAAATTCAATTAACTAATATATAATGTATTATTGGTTTCAGAGGTAGAGGTAAGTAATTCATCAGTCTTCTATAACACCCAGTGCTCATTACATCATGTGCCCTCCTTAATATCCATCACCCAGTTTTCCCATTCCCCCACAACCCTTCCCTTTAGCAACCCTCAGTTTGTTTCCCATAATTAAAAGTCTCTTATGGTTTGTCTTTCTCTCTGAACGCAGAAAAAGGAGATATGAGACCAGGTTGGTGCCTACCTGGATTTCAGGTATGGACAACACACTTTTCAATTTTACAATAAATTCCCCTAGAATGAGACTCAGTGACCATGCTTAGCAGACCATGATAGATTAATAAAATGATGACAACCACAAAGTCTACATTGCCAGTGTTACTTGGCTTACTGAGTGCTGGGCTCTAAGTTAGGTGCTCTTCAGGCATTGTTTTATTTCATCCTCAGAGCAATTCTGAGACAGGCATTAATATTTTTCTCTACCTTGTAGATGAGAAAATGAGGATTAGAGACTAAATACTTTGCTCAAGATTTCACATATAGTTTGTGGCCAAGTAGGGGACCCAGCCAAAGCTTACCCTAAAACTTCTGCTTTTAGGGCAGCCCAGGTGGCTCAGCGGTTTTAGTGCCACCTTCAGCCCAGAGCGCCGCCTTCAGCCCAGGGTGTGATCCTGGAGACCCGGGATGGGGATCAAGTCCCATGTGGGACTCCCTGATGGAGCCTGCTTGTCCCTCTGCCTGCTTGTCCTTCTGTCTGTGTCTGCCTGTCTCTCTCTCTCTCATGAATAAATAAAATCTTTTTAAAAATAAATAAATAAAACTTCTGCATTTAAATCCTACCCTCTTTGCTTGCTGTAGCCTTATCTGCCAAGGGTCCTTAGAGTTGGCTTCTGCCCTCCTGGCCTTCCAGATAGGCACCAGCCTGGTCTCATATCCTCTTTTTCTGTATTCAGAACACTGTACTAACTAATACTGCATTAATAGGGAAGAAAAACCTCTATAATTGTGCTTTGTTGACTTTTAAATTTCTTAGTTAGCATATTAAATTATAAAATAATGCACATTCACATTAAAAATATTAAAACCATGAGAATGAGTATATAGCGGACAGTATTGGTCCCCTTCCCCACGATTCCCTAGTCACATTCCTAAACCAAACTGCTATCAACAGATTCTATATATTCTTCTAGAAATTTTGTATGTATATGCAAATACACATACATACATATTCTTAAAGTAAGCAGATGGGTCATCTATTTCTGTAGCTTGCTTTTTTATTTAACAATGTACCTTGGAGAGCTTTCCATAACAGTACATAAATGTTTATCTCATTCTTTTAAAAATATGCAGAGTGTCTTATTGAATGGCTATACCATAAGTTATTTAACTAGGCCCCTATCAATGTTTTCCATTTGTAAAAATATTATAAATAACGCTTCAGTGAGCAGTTTTGTACGTTTTATGCATGTGTATGAATACTGCTATAGGAAAAATTCAAGAAAGTGGAGTTGAGGGGTATCTGCATTTTAAATTTTGTCAGATGTTGCCAAATAATCCTATAAAAAGTTTGCATCAGTTGGCACTCCCACAATAGCGTTTGATAATATCTATTACCCTTTATCTCCAGTTTTTCAAAATTTTGAGATTTCTTTCAAGTACACTTATTTAGTGCCTTCTGTGTGCTTTAGACACTGCACTAGGCTCAGAGATTTGAAATGCAGTCCCTGTAGCCAGAGAAAGATGTGTTGGTGAATTACTGTTCCTTTGGGACTAAGAGCTTTTACCCTTTTAAAAACGGAAACTGCAAGCTGGTGAGGTATTTAGTTTCAATTTAGCTTAATGGAAACCTGTTAGTGAGTTTTAAAATAAGGACCAAGACAACTGAAATGGTAAACGAAGTCTCCTGGGCTCCAGGAAGGATGCTGCTCCATCTGTGGGTTTGCATGCTTCGAAGAGCCCCTCTTTCCAGGAACAAACATGTTTCAGCATTGAACTCTTTGGTGGAAATGTGAGCTGCTGTAGCCTCTAGTCCCTAGGGTGGGGGCTTCCTAGTAAGCAAGGGCCACAGAAATTCTGTGTGGCTGAGGGCAGAGCAGGGTCTGTAAATGGGAATATAATGCTGCTGACTACATTACTTCAGCATAAACTCTGGCTAAACACCACACTATGCACTTTATGTTCATTGACTCATTTAATCCTCATAACAAGCCTATGATTGAGAAGGTGTCATTATTCCTAGTTTAAAGATAAAGATACGGGATCCCTGGGTGGCGCAGCGGTTTAGCGCCTGCCTTTGGCCCGGGACGTGATCCTGGAGATCCCGGATCGAATCCCACGTTGGGCTCCCGGTGCATGGAGCCTGCTTCTCCCTCTGCCTGTGTCTCTGCTTCTCTCTCTCTGTGACTATCATAAATAAATAAAAATTAAAAAAAAAAAAAGATAAAGATACCGAGGTTCAGAGAAGACAAGTAACTTGCCTAGAGCCATAGAACTAGCAGGTGGCAGAGTGGGGACCCAAACCAAGGTATCTTCAACTTCAGAGCCCACATGTGGGCTCCATGAGTACATCTTATCACATACTTGTTTAATATTATATCTTCATGATAGGGAACAGTTTAAGAATTTTTTTTTTTTTTTTAGTTTAAGAATTTTTTTTTTATCTCCTTACCTCTAAAGTATGCTCAGAGACAAATGGGTTGCTTACACTTTTCAGATGCTATGTACCAAAACAGATCTAAGTTCAGGTAAATGCCCAGTAGGTGACAATAATAATCATCTGTTACCTTGGCCAGAATTTTCATTTTCAAAGCACCCACCCATAGCTGTGGGAGGAAAAGGGTAGGGGATGATATGGATGCTGTGTTAGAGAATTTGAGATTTATCTCATGGCTGATGAGGAACCCTTGAAGGCTTTAAATCAGGAAAGTGATATGATCAGATTTATGTTACAGGAAGATCACTTATAGATAGTGATTAGTTTGGGTTCAACTCCTGGTCACCTTTAGGTCAGTTGCTTGATCTCTTTAAGCCTCAATGTCATCATCTGTAAAATAGAATAATGATAATTCTTACCTGATAGGGTGGTTCTCAAGGTTAAATGAGATAAGGCATATAAATTGCTTAGTAAATGACTAGCCCAGTGTAAGTGCTCAATAGCTGAGAATGATGATAATGATATAATTATTAGAATGGAGAGAAACTGGAGTTAGGTAAATCAAATGTAATTAGGCAAGAGATAGTAAGGGAGGTGTAAATGGAGAGGATAGGTATGAAAGATATCAAGGAGATAGAATTGTTAGGCTTTGAAATATGATGCTAATGGGAGGGAGGGAGGGAGGGAGGGAGGGAAAGGCAGGCATTTTGATGGTTTCCAGTTTCCAACCTGGGTGACTGAGTGGATGGGGATGCACTTGAGTGACATAGGAAATACCAGAAGAAATGGAAATTTGATGTAGAAAAAGAATATAATCATTGGGGTGGGAAAAGAACATATTACGGTTGGCTTTTAAATATACTCTTTGAGTACTCTGTTACCAATTTGAACATGGGGTCCTGGGAAGTCTAAGCTATAGAAATAGATTTGAACTTTAGGGCACCTGGCTGCCTCAGTCAGTAGAGCATGCAATTTTTTTTTTTTTTTTTTTTTTTTTTTTTTTTTTAGCATGCAACTCTTGATCTTGAGGTCTGGAGTTTAAGCCCCACATTAGGCATAGAGATGGCTTAAAGAAAATAAAAATAAAGAATTAAAATGTTTTTAAAAAGAAATAATTTGAACCCCATCATAAAGTGCAAGATGAAGCTATGAGTAGGGATTAGAAACACCAAGGGTAGTGTGTAGAATAAGAAGACTTAAAAAAAAAAAAAAAAAAAAGACTTGGGGGGTGGGTGTTGGGTGGCTCAGTTGATTGAGCATCTGACTCTTGGTTTCAGCTCAGATCATGATCGCAGGGTCATGAGATGGAGCCTCAAGTCGGGCTCCCATGCTCAGCAGGGAGTCTGCTTGAAATACTCTCCCTACTCTCCATCTACCCCTCCCTCTGCTCTCTATAAATAAATAAATAAATAAATAAATAAATAAATAAATAAATCCTTAAAAAAAAAAAAGAAGACTAAGGAGTTGAAGCATTTATTCCTGGTCAAGGATATTGAGAAGGGACGTGGAATTGAAGGTGGAAAAGTTTCAAGAAAGAACAAGGGAGCCCAGCCCTCATCCTGAAAAAGAAATGAGAAGTAACCACTAGGAAGCTGAGTTTTTACCAGTTCCTTCTCTCAGGATGCTCACACTAAAATCTGTAATAATGAGAATAGAAAATGCTCTACTATGGAGGAGTTCAGAATAGGACATCTGTTATCCCACTGATCATCAGGATTAATTTGACTGCCATGGTGGCCTGTGGGGGATGGGGAGGGTTCCTCTCTCTTCCTGCATCACTCCTCTAATATACATCCTCCCTTGGCAAAGTAGAATGACCTATCCAAAGTAGATCTTCTTTGATCAATAGTATAAGAATAGTGGACCTCCTTTGCTGGAATCTCCAGGCTGCCTCCAACGCATACTGCGGTATTATGTTTCTTTTCATAATACAATTCCCTTTTGCAAACCAAAACCCAGAAATAACAGAGTGTCTATTTGAAGATACATTTCATCTTGCATCTCTTAACAGCCAGTACTTATGGTGGTGATGGAAGGTGGGGCAGAGCCTTGCTCAAAGTAAGGAATAGAAGAATAGAGGGAGGTAGGAGAAAAACGATAATACGTCAGGGTAAGATAAAGGACTAGTAGAGGTTAGTTAAGTAGTGTTTCGTTAGAGATAGTGGGAGCAGAAAGGGGAAAGGGAAGATGGTGTTTCTGGCAGGAGGAACTATATGTAAAAAGCAAAGGTGCAGGAGCACCACTGGCTCAGTCAGAAGAGCATGCAACTCTTGATCTCAGGGTCATGAGTTCAAGCCACATGTTGGGTATAGAGATTGCTTTAAAATAAGTAATTAAGGGCAGCCCAGATGGCGCAGCGGTTTGGTGCCGCCTGCAGCCCGGGGTGTGATCCTGGAGACCTTGGATCGAGTCCCACGTCGGGCTCCCTTTATGGAGCCTGCTTCTCCCTCTGCCTGTGTCTCTGCCTCTCTCTCTCTCTCTCTATGAATAAATAAATAAATAAAATCTTAAAATAAAATAAAATAAAATAAAAGTAATTAAAAAAAAAAAAAGCAAAGGTGCAGAGGTGAGAAAGCACAGGCCATGCTCAGGAAATGTGAGTAGCTGCATCTCAAAGTGCTAGCACATGAAGGGTTGGAGAACAGGCTGGAATGGAGATGTGGGGCCAAATGATAGAGTTCTGAGGGCCAGGGGAGGGAGTTTGGGCTTTGTTCTTCTGTGGTTTGATGGCTTCTGGGAGGAGCCATCAAAAGCTTTCCAGGAATTCAGGCTTGTCTGTCTCAGGCTTCTCCTTTTGGAAGACCAAGGGCCCAGAGTGGCAGCCTGACATTCAATCTCCTTTGCCATGGTTGGGAAGTCAGGGCTGCAGCTGATTTCATTGGCCTGTTTTGCATTTATTATAGTGTGGCTTTTATAGTGTGTTAATTGAAATATTTCCAACTGCCAAAAACAATTATACTCAAATTGCCTTGTCAGTTCTTTTATTGCCAGATAAATGTTTTACAGACATATTTATGGGGGGCAGTGGTAACTGGATCTCGTTTTCTATTTAAGGCTGGCAGTTTGGATTGGGATTGGCCCTCCATGGTTCTGCTGTGGGCCAGAAAGCTGTTGGATGTTGTAGCACTTCCATCTTGTTACCTTAGGGATCAGAGGTGATTCAAAAAAAAAAAAGCAGTTTTCTGGCTCATGTAGCTTAGCCTCAGAGAAGGGTTCCATCACTGGAAACCCTGGCAACCTGGCAGAAATCTGAATCCTGCTGCCTGCTCTACCAGCAACAATCCCAGCCCAAGCTGAGACATGCTCTTCCTTCTCCCTAGAATCCCTTTCTTCCCCTCCACCATCAAAGCCTCTCCCATAGACTACCATGTAAGAACTGTAAGAGCTATAAGACCCCATCTAGTCTAACTCTGTCGCTTTGTATTTGGAAGACTGAGGCCCAAGGCACTTCTGCAAGATCACACAGATGGCCTGTGAGAGCAGGGAGCAGAGGTCTCTGTCCAATGTGCTATGCAGCCACCACACTGCACTGGCCCCTCCTCCAACACTTTAGACTTGCTTCCTACAAGTGCCTTTCCTTCACATTTCTAGCCTCCACTGATCTCCCTTTTGCTTGATCATCTGAAACATCTATTGTTCTGTATATATACTGCAAGGTTTTTGTTTGTTTGGTGGAACATTTCACTAGCTCTGTCACTGTTCTTCTTTTGCCTTTGTGCATGCTGTTTTCTTCTTCTGAAAAATATTTTCTCCAGTTGGACAATATATTTTTTTTCTTTGATATCCAGCTAGGAAATAGCCACCTCTGGGAGCCTTTCTTGTGATGGGTAAGTGTCTCTGTGCACCCCTCCAGCACTCTGGGCACATATATCTCTGTTGCTGGCACAGAGCAGGCTTTCAAAGGAACATACTCTGAGTGAGTAAGTGAGTGAGTGAATGAGAGAGCAAAGGATGAGCACTGTCTACACTATCCTCCATGGACCCTGAGGAAACTGGAACAGAGACCTTATCTGTCTTCATTTTTGTCCTACTGCTCGGGTATGTCCCTAACAGATAAATAGATGCTCAACAAATGTTTATGAAGCTGAACAGACCATGATGCTCTTGGGAACATAAAATTTTATTTTATTTTATTTTATTTTATTTTATTTTATTTTATTTATTCATGAGAGACACACACAGAGAGAGAAACAGATACAGGCAGAAGGGACTCCATGCAGGGAGCCTGATGAGGGACTCGATCCCAGGACTCCAGGATCACACCCTGGGCCAAAGGCAGGCACTAAACCTCTGAGCCACCCAGGGATCCCCTTGGGAACATAAAATTTTAGTGTGTTAGAACTGGAAGGTCATCACATCCAATCCTATACATTTTACTGACGAGGAAACCGAGGCCCAAAGAGGAAAAACATTTTTCCCAGCATCATGATTACTAATGCGTTTGACAGCATTCTTTCATTTATTCAATAAGTATTTTGAACACATGCTATATTCTCAGACAGCAGTGGATAACACAAAGTACCTGCTCAGAAAGAGTTTACATTCATCCCAAACAAGTGTTTGTGAATATAATCTGACGTCAAAATCCCCTTAGTGGAAAGCATACTGCAAAGCTGAGCACTTAAAATAGCATATACTTTTAAAAAATGTTTGTTGAAATGCCCAATGCTAAGTTACCTGGTTGCTCTTCATGGGTCAGTTGCACTGATGCTGGAATGGGGTTGCTTCAGATACAGGGCCTCCTTGGCTGGGGTAAGAAGCACACGTTGCCACTGAGAAGACTGTTTTTAAGACTTGGGAAAGCTCAGTGTCCACTGTCTTTGGGGTCTCTGGGCAGAAACTTCCCTATAATACTGTTTCTGATAGTCCCACAGATATTTGCCTATGATTTACCTCTTGTTTCTGTTCTTTCTTTCAGAGCATCAGTGTGGGCAGAGGAACCAGAAAAAGAGTAAGTGCTGAGCCCACTGCAGGCTCTCAGCAAGAAGCTAACAGCATTGTTTTCCATTGAAAATATTAGCTATATATTTTTTAGAAAATTCAAATGAGCAAAAAGAACATTAAAATCACCCTTAAACCCACCATCACAGGAAACCTCTTAGTTAACACATGATGTTATATCCTCTCAGATATTTCTGTGCATATATAAAAATGATATGTATTTATTTTGAAATGGAATCAAACTGTATGTTATTTTATAATCTCCTTTTTACATAATATATTTAGAATACTTTTCATTGCCAATAAACATACTTTTATAGCATCATTTAAAATTACTATATAATATTTTACCATATGTTCCTTAAGGCCATACCATAATTTGTTCAACCATGCCCCATTATTGGACATTAATGTTTCATGTTTCCTCTTTTTCACTATTATGATCAATTCTCCAGCAAACATTTGTACGTTTAAATCTCTGGGCATGTCCTTGGTTATTTCTTTAATAAAAAAGTCCTACACATAGAAACTTCAGTCAAAGAATATAAACACTTGTTAGGCTTTTGAGAAATATTCCCAAATTGCTCTTTAGAAAGGTTATACTTGATTCAATGGGTACAGGCACCCCGATGTTTAGGCAGCATTATCAGCAACAGCCAAATTATGGAAAGAGCCCAAATGGCCATCAATGATGAATGGAGGGCAGCCCAGGTGGCTTAACGGTTTAGCGCCGCCCTCAGCCCAGGGCATGATCCTGGAGACCCAGGATGGAGTCCCACATTGGGCTTCCTGCATGGAACTGCTTCTCTCTCCGCCTGTTTCTCTGTCTCTCTGTCTCTCTCTCTCTCTCTCTCATGAATAAATAAATGAAATATTTTTTTAAATGATGAATGGATAAAGAAGATAAAGAAGATGAATGGAATACTACTCCGCCAACAAAAAGAATGAAATTTTGCCATTTGCAATGACATGGATAGAACTAGAAGGTATTATGCTAAGCGAAATAAGCCAGTGAGAGAAAGACAAATACCATATGATTTTGCTCACATGTGGAGTTTAAGAAACAAAACAAATGAACATAAGAAAAGGAGAGAGAGAGAGAGAGAGAGAGAGAGAGAGGAAAGCAAACCATAAGAGAATCTTTTTTTAAAGATTTTATTTATTTGTTTGTTTGTTTGTTTTTAAAGATTTTATTTATTTATTCATGACAGTCACACAGAGAGAGAGAGAGAGGCAGAGACATAGGCAGAGGGAGAAGCAGGCTCCATGCAGGGAACCCGACGTGGGATTCGATCCCGGGTCTCCAGGATCGCGCCCTGGGCCAAAGGCAGGCGCCAAACCGCTGCGCCACCCAGGGATCCCTGTTTGTTTGTTTATGAGGGACACACAGAGAGAGGCAGAGACACAGGCAGAGGGAGAAGCAAGCTCCCCTCAAGGAGCCCGATGTGGGACTCCAACCTGGGACTCTGGAACCACACCCTGAGCCAAAGGCAGATGCTCAACCACTGAGCCATCCAGGCGTCCCACCATAAGAGAATCTTAATGATAGAGAACAAAGTGAGGGTTGATGGAGGGAGGTGGGCAGGGAATGGGCTGAATGGGTGCTGGGGATTAAGGATGGCACTTGTTATGAAGAGCACTGAGTGTTATATGTAAATAATGAACCAGTAAATTCTACACCTGAAACCAAATATTACCATATAGGTTAACTAACTAGAATTTAAATAAAAACTTGAAATTTAAAAAAATGACCAAAATTGTCATACTGGCCCTGCACAACAACAGGGTAACCACAGTCATGTTTTTGAGGAATAAATAAAATATCTTTTCTTTTTCATAGTAGCAAAGAGAGGTTAACTGTAAAACTCTCCCTATAACATACAGAAACTGTAGTCTGCCACTGCAGAAGAAAAAACTATTAACACAAAGATAAGACAATTAATCTAATTCTACTGAACACCAGCAACCTGACTGCTAATCATATACCTCAGGGGTGGACAAATTTTATCTATGAAGTGCCAGAGAGTAAATATCTTAGGCTGTGGAGGCCATTTGGTCTCATGTATAACTACTCAACTCTGCTTGTATGGCCAAAGCAGCAAAAGACAATACATAAATGAATGAGTGTGATTGTGTCCCAATAAAACTATTTATGGATGAAAAAAGAGAGAGGGAGGGAAGGAAGGAAGGAAGGAAGGAAGGAAGGAAGGAAGGAAGGAAGGAAGGAAGGAAGGAAATGAAAGAAGAGAAAGAAAAAGAAAGAAAAAAAACGAACTAAAGAAAGCACGCACAACCCACCGACATCGACGCAGAACTTCAGAACAGCCCCCCGATACACCGCCCTCCCAAGAAAGAAAAAAGAAATGTAGGTAGGTAGGTTGTGTTAATTTATGGGCATCAATTTCCCCATAACCACACCAACATTGATAATTAGTTTCATTTGGTTGAGGGATCTCTTTGTTTTGGGTTTTTGTTGTTTTCGTTTTCAATGGTTTTTTTTAAGAAAAGATTTTATTGGGGCCCCTGGGTGGCTCAGTCCGTTAAGCATCTGCCTTCAGCTCAGGTCATGATCCCAGGGTCCTGAGATCAAGCCCTCATCAGGCTCTCTGCTCAGTGAGGAGCCTGCTTCTCCCTCTCCCTCTGCCTGCCTCTCTGCCTACTTGTGCGCTCTCTCTCAATCTCTCTCTATATAATAAATAAATAAAATCTTGGAAGGAAGGAAGGACTGATTTATTTGAGAGAAAGAGAATGAGAGAATGCGAGCAGGGGGAGGGGCAGAGGGGGAGAGAGAATCCCAAATAGACTGCACTGTGCAGAACCTGGTGTGGGGCTCCATCTTACCACCCTGAGATCATGACCTGAGCTGAAACCAAGAGTTGGTTGCCCAACTGACTGAGCCAACACAGGTGCCCCATACTTTTCAGGAATTTTATAGTGAAAAATGACATTCTTTTATTTTGTATATCTTTGCTAACCAGGGTGAGTTTTTCGTAATATATCATGGGCCACTTTGGCAAGGTTTTTAGCTATCAGGAAAAGTAAAAACTCGTAGTCTGATTTTTTTGCAGCAAGAATCTGATGGGACTGGAAAGCTCAAAGTTACCAGGTACTAAGAGTATTGCTGTAAGAGTAACCATAAGGTGGCAAATTGGAAGATAAAATATGAATCAGAATTGAAGTAGCTTAAAAAATAGCTGGATGGGATCCCTGGGTGGCACAGCGGTTTGGTGCCTGCCTTTGGCCCAGGGCGCGATCCTGGAGACCTGGGATCGAATCCCACGTCGGGCTCCCGGTACATGGAGCCTGCTTCTCCCTCTGTCTGTGTCTCTGCCTCTCTCTCTCTCTCTCTTTCTGTGACTATCATAAATAAATAAAAAATTTTAAAAAAAGAATAGCTGGATGTCCTTTCATTTTGCATAAAGCCCTGCCTTTGGCAGCTGGTCCTGATCATTAGGTTCCAGACTATATGGGAGAGAGTAGGGAAGGGAGAGTTCTTCCTGTCTCACTACTGGCTCCAAAGGCCCACCACAATGTTCCAGCTAACCTCTGACCTCAAGAGCTAAGGTGGCTAAGGTCTTCCAGGCAAAGAGAACTCTGGCCTGAGCAGTTCCTTTGGACTCTTCCATGAATGATCTATTGTGCATTTTGTATTCTATGTATTAGGGACAGAGCTTGGCTTCTGGGAGGATTTGTGAGTGAAAGGGCCTCCTGCAGAAATGCTTACTAATCCTCACATGAGGTTTTTGTCCAGGATGAAGATTCAGGGACTGAAGTGGGAGAAGGAACAGATGAATGGGCCCAGTCCAAAGCCACGGTTAGACCCCCTGACCAGCTAGAGTTGACTGATGCGGTGAGTTAGCAGCATCCTGCCCTTGCCCCTTCTCTTTCCTCCAGCCTCAGATATGTGTTCTTTCATAGTACAGATTAGGAGCCTGCATAGAACCTGGCTGTGAGATGTCTGCTGATACCCTGAGGGGTCCTCTCAAGTCTCAAAAGCAGTAGGGGCCCTCTGTGTATAACCTTCTTGGTATTTTTCTCCCTTAGGAGCTAAAGGAGGAGTTCACCCGCATTCTGACAGCCAACAACCCACATGCACCCCAGAACATTGTCAGGTACAGCTTCAAAGTAAGTCATCCCCTCTGAGGTAGGGACCTCTAGGTACTCCCTGGCTTGGCAGTGATGGCTATATTACAAAAGCCTCTCTGCTATTAGAGATCACCTTTAAACTTTGGTCTTTGACTGGAACCTTGAAATTTTACATGGAATTTTCTGGAGATTTAAGAAATTTCTTTACTAATCTCCTTTGAAATCTTAATAAGTACTTATTATGTGTCAGACACTGTATTAATAAATTATTTTCATTATCTTCAATACTTCTAACTATTCTGAAAATTAGATATTATCCTCATTTTACAGATGAAAATATTAAAGCTTAGAGTGGCTAAGCCCAAGTTCATCCAGGAAATAGGGACAGAATCAGGATTGAATCCATTCTGCCCACCACCATAAACCATGCTCTTAACTGCTACACTGTTTTATCCTCCCATCCATCTGAGTTACCGAGAAAAGGGCTTTGTGGTGACTTTTTAAGGCAGAGCATCCCAACCTATGTGTACAAATAGTAATTCTTTTAGTCCTCCTGGGGCAGGTGGGTTTGGTACAACCAGAGCCCATGGGCTGGCTTCATCTCCAGTGAATTTATCCCTTTGTGTAAAATATAACAATTTTCTTTGTGACTTGAAAAAGGTTGAGAAGAAATGTTTTGAAAGAAGGAAGGAAATCCTGGTCTCAGGCAATGATACAACTAAGATGTTTATCAATAAGGAAGCTATTAAAAGAACCAGACTAATAGGCCCTATGAAAACAGGGATCGTATCTATTTTTGCTAAGCTTTATATCTCTGGAACCTAGGAAATACTTGGCATGTTGTGTTGTGTCTGCTTAAAAATTATTTGTTGAAAAGGAATGAATAAGGTTGCCTGGATTTTAAACCTAGCACTGCTTCTCATTTGCTGTATGAACTGGACAAGTGCCAAACTCAAACCTTTCCTAGATTTCTGGGGCCTCTTCTATAGAACAGGGGGATTGGATATTTAGTGTCTCTGAGAATCTATCCAGTCCTCATATCCACTAAATACAGTACAGAGAGGGTCAGGCCAGGGATATCTGATGACCATGTATGACCTTTCTCAGATCTGTGATGAGACAGGTATATGAGGATCCCAAGGCATGGATGTAAGAGCCAGTGACAGACAAATCCAGAGCTATTCAAAGTTGGAAAGAAAATATATTTTAAAATATGTCTTTGATGAGAACTTTAAAAAAAAACTTTATTTCATTTGCCTCTTCTTCTTTAAGCTGGAATGTAATGAAAACTTCAGGTTAACTGAAGATTGGAGGATATATATATATATATATATATATATATATATATATATATACAGATGGACCACATTAAGCCTTACAGAATGAAGGCAGACTACATTTCAACTCCGGCCCTTTTGGGACACCTGGTCTGACTCAGTCCCCTCTCCTCTTAGGAAGGCACATATAAGCTTATTGGTGTTGTGAACCAACTGGCAGTTCACTTCAGCCAGGTCGGGAACCTGATCCCCAAAGACTCGGACGAAGGACGGCGGCAGCACTACCGGGATGAGTTAGCAGCAAGTAGGCCGAGGGACCAGCTCAGAGCTGGAGCCCAGAGCCCGGGCCCCTTTCCATGGTCACCCAAGGGAGCAAATACTAAGCCAGAACTCTGCAGAACTTCTACTTACATAAAGTTCCAATAGCTGGCTGTCCTGGTTAGGTCTGGGAGTCAACCCATGAGAACTGTGGTATAGCTGAGGTCTCAAAGGTAGAAACCAAGAAAGCCTGGCCCTGCCAGGGGGTGGGAGAGTAGGCTCGGGCTTTGGGTTCACCTGCAATTTCTTACCAAGGTTCTCAGGAGTCCACTAAGGTGGTGATTTCTGAAACTGAAATCCTTGAAGAAGAAGAAGAGCTTAAGGAAACAGAAGCTGAAACTGAAGCTGGGAGTCAAACAGATATGCCTGTAGCTGAGGTACAGTATAATATTGCTCCCATTCCTCCCCTTCCAGCTCCAGGTGTGGATGAAAGCTGTAGGGGTAACTTGTTGGAGGTAGAGCTGAAGGTGAGAGGTTAGAGGCTGCAGGTACCAATACCTCTTGCATCATCACCCTCTCCTACTTCCATCCTCTCCTAGGATATGACTTCTCCCCACTATTGACTCCCCACCACCTTCTTCTCACAGCTGATCCCTGATCCTGTGGGTCTTTTTTTCCAGGTAGCTGAAAAAGTGACTGAAGAAGAATTGATGACTCCTAAGCAGCCCAAGGAGCGAAAGCTTACCAACAAGTTCAACTTCAGTGAGAGGGCCTCACAGACCTTAAACAACCCTCTCCGGGTAGAGCAGCCCCCACTGCAGTGCCTCTACCTTGAAGCTCTGCACTTTGCATGGCAGGAAAGGAGCAGGCCTGCTCCCAGTCTCAGCAGCCCTTAGCTTGGAAGGATGAGAGGCACAGGCTGAGGAGAGCTGGGAGCATGTGTTTGGGTCCTTGTAAGCCAACCTGATGGGAGTTCAGAGTGGATAACAAGGAGTCTGAAGCCCTTCACTGAGACTGAAGCATGTACAGGCCTTGGAGAGGACAATAAGATCTGGGGGAGTGAGGGGAGGCCAGAACGTGCCAGGGAGGCAGGACTCAGAGCCAGTTTGATTGAAGCTGATGGTCTGTAGTAGACTAGCTGGAAAAGGCTAGAAAAGTTCCCTGGCTCATAAGTATGGAGGGCTCTGAGTACCAGGCTGAAAGAACCTCTCAGGGTTTCAGGGGAGATATCCACATATATAAGACAGTGCTTTACGGAAACCAACCTCTGAATGGAGGGCAGAGGTCTATGGGATGGGTTTCTAGTACTCCTAATCATGCTGTATAGTCCCTCTTCAGTAATTTGCATGATATACAAGGAAAAGGGAGTGTATTCCTCTGGTGGAGCCAGAGACCCCAGTATTAGGAGGAAGTCTTGTCAGGGTGAAGGATATTAGCCCAGTAGCTTGCCAGGGGCTGACCTCTGTGTCTTGCAACAGGAAGCTGGCCAGAGACCTGTCCATCCCCCACTTGGAGTTTTTCTTGATTGAAACTGGGATAATCAGGCTTCATTGCCCCTGATTTCTAGCTTAGGCTTCTTCTGAAGGAGACTTAGAAGGAAAATGTAGGCTTTTACTGCATCATTTGGTCCTTTATTCAGGCCCTGTTTACTTCCCCAGTTCCATGTCCCACCCCTCCCACTGCTCCAACTGAACTACTTCACTTATAGATATACTGTTGGGTTAATTGAGAAGGAGTTGAGGGCTTTCTATGGGTTTCCCATTGTCATTGTTCTCTAGGACCGAGAATGCCAGATGGAACCTCCTCCCAGGACAAACTTTTCAGCCACAGCCAATCAGGTAAGACCCTGGGTCAGTTTAAAAGTCATCATCACACCTCCAGCCACCTACCCCTGCATCTTTGTCAAAGATTCCTCTGGCAGTTTGCCCTCCTCATTCATCCATCCTCCTGTTCCTTATCCAGGTTCTGAACACTTGGCATATGAGACAGTAGGTCACCACCCAGGGAACTCTAGATCAGCTACATGCCCTCCAGGGCAAGGCTGTCAAAGAGGGGAAAAGGCATGGCTTCTGACTCTCTGCAGCTCATGGTATCCCAAGGCTGACTCTGAAGTGTTAGCACTTTAGCTTGCCCTTCTAGCAGCTTTCATTGTTCCTGCAGACCCTCCTTCTCCCTCAAATCCTACTGGATACCCATTCTGATTTGGGCAGGATATGGTGCTAGGAGCCCTGAGCTCAGCCCCCAGCTTTGCTGCTCATACTATAAGATCCTGGGCAAACCATGTCACCCTTAATGCATCAATTTCTTTTTCTCTGTCAAATGAGGATGATAAGCAGCCTCACAGGATTGTTAGTAGGCTCTGAATGAGATAACAAACATTGAATTATGTTGTAGTGTGGAATACTGGCCCATGGGTGAATCATTAATGTAAGGTGTGTCTATCTGGCCTCCAGGTGGCAGTGACTGCCCAACTCTGGAGACCACAGAATGTGATCCAGAATTTTTGCCCAGTCCCAGATCCTTGGTGCTTCCTTGCTACTATCCTGGAGCTCCTATTGGTGTCAGATCCAGTTAGCAGGGGTCCCCTTACTTTAAAAAAAAAAGATTTATTTATTTTAGAAAGAGAGTGAGTGAGCAGGGGAGGAGCAGAGGGAGAGGGGGAGAGAGGGGGAAAGAATCTCAAGCAGACTCTATGCTCAGTGTAGAGTCCAGCATGGGGCTCAATCCCATGATCATGAGATAGTGACCTGAGCTGAAACCAAGAGTCAGACACTTAACTGACTGAACCACCCAGGCACCCATCATTTACTTTTCGTTTACCTTTTTATGCTCACAAGGTGTGGTCAGTGTGAACTGACCAACATGAACTAGTAAAGCTTATTACATCTCCATGGGGGGAAACATTTTTAAAATATTCTACTTCAGAGTCTTATAATTCACCAAGAAAAATGTGAGCTAGCCCATTTGTTTTGCCTAGTGGGGTCTGTAGGTTGGAACAATACTGATCTCCAGCTGATAACTGAGCCTGAGGTGGAAAGCTCATCCCAGAGGTGCCCTGAGAGCTCCTTCATTCCTGTCCTCAAGCTGGCAGCAGAGAAGATAGACATTGAATATATAACTACAGTAGGCCAAGTAGGGGATGCTATAGAGACATGTGACAGGGGTTGATATAATCTATTCCTCAAGCTCTAGAAGCTGAATAGGAGTTGGCTGGCTGAAGATTTTGCCCTGTGATGATCCTTCTCATCTTGCCCTTGCCTAGTGGGAGATCTATGATGCCTATGTAGAGGAGCTTGAGAAGCAGGAAAAGACCAAAGAGAAAGAGAAGGCAAAGACACCAGTGGCTAAAAAAATGGGGAAGATGGCCATGAGGAAGATGACATCTATGGAGTCCCAGGTTTGATGGAGGTTCCTATGGCTCTGTCACAGAGAATAACTGAGTGGGATCTTGGTCTCTGGGTAGAGAAGCCTGTCTATCTGAAATAATGTCACAGACCTTAAGGGGAGTGCTAATGTTGAAGTATGAAGAGTTCTTTCCTTGTAGAAACATGTGAGAAGACTTACAGCCTCTGGCAATCCACATGTCTCTCCAATCTTGTATAGGATTCAAGATTATTGGGTTATGGGGCAACAGAAGACATAAATGTTATTGAAAGCCCAATGTACACCTTGAAAGAGCTCAGGAGTCTTCTCAGGATGGTGTGGGATATGAAAATAAGGCACTACCTCCCTGAGCAGGGCTCTTGGGGTTTGGGAGAGTGAGTTGCTCTTTGACCTTCAGTCCTTGTGTTTATTTGTACCCAATTTTTATGGTGAGTCTTATGGGCCAGGAGCCAAGTCAAAGCTAATCACAGTCACCAGCAAGTCCAGGCCACTGGATGTGGTCATTCTGGATTTTTACTGTCTGGCTGGATTTTTACTGTAAAGAACCATATAGGAGTCATTATAGAGGTAATAGTTGGGGGGCTCACTGTGGGTATAGCCTGTATAGGTTGGGGATCATCATGGAAGTTATAGTGATAGGTCACCACAGGGAAGATCACCACGGGGAGTGCTGAAGGACCACATTTGTCCCTTCAACAGAGAGAAAGTTGGGTCAGGAGCCAGAGTCGCAGTATGGATATCAGATTGAGTTTGACCTGCAATGGAGTGGGAAAGATGAGGGCCACAGGAAGCTTAGGTCTGGGTTCAGCACCTTGGAGAGTTCCCAGGCAGCTCTGGGAAGTGGCTCTGCTATAGAAACCAGATGAGTTAAAGGAAATTTTGCTTTGTCTAAGGTATCCCCACTTCCACTCAAATCCATGTCCCTGATAAAAATCACATTTTGCAAGAGCTTTGAGGGTTCCCTGCCTTGGCTTAATATGAACTGCCTCAATTCAGTTTCATTCAACTACAGACCAAGCACTTGTGATCATGATCATGCTGGGTACTGGAACCCTGAGGTGAAAGATGAAGTCCTTGCCCCATGGGTTGCCCTGTCAAGACCCCTGACTTCCCCTGTACTATTACCTAGAAGTTAGCAGCTTCAGAGGGGCTATTTGCCTGGGTCACATTTCACTTGAAGATCCATCAATGGTTTGGCTATAGGCTGTTTGGCTATAGGCTGTGTGCTAGGACCATTATTGCAGAAACCTTAATTGCAGCTGCCAGGACCTAGAAAACAGAAGAAATGTCCCTGTGGCTGAAAATTGTCCTTCGGTCCAAGCCCTTGGTGCCTAACATGTCTATCAGACTTGGTGTCTAACATGCCCAGGGAAGAAGGACTACACTTGAATCTTCCAATTTGGTTGACATTGAAGGCTGTGATGCAGGAAGATACCAGCCCTCTGAACGAAGAAGCTACAGTGGAGGCAGGACACTGAATACTTAGTGTAAAACCACTACACAAGGCAATTGAGTTTTAATTGGGAATCCCAAGAACTGGTCCTGGCTGTCTGTAAAATAGAGTGGCCCTTTGCTTAGGCCCAGTGCATGAAGAGTGACCTCTTCTTCAGTGACTTGCATCTGATGAAGTTGATATAAAACTCAAGTACATGGGAAGGGAGAAAGTGGAATAATTCCATGATACCCTGGAGTAATAGATCTCAAGTTTGTCTCATTCATGATTTGGATGAATGTACAGAAATGAAAGCAAGTTTGTCTGATCTGAAAGATTGGGACAGGAATGGGAGAAAGGGTTCAGAGGCCACAAGTTTAGTCAGAACTAATGAAAAGCAATGTCTGTTCAAGTAGCATAATATCCAGAACAAGGGAGACTGAAGTCCACCACATTCTGTCTTCAGAGCACATCAAAAACCCTGAGTCTGCCAGGATAAGGCAAGGGTGTTCAGGCTAGTGAGGGACTGGCTTTCTGTGTGAAGCTGAGGGCTTGGGACCTAGAGTCCACAGAGCTGAGTTTATTTTTTTATTTTTTTCAGAGCTGAGTTTATATCCTGTCTTTGCTACTTATTAGCTGGGGTTTTCTAACCTGTTTCCTCATTGGAAAGACATCCTAAAGATACTTTGCAAGATTATTGTAACAACCCAAGATTATGTACAGTTGCTAGTATGGTACAGTGACCCTATGGTGCAGGTGCCATTATTCATCCCTGCTGTATCATGTGTACTCTAAGACTCAGAGAAATAACTTGCCTAAAGTTGCCACTTGGCTCCTAATCCATGGGATGGGAAGGGAATGCAGGTCTGTGTAGCTCTACCACCTGATGCTGACACTCCTGGGATATCTCATTTTCAAGAGCCATGGACCTGGCCATGTTGAGCCCCTCGAGCTGCCCACTCATCTGGTTCCTCCCTGCAGTGGGCAAAGTCTTGGATTAGGAGTCATTTCTGCCTTGTACTTCTGGTATACAAGCATATCTCTTCCCCTCTCTGGGCTTCTATGTCTTCCTCAACTCTTAACTAAATAAATTGGACCAGAAGCTCTCTTTAATGGGAGTCTTTGTCATTTCCTGAAATGGTGAAACCTCTCTGTCTCCACTGAAGAAGGCTCTTACCTTCCCTTTTCTGTTCTTCCCTCCAATACCCTTCCTGGGATCTCTTCAATGTCCTATGTTGTACTCCAAGATGCCTTCTGAATAAGCTCAGAATGAAAGATCATGAGGCAGGCTGTGCCCAGGAGCCAAGTATGGCATTGCAGACTCCTTGTGCCATTTATGAGCTGGGCATTCCCAAAAGGGGGTGGGGAGGTGAGCTGGTCCTTGACACATGAAGAGATATCTTTACAGAGTTATCTGGGGTGGGTGGTGTCAGAGACACAATTGTACATCTTGACTGTGGCTTGAGGCATAACATTTCCAGGTACTAGTATGAGGACCTGTGGCCTCTCTATCTCCACAGAGTGATGACATCACCAAAGTGACTCAGGCCGCTAAAATTGTGGAGCGGATGGTCAACCAGAACACTTATGATGATGTTGCTCAAGGTAAGATTTGAAGTGCTGACAACTACTATTATAGCCTGTATTAAAAATTCCTCATGGGGCACCTGGGTGACTCAGCTGTTGAGCATCTTTGGCTCGGGGAGCGATTCCGTGGTCCTGGGTTCGAGTCCCACGTCGGGCTCCCAGTGCATGGAGCCTGCTTCTCCCTCTGCCTGTGTCTCTGCCTCTCTCTCTCTCTCTCTGTGACTATCATAAATAAATAAAAATTAAAAAAAGAAATAAAACAAAAACAAAAAAATTCCTCATGGGGTGCCTGGGTAGCTCAGCTGATTGAGAATCCAACTCTTGATTTCAGCTCAGGTTAGGATTTCAGGATCCTGGGATCAAGATTTATGGGCTCTGTGTTCAGTGGGGTTCTGCTTCTCTCCTCCATCTTCCTCTGCTACCTCTGTGCTTTTTCTCTCTAAATTAAATAAATATTTTTTAAAATTCTTCGCATAAGGCATGAGTGTCCCATGTTAGGTCTGTAGATGCAAGGGGGAGAAAAACTAATCCTTCCCTCCTCTGGATGTCACCTGGAAGACATGGCATACACAGGTCTACTACAAACAATGGAATAAGAAAAAAAATGGGTCTATTGATGAGATCTGACAATGGTGCAGCAAAAACACCTGCACATTAGTGATCCAATGGATCACTTCCCAACAGCCCAGGGAATCAGGCAGAGAGCAGAGAGTATTACCCCTACTTTACACAAGAGGAAGCTAAATCCAAATCTACCTGGCTAGTGAATGGCAGAGAGGACCCAAATCTAGGTCTTGAGCTTCCTAATTCTTGTCTCTACTGTGTCCATCTTGGAGACAATATAAATGCTACAATACAGACTGAAACTGCTCTGGGGGAATGGAGGAATGGAGGAAGGGATGAGTGGCAGCAGTAAAGGAAGGCAGCAGGGAGGGATAAGCTAAATGCCAAGGGATAAGCAGAGGTTGAATGGGAGATTAGCAGAAAGGCAGATGTTTTCACTGGGTGAGGGACAGCATGAGCAGTGACTTGGTGGTAAAAACAAATTGGAATGGACTCTGAGGACAAAGGGCAGCTGGCTCAGTGACTCAAACAGGGGTTTGTTGGAAAGTAGGGAGAGTTCAGGTTATGAAGGTGATTAGAGCCAGTTAATGAAGGACCTAGAATATCTCAGGGAATCCGAGCTTTTCCTGCAGACAGTTTAAAGATACTGTCCAGGCGGGAACATAGCCCAGTGAGAGCATGGCCAGAGAAGGATGTGATTGGCCAAATACAGGGACAGAGATGAAGATGAGGTTCAGGTGTGGGGTGGAATGGGCCTCAACATATCTTTTCCAGGGGAGAAAAGGATGCAGTTACCATAGTGAAAAACCAGCACCAGTATTCCCTAGGAATGACCCATATATTGGGCATTGTGCTGTGCAATTTGCATATATTACTTTATATCGTCCTGACCTCCACACTGTCAGATGGATACCAATATTCTCTCCATTTTGTAGGTGAGAAATCTGGACTATTGCCACTCATTCAAAACCATAGCTAGTATGAGGAGTAAGTGGAGCAATCAGGACTTGAACATGGGCCCCTTGGATCCATAGCCTAAGCCCTTCAGCATAATGCTACAGGGCCACTGAGCTGGAAGAGACATTTCAAATAAACATTCAATAAGTCTATGCTGGTGATTAATTAGTAATGAAGTGAAGAAAGAGATTGATTCAGAAATGCTTAAATCCTGGGGGCCTGGGAAATTCTGGTGTCTTTGACAGAGCCAGGGAAACAGAATCCTTCCCATGGCATGAACAGCACATTCCCAAGTGGCTTGTATTTCCCTAAGAGGTTGTGCATTTATTTGGAGCAGCTGCCTCCCCAAAGTTGGCAGCTCCTCGTTGCTGGCTGGTCTCCTTTGCTGACAGCCTAGGGCTCTTCTTGGTGACTTGATGCTCATTGCTCACCCATGGGACATAGAAACCAAGGCTGCCAAGACCAGCAGCCTAAACAAGCCCCCTTGTTATCATTCAGGCTGGAAAACGACCTTGAGTGCTTTTCAAAGCTGTCAAAGTACACAGCAGCTGTGAATGAATTTGTCACTCACACAGCTTGGCTTTCTGAAACCCAGCCTCTCCAACCAGCCCACCGAAAGGGCTGCAAACACTATTAATATCCATGGAGAAATTGGCCTTGGTGAACCTTTTTCATTTATAAGAACACAATCACATAAAAATGCATTGAACTTTGATTTTTTTTAATTGCATACTCTTTTCCCTTTGGGAAAATCTAGTCATGAAGAAGTGAAAGCAGAGAAGTGTTCCCAATTAATCTCCTCTCTGAAATGAGGTATATTCAAAGATTGCCTAAGCTCAGGGATCTCTGATATGATCAAGGCTCATGCCTCTGATCACTCTAATTTTTTGTTGTTGTTCTGAGATATTTTTGAGGTTTGAGTGTAGTTCCATGACCTCAAGGCTGGGGCAGTGCCTGGGCATGTCCTTGACCATGTTGGGTGAGAGCATTAGTTTTCTAATGGGTCACCCTTGGTTGGAAAAAAGACTGAGAAACTTTTCACTTCTGGTGATTTATTTCATTGGATTCTTTGAACAGTCATTGGGTGTCTGCTGTGTGGCTGGCACTGTGCTAGGCACTTCGAGTCCAGTGATGAATATAACAAGCTGCCTGCTCCTCAGGAGCTGTCTGGTAGGCGAGACAGGCAAAAGGATAAATAGAAGCAACACAGCGTGACAGATATTTCAGTAGAGAAGAGGCAAGGCTGAAATGGAGGAAGAAATGAATTCTGCTCAGCAAGAAAATGAAGGCCTCACAGAGGAGAGGGAATTTAATCACAGAGGATCTGCAGTGAGTGGGAGTCTGCCAGGAAGATGGAAGAGCGGGACATTTTAGACACTATTTGATATAGAGGTTACATGAACACTTAGCTGGAAATGCCATGGAAGTCATGGCTTGGAGTCTTGGTTTGACCAGGAAGCCCTGTACAAAGGGAGTCATGGAGGGATTTTCAGTGGGGTGGAGGAGGTAGTGTGGTGAGGCGATTTATTTGTTTTCACTCAGGTAGCTCTGGGGAGCACAGACTGGAGGAGGAGTTATCGGAGGTGGGGAGACCAATTAGGAGGAGGATGTAATAACCTAGGAGATGGTCCTTGGGCATTGACTATGGGTTTGGGGGAAAAAATGAATGGATTAAAGAAGTAGAAAGAAAATATGAGAGATGACAGAAAGAGATTAGTCAAGGATTATCCAGGTTTCCGGCTTAGCTAAGTGGTAAGATGGATGGTGCTTCTACCTAAGTCAGAGGAAGCAGGAGGCAGAGATCATTTAGGGCAGGAGATGAACTTGAGTTCAGAGAACCCAGTTCAGGGATCCATGCAGCTTTCTTCACCATAGTGGAGCATAGCAGCGGATGTGAAGATGGACAAACCTGGGATTTTATCTAGGAGGACATGGCTACTTTATTGTAATTTGCCTCCAATAGCAGTGAGAACAGTAACAATGACACATATACAAAGCTTACTGTGTGCCAGGTATTTTTCTAAGTATAATTAATCCTCACAACAGTCCTTCGAGATAGGTACTATTACTATTCCCACTTTGAAACACAGAGCCTGTTTTGGCCAAGGAGGTACAGACAGAAAGTGGCAGACATGGGTTTGCCATAAAATGGCAGTCCAAGGGCTGATTCAGTGTGGGTGCATTTAAGATTTCAAGTACTACGAGGATGCTGCTGATGAGTACCGAGACCAGGAGGGTACACTGCTGCCGCTCTGGAAGTTCCAAAACGACAAAGCCAAGCGCCTGGCTGTCACCGCCCTCTGCTGGTAAGTATAGACATTGCCGCAAACCCAGAGCCCCTGAGCGCCTGAGCAGGGCACTTGTACTGCGCTTAACCACCTTGAGGATGATATGTAGCATTAGAGGAAAAAATGGACCTGGGATTCTTATGGGATTGTGGGATCAGCCCAGGTCTCTAAAGTCAACAGTAGATGTCTGCAGTGTAGTTAGGCATCAGTGTTGTGTCCATGGGAAAGCCATGTTCATTTCCTGGGCCAATGGGCTGATATTTCTTTTGCAGGAATCCAAAGTACAATGATCTATTTGCAGTGGGACATGGCTCCTGTAAGTAATCTGGCATTTTTTCATTTGCTCACTCAACCAGCAAACACTTTAGTACCTATTCAGTGCAGAGCTCTTTGTGAGGTGTGAAAGATGACTAAGATGTAGTCACTGCCTTCAAGGAGCTCACAGTCTAATGGGAAAGACCGACAATCCAACCAGCAGTTAGAGCTGGGTGAAGGACTATGCCAAAGTGAGCCCTGAAGGTGTTATTGTCGTGAAGAAAGAGGGGATAGCACTTTTGGCAGAAAAAAATAGCATATGCAAAGGTCCAGAGGCACAAGAGATATGGGAGGAAATGAAACTGTTGAAGGAGTCAGGGTTGGCCCCCAAAGGGCTTGATAAGCTATTTCAAGAAGCTTGGAAATTCTCCTGAGGGCAGTCTTATGACATTCTTCTGAGGGGAAGTCACTGAAGGAACCTGAGAAGGGCAGGGACAGAACCAGAGCAGGGGGGTATTGCAGGCATGAGGCTGGGGGCTGGGAAACCACTTAGAAGACTGGTGAGGCTCCTCAGAAAGAGATGGCAGGACCTTGACCACAGCTGTGGAGTGGGAATGGGGAAGTGGGTTTGGGAAGCATGAGAAGTTAGGCTAGACCAGACCTGGGGAGAGAGTGGATGGTGAAGCCGAGCGAGAACTTTCCTGACCCGGCTTTGGAGCAGGCAGGAGTGAGGCAAGGTGCTTCATGTTCTTCACTTGGCCCCAGGGCCCTGGAAGACTGTTTATTGTCCAGGCTGTTGCTGCCCCTGCTGGCCCACCCGTCTCTCCACAGCAGGAGGCAGCAGTGTGGGAACTGTGTAGTAGGTTGCTTTCCCTTCATCTTCCATGTTCCCAGCAGAAGCCCCTGCCTCTGTGCTGGGCTGGACATTCCCCCTTCCTAACGGGAGAGGGCCCCACACTTCATGTTAGCTGCAGCTCTCCAGGCTAACAGCATGTTCTCTGGCTGGGAGGATCAGCATCTATGAACAGAAAACCCTTCCATTCTCCAAGCTTCTGCTGCCTGGCAGACGTGCAAGCTCCTGGTCCCTACCCCTCAGACTGCCTGTGCACCCAGCCCTTTCTTTGACCAGGGTTGGGGAGTGGGAGGGAGGGCAAGGAGGAGTTGGTGTTTATTATTCCTCTCAGGGAGGAGACCTTGGAGCTGCTCCCAGTCTCGTGGTCTGGGCTGCCTTTGAGGATGCCCTAAATGCCCGCTTTGTGTCCCCACTCCTGAGGGTGGGCTGCTGCCAAGCTGGAAGCACCCTCCCCCTCTGGCAGGGAACTAGCACATTCCTCCCCCTCTGCTGCAGCTACTGGGCCTGGAACAGGGCCTGGGGGTTGGGCAGGCCCTCCCAGGAGTGGGTGTGGACCCCCTGTGAGGCTGCTCTCAGCTCAGGCTCTCTGCCCAGGACTGAAGCGAGGGTGGGGGAAGCTCCCTAGCAGGTGGGAGGGAAACCACATCAGTTCTCGCCCCATCCTCCTCCCACCCAGTGCCAGAAGCAGGGGCAGCTGGTTGGGGTCATGCAGAGGCTATCCATAGGGGCAGCTTTAGTCAGTAGTGGTGGAGAAGTCAGGAATAGATGACCCTAAGCCTGACAGGCCCAGCAGCCTCCTTTAGGCAAGCATACACCCAGGAAGGGCCTCTTTGTCCCTTGCTGGCCACATCCACATGCCTGGGTAGTACCAGTCAGTTGTAGAACTTCTGCCTAGAGGGTTACTTCCCAGTGGTGTGACCTGAGGACATAAGCTGCTCTGAGCCTTGGTTTCCTTGTCGGTGACATGAAGAGGCGACACTTGCCAGAATTCCATCCAGGGTTGTTGCTAGACTCACTTGAAAGAAAAGCAAATGGGCCCTATGAACTATAGGAACCACTGACATGTAAAGGACAGTAATTGCTGATTTGTCTGCCATTCTGTCCCCTGGCTTTCCCGCAGGACTCTTAGGGGACCTAAGCAGAGAGAGAGGGCCGTAGGGATGGAGGAGAATCAGATAAGTCCCCTACCTACTCTAGAGAGCAGGCCCCAGAAGCAGCAGTGGTGGTATTTGCTGTTACTGCCACTAGCAAAGGAGTTATCGACCAGCTAGAGCCTTGCAGATCTCAGCACCACTCTGCAGAGGCCCAAGCAGAACCAGGCTGATCTGGGACTCGGAAGGGCTCCTGCATTCACTTTTGAGATCACCTCTGGGAGTCCTGTGCTCTAGAGTGCCCAGAGGCCCCCCCAGAAAAAAAGAGAGCAAAGCTGAGGCAGGCAAAGGGCACCCTAGTCACTGGATGAGGTCATTGTGAGGAGCAGCTGGCTCACCAGCATCCATCACACTGTCTTTGGAAACTCCCAGATGCCAGCCTCCTGTCATCAGACTTTGCCTCATACAGACAAACACTGGAGGAAGAATGTGGGTTTACTGTTGGATTTGACCCTGATGAACTCAGCTCGGGCCTCCTTTTGCCTGATATTTATTCTATAACGCAGCTAAGCAGGACTTTGGCAGGCATAGGCACATGCCTAAGAAGGGCTGTGGCCATTCTATTTGGGCACAGAGCAGGGTGGCTGGAGCCAGGTCAGGCCAGGAGCAAGAGGTAGGGAAAAGGGAGTCCAGGCACTTGCCTGCAATAGTACAGAAGCATTTGACTTGCCTTCATTGTGTGGCTCTTGGGGATGAGGTGGTGGGCATGTCAAGCTGCATGTAAAGCAGAGACTGGGGTGCCCCCTAGGGCCAGGCTCCTGTGTCTCAGCAAAGTTGAGATGCTGTGAGCAGGTGAAAGCAGATGGAGGAACACTGCCAGAGGGCAAGGGAAAGTAGTCTAGGAAGGGGTGGCCCATGGGGCAAAGCTGGGATGCAATTATATCGGCCTGCTACACTGAAGGGATCCTTTCCAGCCCATTAGCCAGTTGATAGCAGGGAAATGGGAACTCCTCATGGCCCGTTGGGCAGGGATGGTGGAGGAGATCCTGGACACTCTGTGTGGTCCTGACTAGCTCACAAGAGATGAGGGGGAAGCTTCGTGGTGGGCCACCCCTAAGAAAGACAGAGGAGCCAGCTGCACTTCAGCCCAGCCTCCCTCTGAGGGCAGCCCTCAAGAGGAGCCAAAGTCAGGCCCTGAGTCCCAGCACTGAACCCTTTCCCACTCTGTCCGATCACATCCTGGCCGATCTCTGAGCCTGCCAAGGCCAAGGATACACTTGTAGGGATTTAAATCTTTCCTGATCATTTATTTGTCAGCTTCACTAATTAAGCAGTGTTAATTTCATTTACTGAAAATGGAAATTCATCCACCTCATTTCTCCCCGTTCATCCTCCACACACAAAATCCATCACTCCTCAGCTGCAGGCTGCGTAAAATTTACAGGACTAATTATGTTGTCAGGTCTCTTTGTAAATACAGTCCATAAAGGCCACTGTGCTTGCCGGGTTGTAGTGCAAGGGCATTCCCGTTGTTAGTTTAATTACTGGTTAGTTATGTAGGTTCTCAAATGTTTGCCTCATTTTCCCTAAATCAAATTAAATGTCCCGCTTGATGTATTCTGTCTCCAAGGCCTTGCTCTTATTTCCTACGCTGTTTAAATATGATTTCTAATTGGAGGAAAGTGCTCAGAAAAGCCCAGCTGCCTGGGAGGCAGAACCCAGCCTGGCACTACGGCCTCTGGGCCTCTGGGCCGTGCCAGAGGTTTGGAACCCTCTAGCACTGATGTCCTGTCTTAGTGCAGCCTTGAGCTAGTCCCTGCTTTTGGAGACTGTGAAAATCCTAACTAAAAGGGCATTTCTGCTCCTGGAGTCCCAGGTGGCAAGGCTGGGTGTGGGAAGCTGAGGAAAGATTTCATTATTGTCACTAGAAGAGCTGGGGATCATTGCATCCATCACCCAGACTTCTAAGGACACTCTTTCTAAACCATCCCAGGAAAAGGTATCATCTATGGGGCTTCTCTCTCTGATTCCTCAAAATAGAGTTTGGGTCAACCTTCCCTGAATGCCTACTACATTTGTTTCCTATTGCTACTGTAACAAATTGCTATGAACTTAATGGCTTAAAACAACATCAGTCTATTGTTTTACATTTCTGGGGGTCAGAAGCCTAAGTGGGTTTCACTGGGCAAAAATCAGTTGTCAGCAGGGTTTTGGCTTCATCCTTTCATTCCTAGAGGCTCTAGGGGAACATCCATGTCCTTGCCTTTTCCAGCTTCTAGAGGCTGCCCATAGTCCATGGCTTATGGCCCCCTTCCAGCCAGCAAGTGCATTATTCTGACATCTGCTTCTATTCTCAACCTCCTTTTCTGAGTCTCCTGCCTCCCTCTTTCCCTTATAAGACCCCCTGTGATTACATTGAGTCCACTCAGATAATCCAGGATAATCTCCCCATCTCAAGGTATTTAACTTAATCAGACCTGCAAAATCCCTTTTGCCAGCTAAGTAACATAGTTATGGGTTCTAGGGATTAGGACACGGACATCTGAGGGGTTGTTATTCCGCCTACCACAGCCCCCTTCCAAATGCCTCTTGCATGTCTTAATAAGGGAGTCTTTAAATGGCTGCTGGCTTGGAGTCAGCCCTGGACTGGACTCTTTTTGGAAAGCCACAGTAAGAAAGGAGGAGGTGTGCTGTCTGAGGCTGGCTTGGCAACCTGTCTGCAGCTTGGCATCCAATTCCCTCTGACCACTGACCTGGCTTTAACCTGGTACCCTAACGTGCCCTTTGTCTACCTTGCCTTCCCTGAATCCTGAGCAAGAGCCCAGGCTTCCCCTCTGTTCTGATAGCCAGAACTCTCCAGTATGGCCCCTGTGATCTAGAGTTATTACTTGCAAGGCAGGGGTAGAGCTCTGGGACTGAGACCCCCACTGGTGGTTGCCAGTTCAAGAAGATACCCATCCATCCACACTCCTCACTGGGCACTACTCTGCTAGGGCCCCACCATAGGGAGCTGAGGGAGTGAGGGCTTTGGTCTATGGTGGCATTAAGCCCTCCTTCCCTGACACCATGGTTTTCTGAGAGCTGCCAGATCAGGTTCTACTAGGGGATTGATTCTCCTTCCCCGAATCTTGTGGATCATGGAAGGTCAGAGTCAGCAGGCTTTAAAGGTGATCTAGCCGAGGCAAGGGGTAGCAGGAGGCAACCCTCCCAACGGAGAGAGTAAACCTGCTGGGCTAAGCCGTGCTCACTCCATCCTTTGATGGAGCCTTTGCAGCAGGCTACAGAAAGACCTACTCATGACCACCTATAATAACAACGTACAGGTAGAGAAGAGTGGAGGGGCCCCACACACAGAAGAGAGGCTGAATGATCTGGAAGCCTTCCTGGAGAAGGGCAAGAGCATAAAGTGGAGCTAATGCCAAGCCAGCAGCCCTCTCCCTCTGTCTCAGAGTCACAGACCAAATGGTTCCTTTCTCTTTCCCTTCCCCTCCCTCTTTTCTTCTCTTTCCCTCTGTCCCTTTCTCTTTCCTTTCCTCTGTTTCTCCTCTCTTCTACCTAGCCACATTTACTTACTGAAATCATGTAGCTCAGAGGAACCAGGAATTCCTCACTGGCCCCAGACTTCAGAGTCTCTGCCTCTTTATACAGTGGAGTGTGGGGTTGGGGGCTCCCATCTGTCATTGGACCCTCCAGTCCTACTTTGAGAAACCAGGGAATTTCTGATATTCAGAACAAGATACCCCCGGGGCTCAGGGCCCAGGGCTTTGTAAGCCTAGAGCCTGATGAGATTCTAGTTAGTCTCCACTGGGAACCGAGGCACTATAGATACCCCTTGATGCCAGCGTTATACTGGGACTCCTGGTGGGTGACATTGTGATGGGAGTGTTGGAGAGCTGAGCAATGATGTACTAGGCTGCTGGTGACCTGGTTGGTGATATCATACTGGGAATGTTGGAGAGCTGGGAAATGATCACTAGACAAGTCACTAAGGACTGCTGGTTATCTGAGCAGTGATATCATATGGGATCCCTGGTGGCCTGAGTGAAGATGTAATTTTAGGACTTCTGGAAAAGATGATGGTACTGTTGGAGGTCTGGGCTGTGATGTCACCTGGGTATACTCAGAAAATGGAATAGTGAGGTCTCCCAGGGGCCACCAGAGTCAGGGATGAGAACATCATAGAATAAGATGGGGTGGAAAGGAAGCACCAGTTAAATGAGAGTTTTTTGTGTTCTCCCATTGTGGTTTGGAAGACAGAACCCTGAACTGGAATTCAGGAAACATATAGTCTAGGCATGATTAGAAACTGTGATCTGGGGGCACCTGACTAGCTCGGTCAGTGGAACACGAGACTTTTGATCTCAGGGTTGTGAGTTCAAGCCCCATGTTGGGTGTAGAGCTTACTTTAAAAAGAAAGAACAAAAAGAAATCATGATCTTTATATCAGGAGGACTCATTTGGTTGCAAGTAAGAGAGACCACCAAGGGCAAGAGGCTTATTGTCAGGATGTATGTGGCCTGAGAACTAAGACAGGACCTAAGGTCTTCATGTGATTGAATGTTCTCTGTGTCCCCATCTCTTGAAATCCATGCTTCTCTCTGCCAGAAGCTTCCCCTTATCATGTGTGAGTGCCCTGTTCTTTACACATTCTCTAGTCCAGATTCTGAAGAGATTGGACTGGCTTTGCCAGTTACCACCACACCATTAGGTCTAGTGTCCCCTTCCTTTCTCCATCTCCACATAAAGACCAGATCAGTGCAGTGTAATTTCAGCTATAAACAAGATATTGTGTGACGCAAACACCATGTGAGGGATCTGATGCAGCCAGGCACGCCATTTCTTCCTTCTGGCCTCAGTTTACCTCTCTATATAAATCAGGAGCCAAAAGTCCAGCCTCTAGTCTCAGTGGTTCTATGAGCAGATCAGAGATGTCCTCACTACAGAGCTATTAAGCCAGGCTAGGGTTTCTTACCCCCCCCCCTTTTCTTATTTCACTAGTCATGAAGACTGTACACACGCAGGGGGTCATTGCTGTCTCTTGAGGGTCCAGGTCCTGCCTGTGCCATAGTAGGAACAAGTGTGAGGGTCATACCCACCTTTGCCCCTTGATGAGATAAGGAGAGAGTCTGAGTCCTCAGCCCGAGCATCAATCACTCTCTACTCATTCACTTACTTGTTTGCTCACCATCTGGATGCCTACCCACTCATCCTATGTCAGTTCCACCCAACATCAAGGACAAACTGGACATTAAGGGCATCAATAGTTCACCAGTGTCCTGGTAGTTACCACTCACTACCCATCCAGGTGCTGGTCTCATTCGGCTGCGGGATGGGGCTCTCTCATCACACTGGGGGCTGCTGAGGGCAAGCCTACATCTCCAGTGGAGTGTCTCTGTCCCTCCCAGGATCCAGCCCACAGGGAGGTCCAGGATTTGTGGGATGAACAAAAGGAACTACAAATGACTGTCACACTGCCTCAGTCCAAGCCCTGCATGATCTGGAGGGGACAGATCACTTCCTTCAGCAGCTACAAATTTCTCCCAACCAGGGTCAGCCCTCAGGGCCCACCCAGAAGGAGCCCTACAGAGTGAGGGACTGCCAGCTCCCCACTCCACCTGAAGGCCAGTTCCTACTGACTTTGAGATAGTGTCAGGCATAGGGTAACCCCCCTGGCTCTGGGAGATCTGGAAGGCCCAGTTCCTCCTCTTTTGTGAGACGTTTCTCCAGAGCAGAGCATTGTCCTTCCTCAACCACTGGGTGCCCTTCCCATGCCTCAAGTTGTACCCTGGCACCTTCCACTAGAGGAGCAACCCCCTCCTGGCACATGAAGCCTCCTTTACAAGTGATCAGGGGGAGGGATTCCCAAAAGGGATCCCAGACCTGGTAAGGATTAGCAAGGGAAGGTGGGCTTCCCCATAGAGAACTGTTCTGGTGAGCACACCAACTTGCCTCAGTTTCTAACTCTACCTACCTAAGGTCAGCCTGGCTCCTGGCTGCACTCGCTCCCTAGTACTGGCTCCCAGTAAGCACCACATGGTGTTTGCAGAGTGTCTGGGGCAGGAATATCTGGCAACTGGCTGTAGCCAAGCTCATCCCCAGAGCCCAGGGAACCCAACCAATACTGTCCCTGAGTCCAGCCCAGGCACTTCTTCCCTTGAGCAAGGGGCAGCTTTAGAAGTAAGACAGAGGGGCACCTGGGTGGTGCAGTCAGTTGAGCATCTGACACTTGGTTTCCACTCAGGCCTGGTCTTAGGGTCGTGAGAGCAAGCCCCACGTTGGGCTCTACTCTGAGCACGGACTCTGCTTGGGATTCTTCTTCTCCCTCTGCCTCTCCTGCTTATGATCTCTCTCTCTCTCTCCAAAAATAAGTAAATAAATCTTAAAAAGAAAAAAGAAAGAATGACTCAGCAAAACTAATCAGGGTGAGGCAGTCTCCCCATTTTTCCCATCCATGGGCTCAAGACCTCAGGACTGGCCATGTTTTCTGGAAGGCCTAGGCCTGCAGTTACCAGGGACAAAAGAAGTAGCCCTGGTAGGGGAGTGAGCCCTCATCTCATCTAGAAGTTTCCCTTAGCTTAGAGTCCCCAAGATGGGGGGCTGCTCTAGACTTCTTCCTTTCCTGAGCTTGGGAAGGGTCCTGAACTGGTGGTGGCAGGAGAGCTGGACTGAGAGTTAGGACTGTATTCTGTTCAGTGACTACATTATGGATGCCACATGAGCAGTGAAAGAAAGAGGGAGGCTCTCGCCTGACATAGGGTAGGTGGGGAGGAAGCCTCTGCTGAGTGGTCAGTCCACTGTTAATCACCAAAAGCTGTGCTCAGGCCAGAAGTGTGACACAGTGGCCTGTGGAAGCCTGACTGGCTGGCCTTGGACTTCTCAATTCTGGGAGCATGCCTAGATCTAGAGAGCAGTCTATAGCTGGGGACCCTGGGCCCAGAGGGTATGGGAAGATGTCCATAGATGGCTAGTTTGGAACTCATATAGAGAATTCCACGTTAGTCCAAACCGAACTCCTGCCCCTGGGTTCCTCTTCTGAGGTTCCTGCTTCTTCCCAAGCCCACACACTCTTCACCTAGAAGCTCTTTGAGCCTGCATCCTGCTTTCCTGTACCCCAGGGAGAAAAGGAGAATGATTGCCCATCCCTCAGATAAGCCTGGTCACCTTATCCTCCTGTGAACCCTTAGAAGGGGTAAACCAAGTCTCATGATTCCATTTCTGAGACAGAGAAGATGAAGCCCAGAGAGGAATCCCACCCTCCCTGACAAGCACAGCAGGCCGGTCTTGTCTACCCAGTGGGGGAGGGGCTAGGGGGGCAGCTGAATCCTCCCACCACAGCCTGGCATTTTCCCTGGGACAGATGATTTCATGAAGCAGAGCCAGGGCATGCTGCTGCTCTACAGCATGAAGAACCCCAGCTTCCCTGAATATATCTTCAGCAGCGAGAGCGGCATCATGTGTCTCGACATGCACGTGGACCACCCCTACCTGGTGGTGGTAGGCCACTATGATGGTAATGTGGCCATTTACAACCTCAAGAAGCCCCACTCCCAGCCCTCCTTCCGCAGCTCAGCCAAGTCTGGCAAACATACAGACCCTGTGTGGCAGGTGAGCCTGGAACCACGGTGGGAGAAGTGGGTATGCAACCTCTGGAGGAGGGACCTTGGGGAGGACAGGCCACAGGCAAGGGGATGGGAATGACAGGCGCTAGCTTAGAGTCCAAGGATCTGGGTGTGCAAAGGGGCAGAGAAGGGCAGAAGGTGATAATCAGGAGGTGAAGGGTCTGCTGCTGCGGAGCTGCTATCAGGAGGGCCCCTTCTGTCTTCTAAGGCTCTCTTAGGTGCAGCAGTCAGTGACTCACAGCCCATGGCTGGAAGACTCAAGGCCTGACAGGCCTCTGCTGAGTCTATCAAGGGCTCCAATTCCCTGCCTATGGGCTTCCTCGTCTCCCCATGGGGGCTCTCCTCTGCCATTTGGGCTAGATTTGGGACAACTCCCAGACAAAGACAGGTGCTGCCAATTGTCTGTCCTCTGGGTAGAGCTGTAAGGCCTGGTAGGTCTGTCCCTGAGGCCTCTCTGTAGCACCCCTCTTCTCCAGACGGGCATAGGAGGGGACCATTACTCCAACACTGGAGCTAGGATTCACCCTATGTCTCCCATCTTATTGCACTGGGAGTGGATTTCATATTTCATCTTCAGGAAGTCTCTTAGCTCTGGCTTTGCAGACCTCCCCTTACCATATTCCAAAAGTCCACCTCCTTCTTTTTTTTAAAGATTTTGTTTATTTATTCATGAGAAACACAGAGAGAAAGGTAGAGACATAGGCAGAGGGAGAAGCAGGCTCCCTACCAGGAGCCTGATACAAGACTTGATTCCAGGACCCTGGGATCATGACCTGCGTCGAAGACAGATGCTCAACCACTGAGCAACCCAGGTGCCCCAGGCCCCCTCCTTCTGAGGCTGCGAACCCTTACCCATGGGCAGGTCTGGGCAAATCTAAGGAGGGATTTCTGCCTTAAGTTTCCCATGGTCTCTGGGCTCATCAGGCATGCTGGGACTCTGTCTTCTCATCTTCCTTGGCCCCCTGCCCTGATAGAGTCTCCAGGCAGGCACTGTACTTCTGCCTTTCTGGTCCCGAGCTCCCTGAGTCACGTGGACACCTGCCCTAGGCACTGGCTCTCAGCTCCCAGACCACTCAGCTCCCTGAGCAGAGGAGGGACTGTCCAGGCATAGGGGACCTGATGCCCTCTCCGCTTTATCTTTTTCCCAGAACCAGGGACACAGAGAGGGAGGTGCCCCCTCCCATGAGAAATCTTCCCCCCTGCTTTCCACCAAAGCAGAGGCCAAAGCTCAAGTCTCAAGAGTTCTGTGAAAATCCCACCTTCCAATTCATTGCCTCCAGGCACACAGAGGTCTCTAGACATGAGGAGGATCTCTGCAAAGACTTTAAACACCCAAGAGGAGAAAAGACCTGCTTTGATTAGACTAAGCCAGCACCAGGCCTGCCCCTGCTCCCCCAGCTCAGACAGCCCAGAGCCAAGCACAGAGCATCTGTAACTGGCCTGACCACCCTCCTCAAGCCCAGGAGAGGGCAACGGGCCAAGGCCAACCATCCTGCTACCACTCTGCTGTGTTCTCTGAATCAAATAGCAGGTTGGGAAAAGAAATGGTGCATGCAGAAGATACCCTATGGCTTTCATTGGGCAGGTGCCAGAGAGACTGGAACCCACCCAGACAGGGATGGCCTTCTGTCCCCCCTCACTACCACCACCACCACCACCACCACCCTGCTGGGAAAACAGGCTAGTGCCTTTGCAAAACCAAAAACTCAAGAGTTCTTGGCTGGACTGGCTTGTGACATGGGAGGGGCTGCCTGGCACTCACTCCCTCACTGGTTTCCTGCCTTCCTGTTCCCTCATTGCCTCTCATTCCGTCCCCCTTTCCTCATTCATCTCTCTATTCAGCGACTCCTCTGTTTACTCCTCTGGGAGCTGAGGATGCTTAAGGGCTTGGTCCCTGGGGTTCCTAGTAGGGAGATAAGCACAGCCAGGGGTTAAGCAGGACAGGGCAAAATGCTAATTGTGAATGGGCTCCTGGGGGTACTGAGGAAGGACATATAGATTGTCCAGGATAGGGAGAAGGGGCAAGAGGGCCAGGTCTTCCCAGAGGAAGCAACACCTGAGCTGAATGGTAAGGGATGAGAAAGTATTAGTTAATGACAACTAAATGTAATATGAGATCCTAGAACACAACAAAAATGGGTATTAGGAGGAAACTAAGAAATTCAAATGAAGTCTAGATTTTAGTTAAAAAAAGAAAAAAAGTATGAGTCAGATGAGGAAGGGTACAAAGGGGTTACGTGTGCAGTGACACAGAGACATCAGGCGGAGTGGGGGCCGGGAACGACACATTTGGAGCACATGTGAGAGGCAGGGAAGGTGGCAAAGGGCCTGAGGGAAGCACAGGCACCAGGTGTGAGTGTGCTTCTCTACCGAGAAAGAAGCTTGGACTTTGAGTCAGTGGTTTCAAATGAAGTGCTAGAGGTGGGAATGGGGTAGCTTTGGTGAGTCAGGTTCCTGCTTACTTGAGGGTCCCCTGTCATCACTGCCCTGTCCTTGAAGGTACTTTCATGAGGTTGCTCAGAGCTCCCTCCAGCATGGTTTGAAAATGGCTGCCCAACCATCAGAGAGTCTGGGACAGAGAAGTAACAGTCATGTTCATGTCTTGGAGATGTCCTCTCACTGCAGTGTGAGAGACTTTGCAGCCCAAGCTACAGCAGGGACAGTGGAGATAGAAATAAGAAGGTAGGGTGAGCTCTGGTGAGGCAGGAAAATCAATAGAAGGAAATTAGATGGATGTGAGAAAGGGAAAGAATTGGTGCTACTACCTGGGACACCACCCAGGAGAGCACCCACAGAGGTAGAAATGACAGAGGAGGAACAGGCTTGGACAGAAGTTAATACAAGAAGCTAGAAGAACACCATACTTTAATTTTTTTAAAAATTTATGATAGTCTCAGAGAGAGAGAGAGAGAGAGAGAGGCAGAGACACAGGCAGAGGGAGAAGCAGGCTCCATGCACCGGGAGCCCGACATGGGACTGGATCCCAGGTCTCCAGGATCGCGCCCTGGGCCAAAGGCAGGCACCAAACCACTGCGCCACCCAGGGATCCCCTTTAATTTTACTTAAATAAATAACTTAAAAAAAAAAAAAAGAGGAGGTGTCCTACAGGCAGTAGGCTGTGTAAGCCTAGAGCTTGGAGGAAAGCTAGGCTGGTAAATGGCATGTCAGAAACACTAGAGTCTAGGTCCTTCTTAAAGGGACTGTGTCTTTGGGTGCCTGGCTGTCTCAGTCAGTTAAGCATCTGCCTTCAGCTCAGGTCATGATTTGGGGTTCCTGGGATTGAACTCCACATAGTGCTCCCTACTCAGTCTGCTTCTCCCTCTCCCTCTGCCTCTCCCCCTGCTTGTGCTCTCTCTCTCTCTCTCAAATGAATAAATAAAAAATCTTTTAAAAAAAGAGGGGGGACTGTATCTTGGGGGAGAGCAGAGAGGTTATTTTGGATCTCAAATGCCAGGCTGAGGCAGAAGGACTTTGTTCTGTTGGCAGCAGGGAGCCATGGAAGGTTTTGGAGTCAGGGAGAGAACTGTCTGTTCAAAGGGGACTAGGTTCCAAGCCCACGGCACAGGCTACTGCCCAAGGAAGCCCCTCTGGGTAGCCCAGCCCTATTCAAGCCCCTCTCTGAAGCCTCAACCAGCAATACTCTGTGGGTGTGGGTGTGTTCTGTGCAATACTGGGGAAGGGAGCAGGGAAGGATAGATGAACAGAGACGAGGGGCAAGCAGGTCTGCCCTAATCAGATACTGCAGAAGAGAAGGAATCAATCAGCTAAGCAGGCTCCTTCTGCTGCTTACCGCATACGTCCTGGGCCTTCATTCATTCCCTGAACCCCCACCTACCACCTGCCCACCCCCTTTATTCCTACCCTTCGGCCTCCACCCCAGGAGCACACGTGTGACTTGTACACACACGTACATGCTCACTAGCAAATACACACAGCAACCCCCATCGGGCATCAGGCTGCTAAGTGGGGTGTGAACTACAATTTCCATGCATGTGGCGGCTGCTCATTAAACACTTCCCTTTGCAGCTCCCCAGCGCCTCTTACAGCCTGGCCTTTGACACCCCCTGTCCCCTCCCCCCTTTAAAGAGACTATCTTTACACAGAAGGAGAAGAGGTCCCAGTGTAAGGGCCAGCTCTGACTTATACCTCAGAGGCTCTGTAGTTTTCTAGGCCCCCCCAGTGAAAAAAAGAGCCAGCTGCCTAGACAGGCCCAGGCAGGACCGGCCAGCCCTTCTGCAGCTCTGATCAGCCAAGCCTGGGGGTTGGCCAGGGACAGACGATCCCCTCTCCCTCCCAGCCACACCCCTCCACAGCCATGGTGACAGCTCTGGTCACAGGCAGCAGCAGTGTGTTCTGTCCTCCCTCACCAGGCCTCTGTGCCAGGGGGAAGGGACAGGGTCCTAGCATGGGAGGTCTGAAGGGAGCTGAAGAGTGGAAAGCTCTGGGCACCCAGCCCCACCCAGGCTCTCTGGGACAGGGCTTGGCCAGGCCTCCACATCTGGCAACAGAAACTTGAGCCTCAAGCGTGTCATCTTCATAAGACAACAGCTCTGTCTCCAAAACACTTTCCCATATGTTTGTCTCCAGCCCCGAGAAGATGGGTGGGGCACAATTATTAACCCCGAATCGAATCACAGATGGAGAAAGGCGGCTCAAATCTGAGATTTGAGAGCAATATTTTGGGAGCGGGAGCTAATGGTGAAGTAAAGGCAGAAACAGAGGAGAGGCTGCCTAGGGAAAGGCTAGCCTGGAAGAGGAGGGGAAGGGGCCTTCTCCCTACCCTACAAGCAAGCAAGAAAAAGCCCCCTGCAGAACCCTGGCACCCCAATTCCTAGGATGAGGGTCATAATGAGGATATTTGCTAACATTTTTTGAACCTTTAATAGTTGGAGTGTTATCAGATCAGGGCCTCATGTTTGTTGTCTCATTCAGCTCTTATAACAAATCTGTGCTATTATGGTTCCTGTTTTATAAATGAGGAAACTGGTCGATGGACCCTGTCCTCTCCAGGCCCTGTCTACATAAGGAGGATGAGTTCAGAGACACCACCCTCCTCCTACAACTGGCTCCTGGAGTCCAACCCAGGGAGGATTTTGGCACCTCCACTGCCACGCCAGTGGATTAGGGCAGTACCCCAAGTGGCACTGTTAGCTCAGGACCATCAGGGAGGGAGGGATGAGAGAGACAGAGATGGGTGGAAGGAAAGAGGGAGGGCCAACTGTGGGACTCTGGGAAATGGGCTCCCAGAACTTGCTTCTGAAGCTCACATGGCGGGAGCCCTGCTAGGCTCCCAGCCCCAACTCAACATCCACTTTATAGTGTCCCGCAGCTCACAGATTGGGATTGTTTCAGGTCAGGTGGCAGAAGGATGACATGGACAACAACCTCAACTTCTTCTCTGTGTCATCTGATGGCAGGATTGTGTCTTGGACACTCTTGAAGGTGCTCGTTTCCCAGAAAGGGTCATGTGGGGGTGGAGACAGGGAGTGGGGGAAGCTGACCGGCTAAAGCAGCCCTGGACCTCATGGAGGTGGCCCCACCCATGCACCCTCCCCATCCCTTGTTGCCACAGAGTGAGCTGGTTCACACAGATGTCATCAAGCTGAAGGCGGAGGGCAGTACCACGGACGGTCTCGATGGGTTGCAGCTACACACCATGGGTAGGAACCCCAGGTCCCTCACATCCAGGCAGGCCACCTCACTCAGGCCCCACGAGGGTCAGGGATGGTGGCCCACCCCTTTTACCAAGCGCTCCCTCCTCTGCTTGTGCTAGACAGAAGCTGGACAGGAGGTAATGGGAAAACCTGGCACTGCCCTCCTGAGCTTGACTGTTTGCAGACCCTCCCTGTTTATGCAGATCCCAGCCGCGTTTGCAGACCCTTTTTCCTGTTCATGCAGATCAGGTGCTGTTATGCAGATCTAGTCCTGTTTATGCAGATCAGGCCCCTGTTTACCCAAATCCCATCCCTGTTTACTCAATTCCTACCCTGTTTATGCAGAATAGATCCCTGTTTGCACAGACCATGTCCCTGTTTGCCCTGACCCTGACCCTGTTTAAATCAATCCCTGCCTTGTTTACCCAGGCCCCAGGCCTGTCTGCAGAAGCCCGGGCCGTTAGCAAAGTCCCAACTGCCTGGGACAAGCAGCAGGCCAACGGCCGGTTTCTGTTCCCTGCCTGGCCCCAGCCCCGGCTAGAGCTGGGGCTCAGGCTGTCACAGGGGCCTACTGGGAGCCTCCCCACCACCTCCAGAACTGGGCTAAAGCTGCTCTACCTTTTCTCCCAAGGCTGTGGCACCGCCTTTGACTTCCACAAAGAGATCGACTATATGTTCCTAGTGGGCACAGAAGAGGGAAAAATCTACAAGGTGAGGTAGCGCTGCCCTATGCCAGCTTCTTAGACCCGAGAACCATGGGAGTTTATCCTTCTCAACAGACCTGATTCTGACAGATCTTAGGGTTAATCAGTTCTAGAAAGCTTCTTGGGAGAAAAGAAAGTATTTTTGACTTGCTTGGGTGGCAGGAAGAGGGGATGATTGCAGAAAAGGGCATAAAAATCTAGAGGTTGACTTTAGTCCAGTCTGGCACCTTTCCCTCAGCCTGCCCTCCCTCCCTTCCTAGAAGTAGAGGAAATAGAAGTGGGAGTGGAGGTTGGGGGGAGTTGGGAACATTCTGAGAAGACTTCCTGGAGGAGATCTGAACTTGAGCTGAGCTTTAAAGGCTGGGTAACAAGAAAATTTTTCTCTGGATCTTGGGTGTGTTCCAGCCAGTAGGATGGAACTTCATGGCCAGTTTCTGCCAGGTCCCAGAGTTAGTAGGTGAACATCCTTCTGAACCTCCATCCATCCAGAAATAGCTCTGCTGCATGCTTTTCTTAGGCTCAAAAGACTCAGAATGTTAATTACAGGCAGCCTCCCAGGAGGCCCTGAGGCCCGCAAGAGCTGGTCTGAATGCAAAAGAGGTCCCCACCCCCTCGACAAGGTCCTAAAGGCAGCGTGGGAGAGGCAGGAGGGAGGAGACTAGTCAGTCACACAGTCTCTTGGAGGGAGAGAGAGGGGCATGCTGGTCTGGGCCAGAAACCCATGGGAAATCATGAGATTGGGACTTGCTCCTGGCTCTGTGCCTGCTCTTACCTGGGCAATGTGGGATGTTTCTCACTATTGCAAGGATTCTATCTGTGAGCTGTAAGTGGACCCAGGGCTCTGTCTGTCTGCCCATAGGCTTTGGCCTGGACACAAGCTAGGCCACACCTCTCCCAGGGCCCCCAGACCTGTTCTGCCTTGACTCCGGGAGAGAAGGCTTTTTCAACTTGGCCTGGAATTCTCTGGGCAGACTACACACTGTCTCTCACCCTCCAGGGAAACTCCCAACCCATTCAGTCCCTCCTTTGTCTCTGCTTGTGTTGAGGGCACCAAGGAGAGAAGCCAGCAGCCCGGCCCCAGCTCAGCTGTGTCAATGATGTAGGGACAGGAGAGGAGTCTTAGGTTCTGACTCTCCAGGGCCCCCAGGGAAGTGGTGGCTGCTGACCTCTCTCTTGTTCCTGATCCCTGATCCCCCCACCACCCTCACCCTTGCCCCAGTGCTCTAAATCCTACTCCAGCAAATTCCTCGACACCTATGATGCCCACAACATGGCGGTGGATGCTGTGTCCTGGAGCCCATACCACACCAAGGTCTTCATGTCCTGCAGCTCCGACTGGACAGTGAAGATCTGGGACCACACCATCAAGTGAGAGAGACATGCCCTCCCTCAGTCGCCACCCTGGGCTGGGGCCTGTGGGGCTCCAGAACTGTGAGCCCTCTGTGTGGTGAACTTTCCATCCCTCTACCACTGCAGGACCCCAATGTTCATCTATGATCTAAATTCAGCTGTGGGCGATGTGGCCTGGGCACCATACTCTTCTACCGTGTTTGCGGCAGTCACCACCAATGGGAAGGTGAGTGCCCCCTGCTGACCCCTACTAGAGATGGCATGAGGTATCTTAGGGTCTCCCTCCTAGAGAGCCCATGCAGTGCTCTAATCAGGTAGGGGAAGCTGAGAGCTGAGACCTAAGAACTCCGTATTCTCAAGGGCTAGGCCACCCAGGGCCCTGTCAAAAGAGAAATCATTCATCCCCTGAGGCCTTGAGGAGAGAATGGGGCTGTTCATCATGAAGGACAGGACACACTGGGGGATAAGATGCCAGGAGGAGCAGCTATCTTCCCTGATGGCTCTGGGGACAGAGCTACAGGATGGGAAGGCAAAACTTCCAAGCCAGAGTTTATGTGTGATTGAAATACTGTCTAAAAGGTAGCAAGGTCCTTATCCCTGGGAGTGTGCAAGCTGAGTCTGAGGCAGGAAGATGAGAAGGAAGATGGGAAGATGTCTGTGCAACACCGAGATTGGGTAAAAGCTCAGAGACAGACATTTTTTGAGGGAATTCTTGGACACAAATCCATTTTTCCTTATGGACTTTGATAAAACCTGAGAGGCACCCACTCAAGGAAAGACTATAATTTAAGGCATCACCCTAACATCAGTCACCTTTTTGCCAAACAGATGTTTACTAAGGGCCAACAAGGGTGCCCAGCAGCAGACCAGGGCCTGGCGATTCAGGTCCCTGCAGAGCTCACATTCTTGTGAAGGAAAAGGGACACAAAGCAACAACAAAATTAGAGTTAAGTACTAGGCAGAGATGAACAGAGGAGTATGTATGTACACAGCGTTCATAGCAGCATCATTCATAATAACCAAAAAGTGGAACGACCCAAATGTCCATCGACGGATGAATAGATAAACAAAGTATGGTATATCTAAAAGGATTATTAATCAGCAAAAACAAGGAATGAAGTATTGGATACATGCTACAACATGGGTGAACTTGAAAACATGCTAGCGTAAGAAGTCAGTCACAAAAGACCACACATTATAGGATCTCATTTTTATGTTGAGAATAGACAAAACTATGGAGACAGAGGGTAGATTTGTGGTTGCCTAGGGTTGTGGGTGTGGGAGGACATAGGAAGTGACTGTTAATGGTACAAGGGTTCTTTTGGGATGAGAAAAATGCTCTAAAATCGGTTGTGGTGATGGTTGCATAACTGTGAATATACCCGAAACCAAGAATTGTATACTTTAAGTAGTAAATGTTTTTGTATGTGAATTATATCTCAATAAAGCTATTATATTTTATAAAAAAGAGAGAAAGGGAGTGATGTAAAAGAAAAAGACCAGGTGGTCTCTTAGCATGGTCAAGGAAAGCTTCTCCAAGAGGTGACATTCAAGCTGAGAGCTGAATGACAACAACCAGCTATGTGAAGATGGGGAGAGGCATTCCAGACAGAGGGAATAGCTAGTACAAATGCCCTGAGCTGAGAATGAGCTTGAAGGGGTTTCAGGGGCAGGCAAGCAAGTATGCCTGGGTCTAGGAAGCAAAGGGAAGAAGAGCTCTAGCAGTGGAGAGTAGAGAATTCGGAATAAGGAATCTGGATTTTATGTATACTGCCAAGGGAAACTGCTGGAGGATTTTAGATTGTTTAAAGATAAGTCTAGTGGCTGCATGGAGGATGGATGGTAGAGGGGCAAGAGTGGAAGTAGAAAGATCCATCAGGACATTGCCACCATTGTCCAGGCAAGAGTTACTAATGGTTTGGACTCAGGGAATGGTAAAAATATGATTAACCACTTGTCTGAGCACCTTGCATATGCCTCTTAATGGCAAGTTAGCCCTAGAGCCTCTAGCTCTCGTTTATAAAATGGGGATAATAGGGATCCCTGGGTGGTGCAGCGGTTTAGCGCTTGCCTTCGGCCCAGGGCGTGATCCTGGAGACCCGGGATCGAGTCCCACGTCGGGCTCCCGGTGCATGGAGCCTGCTTCTCCCTCTGCCTGTGTCTCTGCCTCTCTCTCTCTCTCTCTCTCTCTCACTGTGTGCCTATCATAAATAAGAAATAAAATAATAATAAAAAAATTAAAATAAAAAAATAAAATGGGGATAATAGCAGAACCTACCTTATAGAGTGTCTGTGAGGATTATTAGGTTATACAACTACGTAACATGCTTGCCTAGAGTCTAGTATATAATAAGTGTTCAATAAATGGTAGCTGCTATTATTGTTAATTCTGCATAGACTTAAATTTTCTTCTAAGCTTTTTATGCTCATTCCCTCAACCACAGAAAAAAAAAAAAACATGATCAGAGACACAAATCCCCTCTCCCACTGCCTCCAGCTCCAGTGTGCTAGGCTTCTGTTGTGTTTCCCCAGAAAGCACTTGTGCTAGTTCTTCTGAGGTGGGGGACAGGCGCTAGCCTTGAGTGTGCTGACACCCATCTCTCCACAGACCCATGTATTTGACTTGTCCATCAACAAGTATGAGGCCATCTGCAGCCAGCCCGTGGTGACCAAAAAGAAGAACAAGATCACCCACGTGCAGTTCAATCCCATCCACCCCATCATCATTGTGGGTGATGACCGTGGGCACGTCATTTGCCTCAAGCTCTCACCCAACTTGCGCAAGATGCCGAAGGTACAAGCTTGGGTAGTTTGGGCTGCTGTAGGAAATAAAGTCTCCAAGATGGTGGGGGTAAAGAGGAAGGGGAAGAGCCCGGGGGTGGTTCCCAGCTTTCTAGCTTAGAAAACCCAGGGTAATGGTGGTGTCATTACCCAAATAAGGAGCACAGGAGAAGCAGGTTTGTGGAGAGATGATGAGATCAGCTTTGCCATGCTGAAGCTAAGTTACCTGTGGAGCTTCTGGGTGGAGACATCCAGTAAGCAGGTGACTCCATGGATCCAAAGCCTGGGGAAGCACATAGACATCATTGGCTTATTTGGTGTAGACCCAGGTTACTCAGAAAGGGGGCTTGGGTGGGCTTACCCAGGGCCTCAGCTCCAGTGGTCCCTAAGCTGGGAGCTGTGGGCCCACACAGGGAAGAATGTGAAAAGAAAAAGAGGATAAGGTCAGCAGTTAGGCAGTCCTTCCTGTGAGCTCTGGCTCCTTTCTGGGATTTGTACTGGAGACCCTGCCAGAGTCTTTGCACCCTTTCAGAGTGCAAAGGCCCTGAAAACAGCTATGGAGCTCAGAGCCAGCACCTCAAAGTCTGTATCTCAAGAGTCCTGATTCAGACATAAGAATTCAGGCCTTCGAATCCAGAGCCCGAGAACCCAGAGTGGAGTCCTGCCTATTTGGGTGCTAAGAGAAGATACAGAATTTGCTTTCTGCCTGGTTCTGGGCCAGGATCAGAGCTGGGCCAAGTTGCCCTGATGACTACACCTCTTGGTTGCAATATGAAGCGTTTATTTGCAGTTTGAGGCAAAGGCAGGGCCCTGTCTCTTTCAACTACTGATACCTGCCCTCCTGTACCCTTACCAAAGCAGGGATACCCGCAGCATCCCCCTGGTACCTGCCTAGTCTATTCCCCACCATGACCAGGAGACAAGAGCTGGGATTTTGGCCGGGCCTGTAATTGTAGCCAGCTGGGGGAGGGGGTTGACTTGGCTATAAATACTCAGAAGGCAGCTAAGAGCCTGCAGCTGTGGCCTATAGGCTATACTGGGCTGGGGGTGGGGGGGAGGGGAGGATAGGATAGGGTGGGGTGGGGTGGGGTGGGGTGGGGTGGGGTGGAATGGGGTGGTTGGGCATGGTCTGAAGCTCTTTGTTGAGCCCAGCTAGTTGGCCTCAAGGAGGGGGAAGGAAACAGCACAATTTGTGGAACAGATAAAATCTGCTCTTGATTTAGTGAGGAAAGAGACCTAGGCTTGAGCTGGACAGCCCAGTGGGAAGGATGGTGGTTCCCCAGTCAGAGGCAGGGGCAAGGGTATAGCCATCACATCTGGAGGGTGGTAGATCTGGGTGGGGGCTTGCCCTGCCCACTCTGACCCAGGAAGGCGAGGATCTCTCACAGTCCCAACTCCTCTCAGACCGAGGGTCAGCCATAGCTAAGACAGCTGGGCTCTGTGTATCTGGGGACCTCTATCTCTGAAGACCTGAGGATGTGGGTACCAGGGGAGCAGAGGACTTGAGTGGGTGACAGCTGGGGGCTAGTGCTTTGGTAGATTGAAGGTTCTCGTGAAATTCTCATCTGATCCTATCAGTAGCCAAGTGATTTGTGCAATAGGAAGTCCTCTGGACATCCCCAATGCCCCTCCTCTACCGGCCGCAATCCCCCTGCCCTTCCCAGGAGGGTTTGGCCACAGAGGCCCAACTTCCTGACCTGAAACCTCCCCTAACTGGTGTCCGAAGACAGCTTGTCAAAGGTCAGACTGTCTTTCCCTAACTACAGTATAGATGGGAAACTGAGCCCAGAAAGGCAAGAGACTTGCCCAAAGTCATATAGGGAGTTAATGACAAAGCTGGAACTAAAAGCCAGGACCCACAACTCCTGGGGGATGGGGTGAGGCCAAGAAGAAAGCACTAACTTGATTTGGAAGGGAGGGTAGTTAAAGGAAAAGACCTCTTTGTTCTCTGCCTAAAGAGTGTAGAGGTGAGTCAGGTAGTGGCAAAGGCACTGGGCCACAAGGGGAGGGGGAGACAGATTTGGGAGCAGGTGCAGTGGTCACACCAGGAGGAAATCTGAGCTCCTCATGGTGTCAGCAGCCAGGATGGGGCCAGGAAGGGGCCTGCTGGCTGTGCACTCTCTCACTTCCTCACAGCCCAGGCCAGACCCAAGCTGGGCTCTCAGCAGGCAAGGCTGGAGCAGGTGCCAGTGAGCAGTGGGCACAGGTGGCAGAGAGGGCAGGGGAGGCAGGGGGAAGGGGGACTCTGGAGCAGAGGGAAGGCAGGAAATGGCAGCTGCCCCAGCATAGCCCGTATCCCGCTGCCTGGACAGAAGGGAGGATGGGAGTGGTGCTAGTCTGCCATGGAGCTCTTGGGGCCGGTGAGTGACACATATTGTAGTGTCCCAATTCTCGTTTTCTCAGGGCATTAGAATGCCCTGTAGGCCAGGGTGAGGGTCATAAATTTAGGATCTTCTTTTCTGAGGGCCAGTCCTGGCTAAGGATATCTGGAATCACATGGGATATTTCATCTGCCCTCCTGGGTCTCTTGAAACCCTCCTCTACCCTGAGTATGTCTGATACAGCAGGCCTGACCCCCAAATGTCCCCCACTCCCAACCTGACCTGAAAGTTTTGGTACTAGGTAAGTGCACCTGTGGCTTTGTTCACACTTCTCCCTCTGCAAACCCACATCTCTTAGCTCTTTGTTAGGCCTCAGCCAAGGACCCTCCTGTGGGAAGGGTGGTCCCAACAGTCAGAGGCCTTACCTCTCCCCGAGAGCTACAGCTCTCCCGAGCCCGAAAGGCTAGTTCCTCTGAGGGTTAGTGGGTAGATACCTTCTGCCCCTCCTCCCAGAATCAAGTCTTTCTGTTGACTCAAGATTCAGAGCCAGACTGGATGCTTCTCGGAGGCCCCAGCTGGGCCCAGATCTCCTAACCTGAGTTGGGGAAGAACCCCTTGGGGATGGGGAGAGGCAGGGATCCAAAATCTAACTGGTGGGGAGAGGGGCGGGACAAAGCTGGGGCGGGGTGTGCAGAGGAGGCAGAGCTGGGACCCGGAGAAAAGTGGCCTGTCCCTCACCATTCCTCACCCACATGTACTTCCCCCGTCCCCAGGAAAAGAAGGGGCAGGAGGTACAGAAGGGTCCAGCTGTGGAAATCGCAAAATTGGATAAACTCCTGAACCTGGTGAGGGAAGTGAAAACCAAGACCTGAGTCCCTGTCTCATTTTTCGAACCCAGTACTTGTAACTCCTGACTGAGGTACCAAAGCCCAGCCTTAGCACCCAGTTTGTGACCCCACCCCTGATCAGGTCCTAGCATCTACCATCAGCACTCTGTTTCAGCCCTGGTCCCAGCGCTTCACCCCTCAACCATTATCCTGTCCTACTTTGCACAAATAAACTTGTGTTTGGAAGCTCACCCCACACCTTTAATTTGCTGCCGCAGGGCCCCCAGGAAGAGGAGGAAATCTCAGGGTAGAGCCATAGTTCCATTTATTATCCAGCAAACAGTGGGAGGACCCAAGGAGGGGCCCAGCCTGGACACCCTCCCATTATTGCCATGGATTCCAGTTTGCTTCCCCAACCTCAAGGGCCTGGAGGCAATTGGCCTAGGGAGAGGTGGACCCAGTCCCTGGCCCTCGGTATGGAGCAGAGTCGAGATGGCCCTGGCCCTAGCACCAACTCATGAACCCCCACCCCAGGCCTGTCTACTAAGGGCCACTGGAGCCCCTAGTGGAGCCAGACTGGCTAGACTCTGGGCTGCTAGGTCCAGCTCCAGACAGGCTGGACTCTGGGTTCTGGACCCCAGACTGGCTAGACCCTGGGATCCTGATCCCAGGCTCTGGGTGGGGCAGACTTAGGCCCCAGACTCCAGGCGAGGCGAGGGGCCTTCAGGGCTGCAGCAGGTAGCTGCCTTCATGGCTGGGCTTCTGGGGCGGGGGTGCCTTCTCAGGACAGGGGCCAGGGCTGGAGTTGGGACTGGATTCCGAAAGAGAGTCGATGTCCGCAGAGCGGGAATGGCAGGCCCAGCAGAGAATGACCCAGAGCAGGAGCAGCAGGAAGCCTACGAGGCCGTTGCAGACAATGGCAATGAGGGCCCCTTGGGAGATGGCTGCCCCCATGACAGGCAGCACCCTCAGACCAGCACAGACCACGGGGCTGGCTCGATGGCAAGGCCCATGCCGAGGCAGAACTCCAGTATAGCTGGCCTTCCACAGAGGCTGTCCTGTCCACACAATGACTCCTGGGCAGTGGAGATGTCCACCTGCAGTCCTGAGCCTGTGGCAGAGAGCAGAGGAAAGGGTAGTGAGGGAGAAGGGATACGGTGAGGCCTAGGAGGAAAGGGGTATAAAAGAGAGTCCTTCCCCACATCTCTGGCTTCCCTGGCAGAGGACTCTGGGTCCCAGCAGTTCTAAATACCCCACAGAGCCAATGCCCCCATCCTCCGGCCTGGCTCTGGGCACCTGGATGGGGGTGCAGCCACAGTGGGGAAGCTGAGTCGACAGCCCATATCTTACCTCCTTAGAACCAGTGGGCATGGCCTGGCCCTGCCCACCAAGCTTCCAGCTCTCAAAAGCACTGTGTGAGTGGATGAGGCTGAGGAAGCCCAAGGCCTTAGAGGATGGGGATTGTGACTACCGCTGGTGTGGCCTGGGCACCTCCCCCTTCTCAGGACGCCAGCCAGCCAGCCCCGGAGACCTCCAGAGGTGCCAGCTCAGACAGAGGGAACTTTGTGGAGGCCCTGGCAGGCATGTATGGGTCTGTGTATCCAAGGCTGTGTACCTAGGTGTGCCTCTCTGTGGGACTGTCTCTCCAGGTCAGTTGTGTCTGTGTGGCTGGTTCTTAGTCTTTCGTTCCCTCGCCTAGATGTGTGCCTCTGCCTCTGCATACCCACCTCTATGTTCGTGCAGCTGTCTATGTGGCTCTCTTTATATTTGTCTCCGTGTGCTCTGAGTCTCTCTTTTCTCAGTCTATCTCTGTGTATCTCTGTATCGGTCTCTGTGTGTATGGGTCTTTAGTGTCTCTCGGTCTCTTTCTTCCTTGCTGTGTGTCACTCTGTCCCCGTGGACGTGTCTCTCGCCCCTTCTCCGTGGGGTCTGTCTCTGTAGTTCTGCGAGTCTCGTGTGTCTCTGTCTTTGTGTCTCTTTCTCCGCGGCTTTGCCTCTATGTCTCCATGTGAGTCTGGGTCTCTGTATCGCTGTCTCTGGTTCTCAGCCCCCGTGCCCATGGGGGGAGGGCCCCCCTTACCTGAGTTGAGCCCGGTGCGCGCCCGCGGGAGGGTCCGGGGCAGCGGGATGCTGGGCGCCGACTGAGACTCGGGAGCCTGCGGGCGCGGGGCGGGCGGGGGGGGGCTGGAGGCGGGCAGGGGCGATGTCCCCTCCCCCGGCCCTCCCCCTCGGCCGCGCAGCCTCCGCCGGCCGCTCCCGCCGCGGCGCGACCGGGGCGGCCTCTGCCGCGGGCGGTCTGCGGCGAGCCGGCACCTCCTCCCCCTGGGGCGGCGCCTCCTCCGCGGCCGCGGCGGCTCGCTCGCTCGCTCGGCGGCGTTCGGGCGGCGGCTGCGGCCCGGCGCGGGGCTCGGCTAGGCTCGGCTGCGTTCGGCTGCGTTCGGCTATGTTCGGCTGGGCTCGGCTGGGCTCGGCAGGCAGCAAAAACAGCGGAGAACCTAGCTTCCCGGGAGGCCGGCGGCCGCGGCCTGTGCGGGGTGGAGCCATCCCCGCGGCGCTGCCGACGTTCAATTGGCTGGCTGCGCCAGGCTCCCGGGCGATTGGTCGCACTCTGGGGTGGGGACTGACTCGCCGGTGATGCAGGAGTGGGGTGGGGGCGGGAAAAGGACTGGAGGGGCTACTAGGTCTGGTCCCCTCTGGGGGAAGGGGGTGGGAACGAGGCCCACCTGCTTGCGGAGATTTCTTGCACCTTCAGCACCTGGAAGAGTTGCACATACAATCTCTGAGAAAGGCCTCTGTACCGTATACGTGAGGAGACTGCCCCTCCATATCTGCCTCTGCCTGCATCATCCAAGGAGGAAGGCCTTGGGTCCCCACATCTAGGAGGAGATCCGAAGTCCTCATCTTGGAAGACCCCTAGACTTATGCACAACCACTCTCAGCTGGGGTGGACTCTGCATCCCCACTTTAGAGGGTCGGTAGGTGGCTCTGCATTCCCTGGCCCTAGGAAGTGTGAGCCGTCCTGCCAACACAAGTTCTTGGGCATATTCACTGAGTTCCCACGCAGTATTGCTCTCAGGTTTGTGCTTTGCTGCGTTGTGGGAGAAGCTAGGACTGAGAGTAATGGGGTATTCCGAGAGCTCACTCAGGCCTGGCTGGAGCAGGACCAGGCATGACTCTCCATCCTAGAATCTCTCCTAAAAGGAAGACCAGTTCGGTCAGAAGCTGTCAGGTAGGTCTTCCTACCCTACCTCATAGGTCAATGATTCCTAAGTGTTCTGAACTGGACCTTTTTCTCATCCTACTCTACATATTCTCCATGGATGAGCACATCCCTAAAGGTATACCGTGAAGACTCTCAGAGCTCTCAATAAGCATCTGTGGAATTCTAGCCATAGATCCAAGTACCTTCCAGAATTAGGGGGGTATTGATTTCTGGTTCTGCCACTTAACAAACTTTGTGACCTTGAGCAAGTTACTCACCCTCTTTTAGCCTCAGCTCCCTTATTCCTAAAGTTGTTTTAGTAACAGCTACCTCTCAGGGTTGTAATTCACCAACTCGTTTTTTCCCAACCCACCACATCTCAGCAAATGCCGACTGACATAACCCCAAGAACCATATGGCTAAGAGACCCTTTCCCTCAATGACACAGAATTCACATGAGATTCCTATAAAACCAAATGCCACCTCAAAAACAAGAAAGGGAAGGGTAAGATAAGCTGAAAGACTGAGTCATACTTACAGACTGTCTAAAATAAATTTTTGGACCCTACTGATTTTACCGGAATGGATTAATTTTAGTTCCCCTGCCCCTGTTACCCAGCAGGGTGGGGTATTGTGAGCAAGATCAAATCAGTTCTAGGAAAGAGAGGAGACTTATGTTGTTGCACATCTGAGTGTAATGTGAGTGAATTTGTGACCCAGCTGCAGGAGTTCAGATTTTGTCCTGGAAACAGTGGGGAGCCACTGAAATATTTTGAGCAGAGGAGTAAATGTGGTCATATCCAAAAATTAGAGGGATGATTTGGGCTGCTGGGTGGAAGGAGAGATTGAAGGCAATTGAGAGTGAAGGCAAGGAGTAATGACAAAGGACTGAAATGATGTAGAGGAAGAGGATTGGAGAGAAGAGAGCACTGAGGATATTTGGGGATTATAGTTGGTAGGACTTAGAGACTTAGACCTATAGGATATGGGAAGTAAGAGGGAGGGAAAGTCTGGGATAACTTCCAGGTTGGTGACCAGGGATACTGTGATGCCATTTACTGAGATAGAAAACACAAGAGAAGGGGTGTTTCAGCAGGGGCTTGGGATGGTGTGTGGGGGAGGTGGAGGATGATGACTTCTGTTTTATATATGCTAGGTTTGAGGTACCAGTTGGACACTCAAGCCAAGGTATCCCATAGACAGTTGGATAGGTAGCTCTGAGGTTCAGGCTGAAGACAACATTTTGTGGGTTATCAGTAAATTAGTAATAGTCAAATCAGAAAAGTGGATAAGCCAGGTGTCTGTGTGGCTCAGTAGGTTGAGGGTCTGACTCTTGATTTCCTCTCAGGTCATGATCTAGGGCCGTGAGATCGAGCCCACATCAAGCCCCCCATCAGGCTCTGCACTGGGTATGGAACCTGCTTAGGATGCTCTCTCCCCATCTCCATCTGTCTCTCCCCACCCCCTCCCTTCCTCCCTCCCTCCATCTCTCTCACTAAAACAAAACCAAACAAAAAGTGGATGAGCTCTCCAAAGAAGAGTAAGAACTGGTTTAAGCAAAAAACAAAACAAAACAAAACATTTATAATTAGACTAAAACCTAAAGACAGGGATGCCTAAGGAATAACTGGAACTAATGGACACAAAAGCCATTAGAATCTCTTGCCACCTCTCCTCTCTGTTACTTTCTGCCAGGTTCCTTCATTTCCTTCCCCTGCGCTGTCCTGCCCCTATCATCCCCACCCCCAGACTGGCTTCTAATGTTTTTCTGGTCCACATAGTGAAAAACATCACTTCGGACAATCCCAAAGCTTAAAAATCTTATTGTCTAGGCATCCAACAAGACACTGGCTTCTTTTTCTTAGTTGCACTTTGCAAATTCTTCAGGAAATACTCTGATTGGCTCCGCTTAGTCGATGCTTAACACTGGGCTCATCAGCTGTAGTCAAGGAATGGTTGAAGCTCAAATTGCCTAATGTGGCTCACATGAGAACCCCATGGACACTAGGTGGGGGATATGGGATGGGGGGTCCCAGGAGAAGAGAGGATGCAGAATTGCAGGTGTACAGTGTAGTCTACCCCTTGTTTGCCCAACACACACACATTATTTTCCTCTATATATTTGATTTCAAAAAAATATCCTCACCTACATATTCTAGCCATTCCACTATACATATGCCAATAAATTCACCTCCTCTCTAATGGAGGGCAGCTCAATGACACATCCAGCTACTATTTCTGGAGGTTATATCATAGGACCACGGTTCTTCATATATAAGTTCTCTGGGTAATGTCCCTTCGTGCTGCAGTCAGGTTTCTATACGGTGTGAATATGGTTTCTAATAATCTCATTACCTTTGTTTGAAATGCCTTTGAGCTACCTTTATTTTTTTTTAAAGATTTTATTTATTATTCATGATAGACAGAGACAGACAGACAGACAGACAGAGAGAGAGGCAGAGACACAAGCAGAGGGAGAAGCAGGCTCCATGCAGGGAGCCTGACGCGGGACTCAATCCCGGGACTCCAGGATCGTGCCCTGGGCCAAAGGCAGGCGCTAAGCCGCTGAGCTACCCAGGGATCCTGAGCTACCTTTAAACCACCACCACCACCACCACCTCTGCCCAAAAACAATCCCCAAACTCCTGATGTCTAGAGATGGAAGAAATAAAGAATAAATTTTTAAAAGGCACTGTAGAGTGGTCAGTAATCCAGAACATCATATATTCTTTGGCCCTGAATGACAATGAAAATGATGGGACCAGGAAATCTCATGGCATCTGTTTGTTGACTCACTTCTCTGGCTACAGTTTCTCAGTCAGCCAATCTGGTTGTCCCAGGTTCTGCCCACAAGGATGTGATCCCTTTTCCAGTGTTCTGAGAGCATAATTATGGAGGATTTCTCTGTGGGGCACTGTACTGATTAGCACTACACTTTCTGGTGGTGGTTTAGGGATCCTGGGATTGAGCAATCACAGATCTCTGCATTTATGAGGTTTGGGTGTGGTTTTATTTTCCTCCCAGATGATACAGTTCTTTTATTTTTATTAAATTATTATTTTTTAAAAGATTTTATTCATTCATAGAGACACACACAGAGAGGCAGAGACACAGGCAGAGGGAGAAGCAGGCTCCATGCAGAGCCTGACTTGGGACTCCATCCAGGGTCTCCAGGATCACGCCCTGGGCTGCAGGCGGCGCTAAACCACTGCACCACTGGGCCCTGATACAGTTCTTTTAAAATCATAATCAGCTGTCTGTCAGTTTCATCTGGGGGAGAATTCCTTTTGCTATTAACTTATTCATCCTAAAGCACATTTTTTCCCCTAGTTTAATGACTCTTAAATCAGAATACAGTCTCACAATTAATGGCATGTAATAGTTTTTTAGCCTCTTTTTTCCCTAGTGGAGTTGACCCCTGTGCAATGCAGGAGTTAGGGGCACCAGCCCCTGCACAGCCAGAAATCCATGTATAACTTTAAAAAAAAAAAAAACTTTATTTTTTTATAGTAATTTCTACACTCAGTGTGGGGCTTGAACTCACAACTCCAAGATCAAGAGTCACATGCATTTCCCACTGAGCCAGCCAGGCACCCTCCATGTGTAACTTCTGACTCCTCCAGAACTTAACTACTAATAGTCTACTGTTGACCAGAAGCCTTACTGATAACATAAACAGTTGATTAACACATATTTTGTTTATGTATTATATAATGTATTTTTATAATAAAGCTAGAGAAAAAAATGTTAAGAAGAAAATTGTAGGGCAGCCCGGGTGGCTCAGCGGTTTAGCACTGCCTTCAGCCCAGGGCGTGATCCTGGAGACCCGGGATTGAGTCCCACGTCAGGCTCCCTACATGGAGCCTGTTTCTCCTTCTGCCTGTGTCTCTGCCTCTCTCTCTGTGTGTCTCTCAGGAATAAATAAAATCTTTTAAAAAAATTGTAAGAGAAAATACATTTATAGTACTATTAAAAAAATCCACATATAAGTGGACATGTACAGTTCAAACCTGTGTTGAAGGTCAACTGTAGTTCATAAAATAAATTGCCTCTTGAATTGATGGGAACATGAGATTTATTAAATATAGTAATTTCATCATAGTTCTTTTTCACAAACAGTAGAATCCACCCTGGGTAGTTAAAACAGAAAAGGGATTTGTTAAAAGATATTATTTAACTCAGAAATGTTAGGAGGATGGAGGAAATGAGTTTGAGGCTCAGTTTCTAGGAACAACACTCAAACCATACCACACAACCTGATGAGAAAACCACAGCCACTGCCACTCCAAATACTAAGTACCAAAAGTTTAATTTCACTGCCAACTTTACAAGCTCTGTAGCACTTCTGCGGTAAGAACTCAATTTTGCAGCTACTAGGAAACCACCAGTTACCACTACCACCTCCAAAAAGTGGACACTTGTACTACCAGCAATAGCAGAAACTAAAGTCTTATGTCCAGCCTACTTCCTTCCTCTATCAGTCAGAATTAGGTAGGTGACAGTGGTCACAAACAACCCTCAGATCTTACTGGCTTAAAGTAACAAAGATGTATTTCTTGCTCATGCCACAGTTCTGGCATGGGTGAAGTGGGAGGGAGGAGTCTGCCCTCTGTGATCACTCAGTGATCTAGGCTGATGGAGGTTTCACCATCTTATGATGATGCCTGTTTCTTTCTTTCTCTCTTTTCCTTCCCTCCCTCCCTCCCTCCCTCCCTTTCAGATTTTTTTTTAAAGATTTTATTTATTTATTCATGAAAGATACACACACACAGAGAGAGAGAGAGAGAGAGAGAAGCAGGCTCCATGCAGGGAGCCCAATGCGGGATTTGATCCCAGGACTCCAGGATAATGCCCTGGGTTGAAGGCAGGAGCTAAGCTGCTGAGCCACACAGGGATCCCCTCCTTTCAGATTTTTGTTAAGTAAATCTCTATGCCCAATATGTAGGAGTTGAACCTACAACCCCAAGATCAAGAATCACTTGGTCTACGGACTGAGCCAGCCAGGCACCCTGATGCCACTTTCTTGATAGGAACCTTCAGCATTTGCTGTAGTAGAAGAGGGTGAGGAAAAATGTACACTGGCTTCTGTTCACATTGTATCAATCATAACAAATCTCATGGCCATACCTAACATCAAGAGACAAGAGAAGTGCAATCCTCCTGGTGCTCAGAAGGAAAGGAGAATGACAAATATTGAACTTTAGTGATATTTACTCCACTTGTATGGCTCACTTCCAAATCAAAGTGTCACATGGAGGCAAGTAGCATGCCTATAAGCAAACTGCATAAGATGCTGGAAATATTAGTTCTGACTTTAGTACTAAGGAGACTGGATTTTAAAGTGTGAATTTTCCCATATAGGAAAACTAAAGGGTGAGGGACAGGGGTGGCTCAGTTGGTTAAGTATCTGCCTTCGGCTCAGGTCATAATCCCAGGATCCCAGGGTCCTAGGATTGAGCCCCCTGCTCAATTAGGGGCCTGCTTCTCCCCTGCCACCAAATCATGTTCTGTCTCTTACTTTCTCTCTCAAATACATACATACATACATACATACATACAACAATCTTTTTTTAAAAAGGTGAAGGACATCTGTGAATACAACGTATTTCTACTACCATAATCAATACTAGAAATTTGTAGAATCATGCTCTCTGAATTCTTCGGTTTGCCACGAAAATGCAGGACCTGTGCAAGCTCTTGAAGCAATTTCTCTCTTTTAGCTCCGTTTTTCATAATGCTAAAAGGGGCACTTTCAATCCCTCTAACTATGCCTTCCGGCTTCCTGGGAAATCCTAGGCTGGAGTGACAGGGCTGAAAGCCTTTCTTCTTCAACCTGCCCTGGAGTGATGCCCTTGCCTCTCCTGCATTCCAATCAACTCCCTTTACAATAAGAAGCACCATCACATTTGCCTGGCAGGGTAAGAACATCCAAAATGGGTGGTCTGTGAGAAGTTAGGGGCCAACACAGTATTTTGTTTGGATAAGGAAGTGTGTTTCAGCCCTGACTTCAGACGGCTAGAAGCTAGATTATCCTGCATCATGCTGAAATGCAGAAGCCAAGTTCTTGCCTGTTCTCTAACATTGATTATGAGGAAACATTTATTCCTCCTCTTAGCAATCATGATGGTGGTATACTTGGGAGAGTCTGAGAAATTGGGAAGCCCTGCTTCTTGTCCCCAACCTGTCTCGTCTCCTTTTTTCTCTCCAGACAAGTTTCCTATTGCTTCTCCAGCCCATATAATAATAAACCCAGCCTCTTTTTTTTTTTTTTTTTTTTTTTTTTATAAACCCAGCTTCTGACAATTCTCAGCTTTACAGTTTAAATCCAGGTATACCCAGCAAGATGTTGGTTCATGTCTTTCAGTTCCAGTTTACCCTTCTCAGTTCCAGCTTCAAAATTCCTAGGGACTTGCTCTTATCATCCTGGCTTTGGTCAGATGCCATTCCCTGTATCATTGATCCATGGCGGGGTAGGGAGGTCATAATATGCTGGTAACCATATGAGTGAAAAGCAGTTCCCACCAGAAGGGAGGGCCATCCAAATAAAATGTAAAGGAGTCCACCATACTGACATTAATGGATGCAGGAGAAAAGATAAATCTGCAAAATAAATAAGGGAGTAGTGGTCAGAGAGGTTTCAGAGGTTCAAGACAGAGGGAGGGGTCAGCAATCCAGAATGTCAAAGAGAGGTCTAGTAGTTATAGAAAGAGAGAACCTTTGAGAACCTTTGGACTTAAAAGAAAGGAGGTTGTTGATTATCTTGGCAAGAGGTTGTTTCAGCAGGCAATGGATAGTGGGCAGCGGAGATGGGGGATGTGGTGGCCACCAGATCTGAGTGGTCTGATGAGTAAGAAGCTGATACAATATAGATGACTCAAGGTAATTATTGTAAAAAATTGGGAGAAGGATGGGATGCCTGGGTGGCTCAGGGGTTTAGCGCCTGCTTTCTTCGGCCTATGGCTTGATCCTGGAGTCCCAGGATCGAGTCCCATATGGAGCTCTCTGCGTGGAGCCTGCTTCTCCGTCTGCCTGTGTCTCTGCCTCTGTCTCTTTGTGTCTCTCATGAAAAAATAAATAAAATCTTTAAAAAAAAATTGGGAGAAGGAGAATAGACACCAAGGATGTAGAACCAGAGGAAGTTTATATCCAATTTCTAAAAATTTCTTATGTGTTTCTTACATGGGCATGCTTAAATACTGGTGGGAAGAACCTGAAAAAGAATATATTTGATAGTTGGGATGCCTGGGTGGCTTAGTCGGTTAAGCATCTACCTTCAGCTCAGGTCATGATCCCAGGGCCCCACATTGGGCTCCCTGCTCAGTGGGGAAGCCTGGTTCTTCCTCCCCCTCTGCCTCTCCCCCCCCCAACTTGTGCTCTTTCTCTCTCTCAAATAAACAAATAAAAAATAAAATCTTTTTTAAAAAAGAAGATAATCAAGAGCTATTTTTACTAATACTGTCCATCTCCCCAGGGCTGTGCAGATCCAGGCAGCCAAAGGGCAGGGACAGAAGTTAAAAAGTAGCAGAAGGTATGAACTACTTCAACTTTTCCTAGGCCATACTAGCAAGTAGGGCAGAGATAAGAGGTGACTGACCTCAGCATTGGGTGACCCAGGTTGGGTCCCAGGACACACCCAGGGCCCTGGGATTGCACTGTGGTCTGTGCTTAGAGAGGCCTTGTGTGGAGGGCAAAGGAGCCAGTCCTCAGTGGGTGGGGGCAGGGTGAGTATAAAGCAGTCATATTCTGGGATAGGCAGACTTGCCATGACTTTGCTCTGATTTCCTTATCTTGAAACCATGCGTATTGCTACCCCCTACCCACCCACTCGCTCCTCAGCATCCCTGCCAAGCTGTCACCTGCTTTCTCAGATCCACTTCCCCACCTCCCAACACTCCTCAGCTGCTGCCCCCACCTTCTGCTCTCATCATCCCTGAAGCTGGCTCACCAAGGTCACTTTCACCTCCTTGTCACATCCAGTGAATATTTTTAGTTCTTATCTTTGTTGACTTCTTGACAGCGTTGAGGCTGTTGGTCCCTTTTTGAAAACCCATCTTTCATTGTCTTCCATGAAGCCACCCTCTCTATGCCTCCTCCTAAAACAGCTATTGTTTTGTTTTTTTCGAGAAGGAGGTAGAGGAGGGGCAGAGGGAGAGGGAGAGAGAATCTAAAGCAAGCTCTACACCTAGAGCAGAGCCCGACATGGGGTTCCAATCTTACAACCTGAGATCATGACCTGAGCTGAAATCAAGAGTCGGACACTTAACCAACTGAGACACCCAGGAGCCCCTAAAACTATTGCTAATCAAGCACCTAGCCTCTGTCAAAGCCTTACATCCATCATAGCTATCCCTCACCTGCATGTAAGACAGGTCTGTGGAATAGATGAAGGTACTGGAACTCAAGGTAATCAAGAGGTTTTCCTAAGGCCCCATAGCAGCAGGGATAGAGTCTGGAATTAAACCCTGATTTGCTGCATTGCCCTCAACTCCAGCATTTTGGCTGTCTCCCTTACTTTCAGGGCTCCTCCTCTCCATTGGGCTGTGCTCTCCGCACCACTCTCCTCTCCTCCTCTCTCCAAGTGAGGTCCTCCCTCTGCATTATGGTTTCTGTGCCCATTTTGTGTTGACGATGCCTTAATGCTAACCCAGATCTCACTCCCAAGTCCCAGACTGGCATTTGTTGTTGCTGCTGCTGTTGTTATTAAAAGTTAAGATTTATGGGGTGTTTACAACATGGCAGGTACTGTGCTAATTTCTTTATATACATCATCTCATTAAATCCTTACAATGAGCCTATGAGGTACAAGCCTTTGCCATTTTCCACTTAGAGAAACTGAGCTATAGGGAGATTAACCACCTTGTCCAAGGTCAACAGGAGCCCAGGTTTGCCTGACCCGACTCCAGTCTCTTAACTACTGACCTAAGGCCTTCTACCAAGAAGTCCCAACTAGTGCCTTACACTTGACATAATCTAATCTGAGCCCATCTACCCCTTACTTGCTGTGTGACCATAAGCAAGTCATTGAATGTATGAGTCATGATTATTATCAACTCCCCCAAACCCTGTCCTCCCTCTGTCCTAACTAGTTTGATAAACAGTCCTACCATCTCCCAGTCAATAGGGTTGTGCAAGGCCCCTCCCTCTTCCTTCCCTCCCCACCCCATGTTCATTAAGATTTGGTGACTCTATGCTCTAAAAAGCACTGTTTTCACAGAGCTGGCCCTAGTTCTTTTCTTACCTGCTCTCAGGCCTTCCACATCATTCAAAGCACCTTTTGGCTACCACCACTTCTGCATTCTCTCCCTTCCTTGCTTTCCTCTGCATGGCCCCCAGAGCCGTCTTTCCCAAACACAAATCTGACCAAGTCTCCCCAGCTCCTGGAGCCCTCTGACTCTCAGTAGAAGCTCCTGAACCTCAGCCTGGCTTTCAAAGAAGCCCAGACTGCCTGGCCCCACCTGCTCTGCAGCTTCAGCTCTCACCTGGCCCACTCCTGATGGCAGGAGGATCCTCACTATTCCTGAACTCCCCTCCCACCGCTCCCCTTCCCTTCCCCCCCAAGGGCAAGGGGTGTCCTCTGCCTCTTCACGGTGCCCTCCACAACTGGTACGTGCTTCCTGTGACACTGAGCCCAGTGATTGATGTGCTCAGGTGTGTAAAATTGGTGATGTTTCTCTGTTTTATTAAAATGACATCTACGGTTGCATAATATATACCTCAGGGTCCTGGGGCTGAGCCCCACATCGGGCTCTGTGCTCAGCAGAGAAACTGTTTGAAGGTTTTCTCTTTCCCTCTCCCTCTGTCTACCCTCCACCTGCCCCTGCTCACGAGTGCGCTCTCTCTCAAGTAAATGGATAGATCTTTTAAATGTATGTACACACACACACACACACACACACACCAATTAATACCACAAAACCATACACTTAGAAATGCTTACAATGATAAAACAAAATGAAACTAAAGGTAATTCCTTTCCTAGGTCTTTGCTCCTGGAGCTAATAGTAAGGTCATTTTGGGAGAAATTCCTCACCCCTTTCTTCCCAACTGTGCAAAGGTCCTGGGTACTTTTTTGTTGTGATTCATATGGTCTCTGCTGAGAAGCCAAGTTTGGGAACTCAATATCCAGAGTCCTGCCTTCCCAAGCTCACCCTGCCCCTACTCCTAGGACATCATTAGGGAGTGTTTGTGGGTCCCACCTGCTCACGCAAACACAGATCCCCTCTTGTTTGGAGGTACTCTCTGGATTGCTTTGCCCCCTTTCCTTAGCATAATCCCTTGAAGAAACTTAGGCTTCCAGAAGGCTAGAGTCAGAAAGATGTCTGAGGTTGATTCAGCCTTGGGCCTGCAATGCTTACCGCAAAAGACAGGGAGAAAAAAGGCCCAGCCTTCTGCCTGAGACAAGAAAAGGAACAATGCACTGGAACAAAATTCCATTAACATTTCAGTAAGTTATCCCTGCACACCAACTCCTGCCTCAGGCCATCAAATCCCTTGGGGGCAGAAATCAAATGTATCCTTCCCTGCACATATAGACACACACTAATACACATATACACCACCTACAAAGCAGAGGCACACATATATACAAGCAAAGACACATGTATACAGAAATAACAAACCTACCCTGACCACAAGAATGTGCATGCAAACCTCCATAACATACATGTGTACACATACACAAATGTGAAGATAAACCTGCTGATGGACTCACAAGTGTCAGTGAATGTGTTTTGGACTAATGACTGAAGAAGGAAGTCAGAGATAAAGACACAGATCGGTTTTCTAGAGATTGAAAGAGTATGTGTATGTGGAGGACAGGCTGCTGGGAGAGACGGCCAGGTAGTAACCCAGCTGGGTCCTCTGTCAGGCTAGGTAAGCAGAGAGGCCTGCTCTGTTGGCACCTCTGCCCAGGCTGGGGGGAGACCTATCCATAAGCAACTGTAACCTAGAGTGGCGAGTCTTTGAGGGGGGATGCATGTCCCATCTCTGGGCAGCAGTGGAAGGTAGACAATGTCAGAGAAACTTGAATCAAATATTGAACAAGTGGGAGCTGAGGGGATGAAAGAGATGAATGGGGTAGGGAGGGACAAGAGAACAGCACATGGGAAGGTGTATTAGTTTCCTGTTGCTGTTTTAATCAATTCCTATAAATTTAGTGGCTTCAAACAACACAGATTTATTCTCTTACAGTCTGAGGGTCAAAGGTCTAAAATCAGTTTCATTGGGCTAAAGTCAAGGTGTGGGCAGGGCTGGTTCCTTCCGGAGGCTCTGAGAACCTATTGCCTAGTGGCTGCATTTGTTGGCTTATATCCCTCCTTCATCTCCCAATTTCCCATTCCATCATCCCATCACCTATCTGACTCTCTTTCTGCCTCTTTTCTATTAGGATGATTGTGATTACATCAGGATCACCTAATAATCCAGAATTAATCTTCCCATCTCAAGAACCTTAACTTAATCACAGCGGCAAAATCCCTTTGCCATATAAGTTAACACTCACAGGTTCTAGGAATCAGGGCGTGGACATATTTGGAGGTCATTATTAAGCCCACCACATTTTATCTCACAATCTTCAAAACATCCTATTAGGAATCCTGTCGTTCTCAGATTGAAGATGATGAATCTGAGGCACAGAGAGGTTAAGTGAACCTTAAAACAAAAGAAATAAATGGTATTTTTAAAAAATTGACTGACTGAAAAAAATACATGCTTGTTATTTAAAAATTATAAACCATACAAAAGAATACAAAGAAAAATGCAACATATCACTGAGAGTCTCACCACCCACAAATGGTCAGTAGTAACATTTGGTGAGCATAATGCATTGGGGTGGGAGCAGGGAGTGAAGAGAAAGGTATGTAAAAAGAGAGTCAGAATATTTATACAAGAATGGGACATGCTACAGAAGCTTTTTTTAAATACAAAACATACAAAACATACTTTCACTTGAATTGAGGGAAAAGCAACTCAAGTGAAAACAAAAGAATGCTAAACTGCAGCTAAATATTTCTTCACCTCAAAAAATATTAATTCATAAAAGACTCCTCTCAAGTTAAAAACAATTTTGATTAAGAGGTTGGAGCAGGGACCCCTGGGTGGCTCAGTGGTTAAGCATCTGCCTTTGGCTTAGGTCGTGATCCTGGGGTCCTGTGATTGAGTCCCCCATTGGGTTCCCGGCAGGGAGCCTGCTTCTCCCTCTGCCTGTCTCTGCCTCTCATGACTAAATAAATAAAATCTTTAAAAAAAAAAAGAAAAGAAAAGAAGAGGTTGGTAGTAGAATTTGTATCCTTAGGTGTCAATTTTATAAGCTATTAGTTGCTCAGAACTATGAAGTAAAGTCCAAGTAGTACTTCTGCTCTCCTTCTCATCCCTCTCACCAGATTATATTGCCAATGTTGTTCTAAGTGTATAAGGATTTATATTTACATTCTGTTCTACTAAAATTCCCAGTTTAATCTTAACCTAAAGGGAATTAACGTTCACCACTCTCTCTTATTTTGACTAATCTCTTGGCTGATTGGATTTTGTCACTGTGTAGTATTTTTCTCAGAAGGGCTCATGGGTTCTGTATCCCCAAATTCATGATTGAGATCAACCACTTTGTTGGTTATGTTTTGAGGTAATATTTGTTTACCCTCAGAACTTCATAGATATTGATTGCTTTATTACTTAGATTTCATGGAATGTGATGCTGGAGAAAATCCAAGATCAGACTGAATTTTTCCCCATACATGACTTGCTCTTTTTGCCTGGGTTCCTGAAGTCTTTTTATTTTATCTTCAAAGTTTAGTAACTAAATCAGTGTGTCTTAATGTCCATTATTCTGTATCAATTCTTCTGGCATGGGGTGTGCACTTTCCATCTGGATATTCAGTTCTTCCTTAATTTCAAGGAAAGCTTTTCTATATTTCATACCTTAGTATCTTTTCCTGTCCATTTTTGGAACCTGTATGTTTAGGGCTGCCAACAATCATGCTTATGGTAGCTGGTAGCCTGTCTTTGTCCTATTAACTTCACTCTAATTCCTTTAATGTCTTTATCTTTCCTCATCATATTTACTTTCAGGATCTCAAAGCCTTTCCTACAAATCACTTTGATTTCCAGCCATATCTATTCTGTGTCATTATTGCTAGTCAGTTGCATCTGTAATGGTATTGTTTTGGTCCTTTACTATTTTTCCTTAGTTCTGCAATCTCCCTTCTCATCTCATTATGTTGTTTATCATATTTGAGTCCTTGTTCTCTAAATTTCATACTATTCTTAAGGCCTTCCATAACAGGAAGAACTTGCAGGCAATCTTTTTATTCCTTTGGTTGTTTTCTTCTAGATTGGGTTCCTCCTTTATTTTTTGCATCCTGTCTTCCTTGTTCCTTTCCCATCCCTCCCTCCCTCCCTTATCCTATCCCCCCTTTACTTCCTTCCTACCTCTATCTTGGCTGTGATCTGAATGCCTAAAAGCCATGCCATTGTCTTTCCATTTACAAAGATCTACCAGGGCTCACAGTCAGCATACCTCTCCTTGCTCTGGAGTGTAGGTCCTGTGCCCCTTCCCATCTGGACCAGTTTACCCTCCCCCTGGGAGCTGTGGTTTGAAAGCTAGCTCTTGCTTTCAAACTCACCCACCCAATTTCTGCGCCCTGAGGGTGGTTTGGCTGGGGCTACCTGCACTTAGGCTCCTCTGAGACCCTCTTAGATATCTTGTTCCAGCGGGGAGGTGGGGCATATCCCAAACTGCAGATTTTGGGTTCTTCCCCCAACCTCACTGCCATACTCTGGAGGTTGCCAAGCCAGCTCTTCTTGCCTCTTCGGAGGTCTCATAGAGGAACACAGAGGCTTCTACTTACAAAGGCTTTTCCCCAGACTTTTCCTAAGGCTACCTGCTCACACAATAATCCATTTTCCTCAGATTACAGGATATTAGTGAGAGTTGTTGGTACTTTGTTGACTCATCTTTTCTCAATGCTCCTTTTGGGCATGGGATTAGGAGACATGCCATTCACTTGTTGCACCATTATCTTCTGTTACTTTCCTTGACTATCACATTTTAAGGTTTATACAAAAACTTTGCTTATTTGGTTGGACTTGAGTTGGTAGCAGCATTTTTGTTTTGGTTTGGGCTTTTGTTCATTTTGTTAGTGCGGGGCGGGGGGGGTTGGATATGGAGTAGAGTGATTATGTGATGGCTTCACTTTGCCTCCTAACCCAGAGAACCCACTCTTGCCTTGTCCATACTTCTTTCCTCAGATCCCTCCTTTGGGTAAGACCCTAGCAGCCCCTAGCAGTACTTTCGAATCTCTGGAGTGAAACAGGGGCCCATAGGACTAGGCCTTAGTACAAAGTGGGTGTTCAGTCCATGGTAAAGGAATGAGCAGAAGGCAGCAACAAAGGGACCTCAAATACTTCACAAGAGAGAATCCAGGCAGGGCACAGCTTGAACCAAGGCACAGAAGTAGGAGACAGGAACAATGACTGGGGAATGGGAGAGAGGGGCAGGTAAGGGGTGTTTCTAGTTGAAGGAATGCCAGCTGAACGTGCAGGAGAAAACCTGGAGATTGGGGCAGGCATGGCCTAGGCATGCAGTCTGGTCTGGGGGTTACCTCCAGGTGTGACCAAAACACTTAGCTCTTGGACTCTCAGGGAATACAAGTAGGGAAGCCTAGCTCCTATCTCTCATCTCAGCCCTTCCCCAGGCAACTTCTCCACCCCACTTAGACTGTTCTTGTGTCCCAAGGGTGCTCTTGCTCTCGTCTCTATAGCCACATGCTTTAGCCATGGCCACACTAGATACCTTCTTCACAGGCTACACGCTAACATACCATGGATGTGCCCCTGGTCACCTCATCACACGAAAACAACTTTGTGGTTGTATGCCATCACCACAAACTTGCAGATGATGGCACAGTGACACTTGATATTGAGAGTACACTTTGCACACAGCTGCACACTATCTGCCCGCCCCCCCCCCCCCCTTCTGGCTCCCCTCTCTGGGACCTTTGCCTCTGATTCTCCTGAGAGCTCATTCTGCCCCCTGGTGGCCACTCCCTTAGCCATTGCCCTTCTGGAACGACCCTAATTATCCACTCTCCTTGAAGGCCTGGTTTCTGCCCAAAGAAGCTTCCAGCCTTAAACAGCCTCTCCCTTCAGATTGGCACTGTCAAACCAGAACCCCTCAGATCCACTGGCCCATAGATCTACTTTCCCATCAGACCAGCACTGTTAGGCAAGGCCTTCTCAGATAGGGTGACCAAAAGTCCCAGTTTGCCTGGGCCTGAGGGATTTCCCAGGACTTGAAATATTCAGTGCTAAAAATGAGAAAATCCCAGGCAAACCAAGACTAATGATCCTGTTCTCAGACCTGTGTGCCTTCAGAGTGGTCTCTCCTCAGATTGGACCCTCCAGATGCTTTCTCAACCAGTCTATCCCCTCAGATTGGCCCTTCCAACCAAGATATCTATAGCAAAAAAAAAAAACAAAACAAAACAAAAAAAAAAGATCTCTATAGCAGCATGTACCAGACCTGCCTCCCCTCACACTAATCCTATTACACTGACCTATTCACCTTCAGCTTAGCCATTCCCCCACTGGAGTGCCTCTGTCAGAAAAGTTCTCCTCCAGCTTCTCCTCATGCTGGCTCCATCAGACTCCCCTCCTTGGACCCCCTTCCCCTCTGCCCTCCTCTGAGGATAGGGAAAGGTATGAGGATTACACCCCAATCTTTTCTGCCCCCAAGCACTCTGTTCTTTCCATGTAAGATGTATTTTCCCAGAGTCCCAGTCTAGGGAATTAATGAGCTCACCCACTGGCTCTGGGGAGTTCACAGGGGCAGAGGCTGCCCCAGGGGGATTCCTGCCCACTCTCTCTCATCCACGTTCCTCTCCTGGCTGGCTACTGGAAGGCAGATGTGGGGTGTATCAGCTATCTGCCGCCTGCCCCGGAGCAGAAATGAAGGGCAGGCAGGTGGCCGAGAGGGGGCAGCAGAAGCCAGGACAGTCCCCAGCTCAGGCCATAGAGGCACAGTGGCCACAGGCTGGGGTCCGGACCAGAGCAGGAACACAAAGAAGGAGGCAAAGAGAGGGAAGAGCTGACAGAGTCAGGGAAGAAGAACAGAGACACAGAGATGGGGTGGAGATACATGCAGAGACAGACACACAGAGACAGGATGGAGAACAGAGAGACAAAGACAGGGATGGAGACAGCGACAGGAGTTAGAAACATACACAGAAAAAAAAAAAAAAGAAACATACACAGAGAAACATGGGATAGGAACCAGGACAAAGTTATTCAGAGAGAGGAATGGGACAGAGACTAATGGAAATGGGTTCAGTGAGAAGAGGATGGGGGCAGAGACAAGTTAGCCTTATAGGAATGGGCATACCGAAAGGTCCCTGTCTCCACTGCCCGGTGGGGGAGCAAAGAGAACTAGTGAGCTGAAAGGCTGAGCCACCATACACACTGGGCCTGGGATCCAAGCATCCCGACAGCCCTCCTCCACTGTTTTAATTCTGTGGGATCTGATTTAGCTTTAAGAATTGATAACTATACTTACCCCAGCTCCCCTGAGCCACCATGGGAAATAATGACGTGGAGGGACAATACTTGGGAGGCAGCAGCAGACAGCACGCCAAGACCCTCCAGAACGAGCAGCCTCTGTGAGGTTGAGGGCCAAGACTCCCAAAGAGAAATGACCACGCCTAGGCCCAGGGCCGTCAGAGGCAACAACACTGACCCCCCAACCATCTTGGCACTTAGGACAGGGCTGGATTTCTCCTTAAGGTTGGGGGCAGGGAGATGCCCAGTCTTCTCCACTGGCCTCTGAGGCACAAGTAGGACACCTCCTTTCTCTCTCTTCCCCAGACCCTACATAATTGCTTTCCTGTGTTGCTAATGGAGGCCAGATTGCTGATGCCGGAGCACTGGGTGGGCAGTGGGTGGGTCAGGGCTGACCAAGGCTCTCAAGGCAGGAAGGCAGCACAGGCCAAAGACCTCTGAACCTTAGCCCTACTACCGCAAGGACAGGGAAGGGGAAGGCTCAGACCCATCCCAGGAATACAATGTCATTGGCAAGACTTGGTGCCCCCTGCTCCCTCCACTCCTGCTGAACCTGGAATACAGGTTCAGGCTCAAGCTACATCTCACAGAAACCAGACAAACAGGTAAATCAGGGGTCCACAGTACAGAGGAGCTCCACAGCCACTTCTCTCACTGGGAGCCTCTTCCTGTGAATTAGGAGTCATGCATTCCCATAGCTGAGGCTACTCAGCTTGGAAAGCCACAGGCCCCTCTACTCTGACATCAGGCCTTCGTTTTCCATGAGATCTCCCACCTGGAACACCCCTCTCCTCCTGTAGAGCCTGGCCTGGAAGAAAGTCAGTCACCTTCACTCTGAGCCCCTTACCCAGACCCAAGCCCTGTCCAGGCCTAGCACATCAGTGCTTGAGGCAACATAGATCCTCCCCCCAGGGGCATGAGCTCCCAGGGCAGGCCTGGTGAGATCGGCAAGGAATGTCCATTTTCTGACCCTGGTCTGAAGAAGAGGGTTTGAATTGAGGGTGGGGGGTGTATAACATCATAGGATTAGTGGCTTAGCACACAGCACCTGCTGTGGGGAGTGTGTACACAAGTCAGTGCATTCTCTTCCCAGCCACCCAGAGCAAGTCTAAGCCTGGCTCCCTAGGTTGGGGCTCTGGGCTGATCCTTTGCTCTCACCCTCAGGCTGGAGGCACCTGCCAACGTGGCCCCAGCCCTAGGTAACCTCAGCTAAGGAACTACAGCGGGCATCCCACTGTAGTGGAAGCTACACTGGATTCTACAAGGGGCTGGACCTGAGCAGGCATGGGGCAGCCACAGGTCCCTCCTCTGAGGAGAAATCAAAGGGACCTTGGAATCCCAGTTTGAGGACTGGAAGGGTGTAGGCAGGGTACACAACTGGACCAAAGACTGGGCACTTTGTAAAACCAAAACCTACTCCTCTTTCGCTCACACTGAGTCCTGACTGTAATCTAACCCTGGGGTAAATCCTGCACCCTACGTTCCCAGTCCTGAAGCCCAGGTCCAATTCCCAGTCACATTCCAAGTGGCCTCCTTCAGGCACCCTCCCGCCCTGCCCAGGCCCAGTGCATTCTGCACTCTGGGCCTAAGAGCCTAGCTGAGCCCCAGGCCTGACCTGCTAGAGCCCCCTGAACTATGTCTCCTGGATGATAGGGATGACAACACCCCCCTGCCCCAAGGACGAAGTTTGGCCTCCTCACCTTGCATCTCTGCTTCAATGGGTAAAGCCTAGGGTTTTTGGAAGGCAGCTCTGGAGATGACCCTTGACAAGCCTTTCCCCTGTCAGGATTCAGCAGCCTCCAGGACTGACTGGACATCCTCATGTGGGACCTGCTGCACTGGGACCCCTCATTCCCCACAACTCTGACCCTGGCCTCCAGGGAGCCTTATCCTCCAAAAAAGCAGAAGGCCCCAGCCCCAGACACATCTGCCTGAATGCTCTCCTGCCTCTCCCCATCTATATGGAGAGAACGGTCTCTCTCCAACTAGAATGTCTTCCCTCCTCCAGGTCTAGAAAGGGAGGGATCCTTAGAAGAAGGATACCCTCCCAAAGTGGGTCTGTTCCAAGGACTCATGAAATGGTGACGTTTAATGAGAACCCCCCGCCCTCCCACCCCTGTATATACATCTATAAAAAATTCAAATACAGCAAGTTACCATTGAGTCAGACTAGAAGGGATGATAGGGCATTAAATACTGTGGGGTGGGAGCAGGGAAAGGGGAAGGTCGTACAAAATGGGCACAGGTAGGGGAGTGAGAAGTGTGGGCACTGGGGGGAGGGGGATGGCTGGGCCCCCCCAGCATCAGGAGCTTATAATCTGATGGTGGCAACAGAGACCCTGGGACAAACAGGAGGCTGGGGCAGGAGGAGAAATTATGGATGTGAGGCGTTCCCCTCAGACCCCCCCAAGGGCTCCTGGGAGTCGCTGGCATTGGAGGGTCCAGCCCGAGGGGCCAGGGTGGGGGTGGGGGGTCTTTGGTGGGTGGGTTAGCTGCAGGGTCCTCCTCTCCTGGGGGAGGGAGGAGGACCAGCGTGATGTGGCAGGGAGAGGGGGTGGCAGGCCCGGGCCTGCCGGGGTCTCTACAAATTATGTTTGAAGAGAATGCAGAAGGTCCTCCTGCCCGTGTGCAAAATAGAAACTGGGGTCTGCGGGCTCAGCTCCGGCCTCCTGCTCCTCTGCAGGTGCGCTGGCATGTCCTCACGGGATGCCGGGCTCTGGGGAAACAGGGCAGGGGACCGTGAGGGATGAGGGTGGGATGGGAGTCCCTTCAGGGTCCCCTCTGCCACCCAGTCCCACACTTACCAGATCAGGAGACTGTTGGCAGTGGCAGCAGCAGCAGCCAGGGCCAGAGTTACAGGGACATGGATCAAGAAGGGTGCTGAGGGTCCTCCACCGCTGCCCAGCTCCCCAGGGTCACAGATCTTCGTGGTGGGTGGGGGTGCCAGTGAGCTGGTGGTGCTGGTCGTGGTCTCTGGGGAACATGGGGGGAACTCAGGGCAGGGCCAGGTCTGCAGCCCAACCCAGACAGATCTGGGGGGTCGAGGCACATTGTTCCTGCTCCCTGTGTTAGACCCGTGCTGCCTCTCCCATCAGACAACCCCTGCTTCCTCTCTCAAACATGTCCTGCCTCACCCATCAGGCAGACCCTGCTTTCCCAGGGCTCAGAGATGACTCCTCCACCCAATGGTCCCCCACCAAGAATGTCCAGAGAGCAAGGACCAGTAACAGCTCGGGCAGGACAGACAGATAGGAGTGTGGCAGCCACAGCATGCCTCGGGCAGAGGCTCTATGGCTCTAAGTCCTGGGAGGAGTTGGAAGGTGCTAGACAGAGCCTAGCCCACTGAGAGAACAGGGGGCGGGGCAGAGGGGGGGCTCACCCGGGGCCTGGGCCTCAGTAGTGAGGTGTCGTGGCTCCTCAGTCCAGGGCGTGGCATGAGCAGCCACACTCCAGTCACTCCACGTCCCAATCTCATAGTCCTTGGCCGCCACCTGGATGATGTACTCCTTCCCGGCATAGGCATCTGTGATGGTGTGTGTTGTGCCATCTGACAGTTCTACCTGCAGCCAGACCATGGGATGGGGGTAGGGGGTCCTGGGGGTCAGGGGAGTGAGGCACCCCCAGAGGAACTGAGAATACTTCAGGGGAGAGAAGAATGAAGAACCCCCCTTGAGGAAAAAAGGACTTCCCTGGGGGAGAAAGAGGATAGTGAGAAAATTCCTGAAGGAGCATAAAGACATCTCAGGGAGGAGACCCTGAGGGAGGAAAGAGGATCCTGAAGGAGAGTAAGAAAACCTTTAAGGAGAATGGGAGCACCCCCCAGGAGAGCAGGAGGAGGACTTTGCTCTCCGCTGTCATCCCAGCACCCTCACAGCCCCCAGCAGGAGCCCTGACCTCAGTCTCTGCCTGGAAGTGACAAGAGTAACAGGGAAAGAGCGGGGATGGTGATGTGCTGTCCTTTCCCATCAAGCAGGAGTTTAGAGGGAAGGTTATAAACACGGACATGGAGTCCAAGTTTTAGCTCCATCCCCTCCCAGCCAGGTGACCAAGTTACTTAACCTCCATATGCCTTGCCATCCTGATCTATAAAATGGCATCGGTGATCTATCTCACAGGAGGATAATGAAGACCCTGGCACATGGTAAGTACCAAACACACGTCAGCCAGCTCTGTCATTATCATGGGTTCTAGCTCAGAGCCTGGCTTCCCAGGTGCCCCATACACCCATGAACCTGGCCCCAAGAAGGCCTCAGGATGGTTATCACCCTGCCTGAAGCAGAAGGGGCTGGAGGTGGCGGCAGCTCCCAAGCAGCAGGACAGCTGCACCATTTCCTCCTGGAGGCATCGCCACCCCACCCCCCGCCCAGGCCAGCCCTATTCTGCTGGTCTTCCCCCACCCTTCAGGCTGGCTTGCCCGTCCGACGCCCCTCCCTGTCCCAGGCTGGGCTCTGGTTCATCTCAGCGGCACCCGCCGGCTCATTAAGCCTCCTCGTAAACAGGGGCAGCCGGCAGGGGCGGAGGAGGGGGCTGCTCTGGGCCACGTCTGGCTTCAGGGCTTTTTTGGTCCCTGTTCCAATCTTCCTTCCCGGAAAACTGGGGTCTGGGTTACCTACTTGACAGGCTGTATGTGCACACATGTGTATTCATGTGTGTGAAGGTGGGTCTAAGTAGAGCAGGAAGCCCTTCCAACAACGCCCCCTCCCACCCCCATCTGTGGCCCTGAGGCAGGAGACACTGGTAAAGGTCAGGGTCAGGGTGAAAGTCATTTGGGGCTCAGACCTGGGCTCAGTAAGTCCTACTCCCAGCCCAGGAAGATCGGTGGACTCCACAGACTCTCCTCCCCTGGAGTTGGGGCCCAGTTCCTCTTGGTACTCTATGCCCTTTTGCCCTCCAAAGACCCCCTCTGGCTAAGTATAGAGGGACAGAGCTATAGAGAGCAGATCAAATTACTACCTCATTTGTGGGCTTATGGTGGGCACCATACACTTCCAGGAATATGGCCCAGGAGCCCAATGCTTTCCTGGCAGCCACATCTCCTACACTTGGGCCCTTCTTGCTGGTTGTGACTGATCCCTTAATCCACACCCTTAAGAGAATTGCTCCTCAATTGGCAGGAATTCTCTAGTAGCTGGCATTTGCCTAGCCTCAGAGTCCTCTATGCAGTCTGCTGTAGCAAATGTCCGTCATACCCTTCAGCCTCCCTGCTGAGTTAGGGCCAGAGGAGAAGATGCAGGGAACCCATGCTGGGTCCCAGCACTTGTCCCACCTTGTCCATGCTAAGAGAGCTCCTGCCAGACCCCATGGTGCCCATTCTTGTAAATCTTGGCCTGTAGCTCTCCTTTCCTCTGGAAAACCCAAGTGATGTTTTTCTCTGCTCTCCCCTCCCTACCCTCTCCCAATCATTCACCTGCTTCTCTCCAATATAAAGTATCAGGGAGAGTAAATTCTATGTAGGGCGAAAGTCAAGTTCAAAAGAGCCATAAATCTAGCCAACTGCAATGCCAATGAGATATGGAATAGGGCAAGCACGTGCCACATGTCATACATGTTCTTAACACAGAGTCCTCCTACTTTGTTCTGCCCTCATCAGTGTGGGGGTCAGTTCTGTAGTGCATGGTCTTGGCATGTCAGTCAGATGCATGTATGGAGTGTGGTTCCTGCTGGGGACCACGTGTATGTGTACATGCTCCCGTGTGTGGTGGGCGGTGTGCCAGGTCCACTGTGAGGCGTGTGCGCTGCGATGCGCAGGGCTGCTGCCTGTAGCTCGTTAGCAGGGGAGGGGGGCTTGTGAAACTAGACCCTGGTTATTAGCAATGCATTAGGCGCGGGCAGCTGGCCAGGCAGGAGGGACTCCGGACTCTGTCAGAGAACATGTTAGCAGCCTTTGTGGGGGCCAGGCCTACAACCCGGACAGGCACCCTGGAATCAAATTACACACTTTAAAGGCTAACTGGAAGGGAGGCATAAGGAGATGGGGCTGGAGCCTGTGGGTGGGTTGACCCCTGGGTACCAGCCTGGGTTAGCCTGTGAAGCACCCTTCGTAGCCCCAGTCCTAGCCCACAGAACTCACGGGCTAAAAAGCATGCCTACACTCTGTAGCCCAGGGCTATAAAGGAGAGAGAACATTGAGTCTGCCCCAACCCGCTGGCTGCTCCTCAGAGCTACTGTAGTGTGATCAACATGCCAGACCACAGCCTGACCCCATACCAGCCCTTATCTATCCACCGCTTCATTCTCAACCTACGTTACCTTGTGACTTGTGACCCTGAGCTGACCCCCAGGTTACATCTGACTTTGGAGCCCTGACACTAGTCATGGCCTGAACTCATACCCTGGAACAAGTTTGACTCTGCAGCCTGATTTTGATCCCTTGAGACCTTGAGACTATGGGGAATGTCCTGTCCCTTGGGTCCAGCACAGGCCCACAGCCTGGGCCAGAGTCTAAGACGGAGATGCCCGATCAGGACAGAGCCAGAGTTAAGGGAAGAGAAATACCACCTGCCCCGCCTGCCACCTCTCTTCTGGGATTTCTCCCCATTACCCTGGGAGCCACAAAAACAGATGGTCCCATCACATACGGAGGTCACGGGGAACCCTTTAGGGCTTCAGAGTAAGATACCTTCCTCAGCCCCATCCACCCTCCCAGGCCCATCTGATCCTCCAGGCTTCACCCTGGAACAGCTACCAGCTGATATGGGTGCTATGGATACCTCCCATGCCACGTGGCTCTGATGCAAGCACTTGGGATGTAGGCAGGGGCAGGCACTCACATGCTGCCACTGGTCCAGGATGAGGGGTCGGTAGCGCAGAAAGAACTTGAGAGGAAAGGACTCAGGGTCAGGCCAGGTCGAAGGGGTCTGCCAAGTCACCTCTAGCCGGCGAGGGTTGCTGGGTACCGGTCGGGCTACCACATTTTCTGGAGGGTCAGGCTTCACTGTTAAGGAGACACAGCCTCATTACCTCACTAATCTCTGGGAACAACCCCAGTTTATCAACCCCAGTCACCATATCCACCATCTCACATCGCCAACCACTGTGATAATTGTCATAGTTGCCACCCCTCTTCTCTGTTGTCAATTCTGGCAACTACCATTAACAACCGTCTGATTATTTCCACCTCTCACATCCCCGTCACCACCAAGGACTGTTGCTACAGTCACGGTCACCAGCTCAGGATAGTGGTGGCCCAAATTTCATCCCATCATCCCAACCCCATGCTCATCATGACCAGCATTCCAATTACCAGGTCTATATAATGGCTCCACCATTATCAGCATTACCTCCATTGTCACCTGGATCACCCCCTCCTGCACCAGCATGATACACTCCCCTCAAACTTGGCTTTTCACCTCAACTCTTCCAGTTCCAAACTGAGACACACTCTCCCCTGGAAGAGTCTGGGTTTGAAGCTGCTCTGTGGGTCAAGGTTAAAAGATAGTCCACAGGTGCGGCAGATCTGAGTTGGAGGCAGGCTGAAGACCTGATGGGAATCTAAGGGCCCACCTCATGTAGAAACAGTCTGGGGGACTCAGCCATGGTATGGAGGGCAGACAGAGGGTCTGGCTAGGATGGGGTAGGAGCAGGCAAGGGTTCTGGCTGGAATGGGGCAAGAGCAGGCAGGAGGTCTGGCTGGGATGGGGTAGGAGGAAGGAAGGGGTCTGGCTAGGGTGGGGTAGGGGCAGGCAGAGGGTCTGGTGGGGGTGGGGGTGAGGGCGGTATCTGTCCCAGTCCTGTCTCCTGTTCTGACACCTCATTCATCACAAGCCGTAAGGAAGCCATTAGTGTGGGGTGGGGGGGAGGCTGCAGCTGCACAAGGGTCTGGCCCAGCCTGCCCCCATCCCCCTCCTGTACTCTGGGAGCCAGAGAGACGATGGAAGAGCTGTTGGAAAGGTCTCTTGGCCCCTGCAGGTAAAGGGCATTCACTCAAATGTTCACAGGTATATATATACCATGAATATACGTGCACATGTATATATATGCCACATATACCTATGCACACATGTGAATATCCCACCAATGCTCAAATACACCTCTGGCACACATCCACTTACATACTCCCACTGGAGTACGCTGCAGGGACCACCCCCGCCCCACGCACCAATGGTGAACTCGTCGAAGGTGATAGCTGTGGCGTTGTGGCCCAGGGCATTGCTGACACTTATGGAGACCTTGTACTTGATGGTGGAGAACAGGTGCATGTAGCGGATGTGGCAGCGGTTCTTGAGGGCTGGGTCCTTCTCACAGACCATAATTTTGGAGCCATGCCTGGGGGAAGGGTGAGGCCCAGGCACTGTTACCAACATCAAGGGTCAGGTGGGGCAGAGGTTGGGGGAAGGTCAAGCCCAAGGCAGACTAGGGTCTGGACTGAGGGCATGGTGGGTGGTTCAAGGAGAGGTCAGAGGTCAGGGTTGGAACTGGGTCACAGGCAAGTCTACTCACAGCACAGTCACATTGAAGGTGTTGGGGATGTAGGTTGGGGTGGGCAGATGCCAGCTGCAGTAGAAGCCCTTGGGGTAAGTGTTGGAGCGGCAGCTGAGCACGGGCTCCCGCGGCGGCACTGGGGGGTGAGGACAGCACGGTCAGGGTATTCTTGGAGCTCGTCCCTTGCACTGGTGTGGGGACAGGTGGGCCCCAGAACCCCAGCTCTCCCCCTTCAACCCATCAGCAATGCCAGAGGTTGGGGAGGGGTGGCTGTCAGCGAGGGTCTGAGGCTTCCCAGGCTGCAGAGAGCCAGATGTTTAATTAAAGAAAAACAAGGGCTATATGAAGAGGGAGCCCCCCCCACCTGCTCAGTGGAGGTGGGGACTGTGGGGAACCGGGGGCTGTGGGCCTCAGCTCATCAATCACAGGATGGAGGTGATGTCTGGGGGAATCGGCCCCAGCCCCACATCTCCTGACACGTTGTGTCCATGCACAGAGAAAAACTGCAACAGAGGCTGAGGGCGGGATGGGCGGGTTGTCTTGACTAGGTCCTCCAGTTGCTAGAATAATCAGAGTGTACGCCCTGGAGAAGAGTCATCCTAGGCTTCCCCAAGTAGAGATTTAGACGCACAAGGACAAGCCTGGTGGTGCCACAGGAACAACAGCACTGGGTGGCTATGCATGTGTGTATCTGTATGTAGGTGTCTATAGGCACAGGTATACATGTTACATGCGTTTCTGTGACAGCAATGACCCATGATGGAATGTAGGTCCGTGTATAATGGGCATAGCTCAGAAGGTGTATCCCTGTGTGACTGCATGTGTGTGCATATGCCTGTTGAGAAGAAGCTACTGTTCCCTTGGTGTATACCCCACCTAAACCCTAGCTCCCAGCTCCTCCATCACAGACCCTTTAAAGAAGCCCCTTACTTGATTAGCAGGTTAGCAGCTGTCTGCAATCTAGAATGGGGAGTCCTAGAGAGGGATAGAGACCTGCCTGGGATCACACAGCAAGTCAGAGCTGGAACTAAACCCCAGGATGGGGATACCTACTTACATGACCACACATACACACCTGGGAAGTCCTTTCTGCTATCTAACCACACTTCTTGCTGCTGTGAGTACTTAGCCCAGCTGTCCCACCCTCAGGCATTGGGTAAGGCGTGAGGACAGCCGGCTCAGGTTCCTGGAAGGAGGCAGCTTCTGTGATCTGACCCAGGCAAGGAATGTCCGTCAGTGGCTCCAGGGACACTGACACCTCCCTCCTGTGTCCCCCCCCCCCGGCCCCACCCCCTGCCTGACAGGTGGACAGGAAATGGGAGGGGGGCAGTTCAATAAGCCAGGGAGCTAGGGACTGTGAAAGGGGGAGTACATGTCTATGCTTGCCGAGTGGCCATGGTGACATATGGGAACTGTGGGCTTTCGTCCACAGTGTACACGGGACTGTGACTGAATTTGATTGTGTGTACACAGCCAGTGTGTATGAAGTATATGTGTATCAGGGTCGAACCCCCAAGGCCCAATCTGGCTTTGCAGCAGGAGATAAGAAAGGGTCAGAGAGGCATCTGGGAAGCTTGGGTGTAAGTAGCAGCTAGAGTGGGCTACACTGTGGGCAAAGGTAGCTCCATGCCCCAGGCCTGCAGGGGAGAGCCAGAGCCCAGCTGAGCCCCCACAGGGGCAACTTGCATTCTATCCACTGCTGTCTGCCTCCTCTGGGGAGCCTTCCTGGCTCTGTGTCCATCTTGTGTCTGTTCCATGTTCATCCTGTGTGCCTCTCATATCCCTTCCCTATCTGCCCAGGGGCACAGAGGCATGGGGGTGGGGTGGGGGGTGGCCAAGGACACAGGAAGTGCCTTGTGGGGGCCTGTAGGCCAGGCCAGAGTTGGCAGCCACCCCAGGAGAAAAGGACATTCCGAGGTCGGCTGAGAAGCCTCCACTCCCCCTCCTGCCACCACCCCCCCTTATCCCCACAGCTTCAAAGGAGAAGGGTGCTGGGGGTGGGGTGGGTACTGAAGGCTGCAGAGTCAGCTCCCTGCTGCCTGGGACTCTTTGGAGGGCAGAGCGGGCCATGGCACTGGACTCACAGCCCCCACCCCCCAGCTAGGCTCCCTACTAACCAGTCCCCTCCATTCCCTCTGACCATCTTCCCCCTCAAACCAGTTCCTCTCTGACTGGGCAGGTCATGGGGGACCAGGGGGCCAGGCAGGGCTTTGTCTGTCATCTGGCTACTCCTGCCTGGCCTTGGGCCCTGAGTAGGGAAGGGCTTGGGTTTCCTGACAGGGACCAGGTTTCTCAGAGGGAAAAGGAGGAAAGAAAAACAAAGAAAGGAAGAAAAGGAGTGACTTGCTGCAGCTGGAGCCCAGCTGAGGGGCCGGGTGGGCGGAGGTGGGGGTGCTGTGAGAGACCAAGTGCGAGGTTGTGGGACAGTGTGCGATCAGGCCTGTTGTGAGTATGCTGCAAGATGGGGGAGAAGCTGTTTTTAAGACATTGCAATTGTGAGGCTGTGTGTTAACTCCGAGAGCCTTCGTGTCTGTGACTGAGACTCTGGGCAGTTGTGTAACTGTGCAGTTGGCTATGTGTGACTCCAGGCAGGCTGTTTGATTTCAAGACTGCCTGTACGTGTATGGCTGCGGGGTTGAGGTACCCTGAGAATACGTGTAGGTGCGCCATTGCATCTGAAACACAGTGACAGCAAGACTACATACCTGAAACACTACAGAGGAGGTGAAGCTTAAGCCTGAATATACTTTTCAAACTGTGTGTGTGGGAAAGTGCTCAGAATTCCAAGTGTGTTCACATGTATGAGCTAAACACCACATGAGAACATGTTAGAGGCTGTGTGTGAGTACAAACTCATATGCACATGTGTCGGGTCATTCTCTGGGCAAGTGGACATACTCCTGGATGCCCAGGCATTCCAAGTTGCCCCTCGTGGGGGCTCCTAAGATGGCCAAGTGACTGTCTCAGCCTCAGATGTCCTTGGGTCCCATGCGGGCCATGTACGCGTGTGCATGTGTGCGTGTGCCCCCGCTGGCCCAGGGTTTGTTTGTTTTCCTCCTAATTGGCTTGTTTTTCCATGTCCAGCCCACCAAACCGCATGTTTTTCCTCTCATCTCGCCAGCCCGCCTGGTCTGGAGCCCCCGGCACGCACAAGGCCTGCCCGCTGGCCCAGAGAGAAGGAGGGGCAGGCTGCCCACACCCCTGGCCAGGCCAGATCAGGCTGGGTGGAGCAGAGTGACCCTTCCAGCTCCAGCCGTGCCCAGGTCCCACCCACACTCCTCCTGTCTGGCATCAAAGCCCATGGCCTGTCCCAACCTTATCTCATGAAATCTCTCAAGGCACCCCAACTTCTGGATTCCCAGATGCCCTTCTGCCTCCCACCTGTCTTTTTCCCCCAGACATCTTCATCCACAAGCTGCTCTTTCCTTCTCAGCCAAATGTGACTGAGGGGGAAGCAGTGCTGAACCAGAGGTTCAGAGTTCCTGTCCTGACCAATCAAATACAGATATTCAAAAACTGGACAAAGAACTGTCCATCTAAAATTAGTAAATTACTCTGATTTATTTTAGCTTAAAATCAGAAAGACACTGAATCAGCAGTGTCTAGTAAACAAAAGGATGCTACTAACAGTAACCCTGAGATCCTGTTTCCTAATGTGGGTGGTCCTTTCATCATGCAGGGTGAGGGACTCCTCTGAGCTGTTTGTGAGCATCCACTGGAGGGCAGGGAGGTGGAGTAGGAGAAAGCAGTGCAAGGATAAGTCTGGTAAGGGGACTTTCACCAATGGGGCACCTGCGTGGCTCAGTGGTTGAGCATCTGCTTTTGGCTCTGGGCCTGATCCCAGGGTCCTGGGATCAAGTCCCGCATCTGGCTCCCCACAGGGAGCCTACTTCTCCCTCTGCCTATGTCTCTACCTCTCTCTGTGAGGTATTCTCATGAATAAATAAAATCTTTTTTAAAAAGGGAGGAGCTTTCAACAAGATATTTTTATGATCAGTTTCGTTGGAAATAGAAACACGAAAATCTTATATGTTTAGGATAAATATTAAGTAATTTTTGGCTTGGATGACTCACAAATCGGGGTAACTTTGTCCTGTTCTCTGAGTGTTGGCTAGAAGAATAATTTGATATTGAGTGTTGCCAAACCCAGTCTCTTGTTACTAATATAAAGTGACTGAGACAATCATGATTAATGTCCCTTGTTCCTCTGACCAGCTCTTTAGAAGCAAATAAGGCAATGAGAGATAAGTACCTGTTACTAATGCTATGGCCAATTCACAGCCAACTCTCCTCTGACAGGCAGAGCCTAGGGAGTGGTCACTATATATATAAAAGGTCTGGGCTCTGGTCACAACATGGCATCTGTGGGCATGTCCTGTGGGTGCAGACTATAGACATCACTTCTAGACCCAATTTCCTTCCAATAACCTCTCAAAGATCAAGTCATCGGGAATAAGGCTGAGGGTCACCAAGGCCTAGCCATCACGGCCAGCCTTGTCCATCCTAAGGATTTTTGGACTCAGATTGAGAAGACAGAAGAATACTGTCAAATTGGTCTTATCCTTCTTCCATGGCACTCAGTGTATGACATTTTATCTGTGTAAGAACATGGAGCTAGGCTGTGTTCTACTTCCAGTGGACCTCATGGTGGGCCAGGATGAACTCAGGTAGGCTGGTCCTGTATTTCTCAAGCTGGCCAACAGGGGTCACTCCACCCTTGGCTTGAAACTAAAACACATGGTTATGATTGCTATCTTTCCAGTTTGAACACACGAAGGCTTTTCTGTGTGAAAAGGAATATCCCCAGCAAAACATATTTTCACCCCTCCTCTAATCCCACTGGTGGGTCAGTGTTTTGTGGACGACCATGAGCAACCCTTCAGTCTAACATTTCCAATGGTTGTCCATACCAATTTCCTGCTCCCAGGTCACTTAAGCATTTCCTCCCCTCAGCAGCTCCCAGGGAATAAAGAAACCATTCAAAGAAAATGGGGTGCATCACCCAAATGGGCTGAAGCCAGAAAAACATGAATCTTTGGCTTAAGCAGAAAAGAAATGGAACTATTTTCAGAATATTCCGGTGATGGGTGCCTGCCCAGCTGACCCTCAGCAACATTGATAAGCTCATTATTCCAACTTCTCCAAACCTGTCTTCTGAACTTCATTCACTCACTCTTCCCTCTACCTTCCTGTTGGCTCCTTCTTATCTTTTTGTGGCTCATTTCTCTCCATCAATCCTTTATAAAGTGATAGTCTTCAGGGTCCAGTTCTGGGTCTTCTTCTCTTCTCATCCCACAGTCTCTCCCCCTTGGCCATCTCTGCACCCGCCCCCCCATGGCCTTTCTCATGCCATCCTCAGCCCAGGCCTCTTCTGAGCCCCAGACCTTCAGATCCACTGGCTATAGCGAGGACCCCAACCCAACATACCTACAGCAGATGGTGGTGGTGCCACAACAGATCCCTGGCTCATATCTGCTGCCCTCTTCTGCAGTTCTATGTCTAAGAGCTTTCATTGGTCACCAAAATCTGCATTGCCTGCTGAGGCATCAGGCCAAAAATGCGAGGGAATTAAAGCATCCCTGCCCCCACCCCAGGAGACTCCTTCAACCAAAGACTGGGCAGGAGTTAGTGTATAAACTTCTGAGCTCCCTTCCCGCTCAGGCACAACTCCCAGGTACATGTTCTACTTGGGCTCTCAGTTCTCCCATGGTGGAGCTGCAGTTGCCCAGAAGATAACTGGATAACTCCATCTCTCTTGGTCCTCTAAAATTCCTTCTTCTGTCACTTTCTCACTTCCTTGCGGTGTTTCTGCCATCTGACAAACTATTTGCTATGAATTCTCATCTTGGGATCTGATTCTAGCAAAACCCAAAATAAGATGACTTGCATACTACTGTCCAAATAGAACACATTATTTTCTTTTAAGTAGGTTCCACACCCAGCATGGAGCCCAACACGGGCCCTGAACTCAGGACTCTGAGATCATAACCTAAGCTAAAATCAAGTATCAGATGCTTAACTAACTGAGCCACCCAGGCGCCCCCAGAACGCACTATCTTTTCTTCCAATGACCCTTCCACCTTGCCTCTGTTGCAGCGATTGGTAACATTAGCTGTCTTGACTCTTCCTGCTCTCTACTCTCCTGTCCTCTCTACCTCCAATCTACCACTGACTCCTGGAGATACCACCAGGCCCTTTCAACTTCCCCAACTCCGTGCCCTGATCCCTCATCCTCATCATCTCCCCTGCATCTAGCAACAGCCTCCTTCCTGCCCTAGCATTGCCCCCATGCAACCTGTCTATGTTCATCATGAGAAGGATCTCTTAAGAACATGAGCCTGACCATGTCACTCCCTAACTCCTAGGATCGTGATTTGCCCCATCCCCTCCTTTAGCTCCCTTCCCCATTTACACCAGCCCAAGGGGCCCTATCATGCCCTCCCAGCCTCTGAGCCTACAGTCACACTTAGCTCTCTCCCAGAAGGGAGTTTTTCTTTCTTTTTTTTTTTTTTAAAGATTTATTTATTTATTCATGAGAGACACACAGAGAGAAGCAGAGATGCAGGCAGAGGGAGAAGCAGGCTCCCTGCAGGGAGCCCGATGTGGGACTCTGACCCTACATCCTGAGATCACGCCCTGAAGGCAGGCGCCCAACCGCTGAGCCACCCAGGTGTCCCCCAGAAGGGAGTTTTTCAATGTATCCTTGGAATCTCCCAATCTCATGTGCCTCCCACTCTAGGAAGTGTTCTTTCTTCCCTGGAGCCTCCCAGAGTGCCTATTCCTATACCTGCATAACTAGCTCCTGTGCAAGCACACAATGGAGTGGGATCACTCTGACTTGAAGCTGTGACCCTGGAATTCCTCCCTACCAGGCCCCAGAAGGACCAGGTCCTGCTATCCTTCCTCTGCCTATCTTGTCATAAGGAACATGATTTCTGGATCTCAAAGGCCTCTGGCATGGGGTGGGGGAGTGGGCTGGGGGTGGGATACATGTGCAAAATGCCCAGAGTTCTGGACTCAGTGGGAAACACTGGGCTCAGAGGTCAGAAGAGAAGGCTAGGATAGGATTAGGGAGCAAAGGTCAGGGTTCTGCAGCCCCCCTCCCCAAAAGGAAGAGGACTTAATCTGGACCAAGGGTCTAAGCCTCACTGACAATCCTCTTGAGTGAAGTGGAAGGTCAGATGAAGGGTTGGGACCAACACTTACAGCCCACATGTAGGAGGACTTGGTGGCGCAGGTGCCAAGAGTCACGGTGGAAGCAGGCGTAGAGGCCGCTATGGCCCAGTTCCAAGCCATGGAGCACAAGCTGAGAGCCGTTGAGCAGGTCAAGGGCCAGGTCTGTCCCATTTACCCGCCATGTCACTGCTGCATCCCAGTTTGCTGTCCCACATGGCAGAGTCACATCTGAACCTAGGCGCTCATACTGCACGTGGGGTGCTTCTGTGAGGGGGTAGGGAGAGCACAGGGCAAAAGTCACAGGTCAGAGCCCTGCCTTGGTGCCACAAGGTCAACGCGCATGGATGAGAGCCTATAAATGAGAAGTCTAGGCCAAGAGGCTCAGTGTCTGATGGTGTGTTGGGAGATGAGGAGTGTGTAACATTTCTCTGTGGCTGTGCTAGCATACAGGTATGTGAGTGTTTCCAAATTTGTGTGTGTGAGTGTGCATGTCTGGGGATTTTATGTGTGAATGGGTGATCTTCTGTGTGTATGTGTGTCAGAGAAAGTTTGTGTAGAGTGCTGAGAGGAGTTAAATCTCAGTGAAAACCCAGTTTGCCTCCAGTCACTAGGTCCTTTAGAAAGTTTTCTTGACCTCCGTGACCCTAACCTCGCCCAGCCCCAACCACTGACATCTGCTACCAGGCAAGCTGGAACTGAGGGGCCCTACTTCTGGACTCCTTTCTCTGTCTCTTGTCCCTATCTTGGTCTCCGTCCTGCCTGTCTCCTTCTCACTCTCGCCCCCCTACAAACTGCCCCTAACCTGCCCCACTTCAGCCATCCAGGCCTCCACTTCAGCCATCCAGGGCTCGGGTAGCAGCAGTAGGGAGATCCAGGATGGGAGCCCTAGGGAACTCCTGGCAGCTATCAACTTTGTGAGACAGGAACTGCTGGGGTTGGGGGGGGGGGTGGCGGGGGAGTGCTGGGACAGAGAGAGCTCTCTGACCATTCCTCTCCTGCCCCCAGGAGGGGCCTGTCAGAGCCAAAAGCAAACCCCAGCCCTGGCCTCGGCAACCCAGGCGTGATGGACTGAACCCAGGAGACTGGAAGGGAAGGGTGGGAGGGAGCACCTGTCGAGAGGCAGCACTAGGTGGGGGAGGTGAACAGGACACAAAAAAAATCGGAGACACAGATCTACAGACAACTGAGGAGAGGCAGGCATGCAGAGCCGGGTGATGTGAATCTAATCTCCTCATTCCTCATCCTGCCCCCCAACCCTGGAAGGACAGATGCTTCCCCCAGTCTTGGCCAGATCTGTGGAGTGAGGATGGGAGGGGAAGAGCGAAGCAGGAGGGGGGCATGGGTGGAGGGGGGGGCCTGCGGGATCCCTCGTTAACACTCGCTTACATCTCCCCTCCAGAGAGCCACCCCGCTGAGTTGGGGGATTTTCAGAGGCAATTCCTGTTAACGAGCCAATTAACTTGGGCCAGTGGCCTCTTAATTAGACTTGTTAACACCACCAGGACTGCAGGGGGCAGGGATCCCCCTATGCCACCAGCCACCCCCTTCCCTCCATCGCGGCCCCCTCCCCAGTACTGCTCTTCTCTATGCTGGAACATCTGTCCCTGCTTGCTGCCTCTGCCACCCTTCCTGTCTCAGGGGCTCTCTGTGTCTTCAGGTCCCCCGCTGCCCCCCACCCTGCTGCCTGCCTCTGTCTTGCCCCTCACTGAGCCTCTGGTCCCTGTCCCCTGTTGGAGGAGAGGGAAGCAGGAAACCCAGCCAGTCTTGACCACTTGTCTGTGGGGCCTGGGACCAGCTAAACAAAGGATGAACGGCGGAAGGGCGGTGGCTGGGGGCCTAGGAGGCCACAGCTGTGAGGCTGGACCAGAGACTGAATGGGGACCTCCCCCCACCAGAGGCCCAGTGTCCAAGGCTCAAACCATAGAGCTCCCCCAGTCCGCCAGCCCTAGCCATTGAGCCCCCCCTCCAACCTCCCCTGTCAAAACCTGGAGCTTCCAGGAAACATGCCAAACCCCTCTCTCTGAACCCCCCCCCCCCCAGTACAGACTCTGCATCCAGCTGCCTGAGGAGGAGGCTGAAAACTGACCGTAGGGGAGGGGGTGTGGCCACTACGATCTCAGCGGTGACGCAGCAAAGCTGACCAACAGCAGCTCAGGACTAACTTGAACCCAATGTGGTTCTCTCATATTGCTGGGCAGGTACAGCCACAAGATGAGGAAACAGCCATCCGACAGCACAACAAATATAATGACAATGCGCTAACACTCCCAAGTCACCCTGTCTGCCTCAAAAGGGAACAGAAACACAACCTGACAACAATGACAAACCAACAATGTAAGGGCAGGGCAGGAATGAAAACATGACAATGCAATGACAGAAGACAACCACAGGCCATATGCAGAGGTAGAGGGGGCAACAGGACATGACAATCATGTGAGACACACACTGCCACAAATGCTACACTAACACAATAACAGCAATACACATAGCCCTGCAAAAGCTCCAAAGATGGCAAGGATTTAATCCTTTGTCTCTGGACAGTTCTCTTCCCGCCCTGTGGGTACCCCTACTGATGTGCTGTCCATTTCAGAAATTAAATCAAGCAGCAGGGGGAGGATGGGGTTCTTGGCCTTGACGCGGTGACAAATGCTCCAAAGAAATCAGCTGTGAAAAGGTTGTTAGAAGCCAGGATGAGAGACAGAGACAGGATGAGGTCATGGACATGGAGAACACAGAAGGACAGAGCTGATGACTCCCTCACACCTGCGTACATGGGCTCACATGGGGACCACATGCCGGAAACAGTCCCCCTGGGCGTCCTAAGCAACTTCACATTGCCACACACATAGGATGAGGACAGTTACCACAAGAAGAACACACACACACAGCACAACTGTCCACAAGGTCACAGCCACACAGAGACACAGTTCCACCTAAATGGCTAACACCTAATACAAGATGATCACATGCATATACACAGAGGGCACTGTCACCCAGAGGCACACTTACGCATAAAGGCACAGTCTCACATCAGGGAGACAATTTGACAAGGACCCAAACATACAGAGACAGAAACAGAGAGGAACTATCTATTACACAGAGTACAGTCTCAATCACAAGGATAAAGTCCCACAAAGAGCATGGTCACACATAAATAGACAATGTCACACACAAAGCACAGCCCCCAAGGATACAACCACACAGAGAAATGCATTCGAACAGGGATGTGGTCTCTCACTCATGCACAGAACCTAATGGACAAGGACAGTTATACACGCTCAGAGATGTGGACTTAACGCTCAAGCCCTTGGTCACATGTGACTCTTGCCTTTACCCAAAATACAGGGCAGGAGCCACACCAATGGGAGGTCTAAGCAGATGAGACCAGCAACCAGAACCTCAGACAGACTGCCTGCAGGTGGGAGTTAATGGGCTAGCCTGGTGGTCCTTTCAGTCCCTGCCCACTGGGGAGCAACCCTGGGGTGGGTAAGGTTCTTTCTGGGTCTCAATGTCAGTCTCACAAGAAACAAGCCACAGAAGCCTTGATCCATTGCCCTCCTTGAGCCCATAGCCTTGAGGGTGGCAGGATGTGCTGTATGCCTAGGCCGCAGCAGTGCCTCCACCCTCTCTGCCTCTACCAACTCAGCCAAAGTTGGCAGGGGGCAGGACCCACCCAAGGGGAGAACTCCCTACAACTTAGAGCTTGTTCAAGGAGATTCAAGGTCAGACCTGACACTTGATATAGCCATGGGAGGTGTTGCCTTAAATGCAGTTTGAGCACTGGTGGTCAAGTTAAGAGGGCGCCTGTTTCCCAGCAGGGGAGGGGCAGGATCTTGCTTGGTTGGCTATGGGAAGAACTCAGCCCTCACTGCACAAATGCTAGGGGGAGGGCAGGAGGCTGTCCCCTTCCTTAGTGTGCCAGCCCTCTGGTCATCTTGCCCGTCCCACATCTCGTTCTCAGTCTACCATCTCTGTCTCCATCTTCCCTTAGGGTAAGGGAAGATAGTCTCAGCCTCTGTCTCTCTCAGTGCCTTCCACTGCACTCCTCCCACAAACTCCCATTTCAAGTGAAATCCCATTTCAAAGATACTATAGGGCCCTATCCCTGGCAGCCCCCAACTCCCAATCCACCCTCCTGTACCCTACATCCACTCTAGTGGGAAGAGGAACAGATCATCAAGCCAGAGATACCACTGGCACAGGACCACATGGAGTGACTGGAGAACTGCGTATAAGACAACGTCAGTGGGTCACCCAGCATATCAGTGTTATTTAACTCCTGGATGTTCGTGTGGGATAATGCCAGCATGTGCCAGTGTGTGGTCGTGGGTGGACGCACACAGCATGTGTTGAGGATGGTTCATGCTCAGCTCTGGGTGGAGGTCAGCCAGGAGCACCACTCCGCCCCCCAGAATCCTCTCCTCCCGCACTCACCCTGAGGACTGTGTCTCTGGGCGTAGACCACGGCAGCAGCGGCAGCGAGCACAGCACAGCAGGCCCACGGGACAGGAGCAGCCATCTGCTGGGAGAAATAGGGTTGGCGGGGGAAGGGGTGGCATCAGCCCAGGCAGGAACCTCCTGGGGACCCCCTCCCTGTTCTCAGGCAAGACTGGGAGATCCCAGCCCTAGAGCTAGGGCACCTTGACCCCAAATGCCCTTCTTAATGGGGCTCAGGATTCTCTTTCAAGCAATAAAAAGCAACATTATTGGCATCTGTAGGCAAAGGTTTGCTAAGATGGTAGAAGGCAACCTACAGTGGTTTGTTGTTCGATAAGGCTGCTGGCTGCAGGATGTAGTCAACCACGGATGAGTTATGGAACATTGGTAATGCTAAGGCCATTTTTCTAAAAAAAAATAATAACTTTACTGGTGAGGTTGGCTAATTAGCTATAAGCATTACAAACTGAAAGGGTAGTATTTGAACTTAACAGGAGGTCTGTAGTTCTCCAAATTGCCTTGAATGGAAGGCCCCCTGCTGTGCTCCTGGGAAGAGAGCCTAAAACCCGGATGCTCAAAAGCCCCTTGGAGGCTCTGAAGCCCTAATATCTGCACCCCCCACCTCTCCATGAGCCTTGCCACTGGACTCTGGGATGTTCACAGCAGCAGGGTAGCAAGGTCAGATGTGACTTTTGCTTTAGTGTACAACAACCATGAGAGAAAGAGGGTATTCACATGTAAGTCCTTGTCAGGGGCCCCAGCCCATCCTTCACCCCAACACATGCCCCAGGAGCCTGAGACCCTCAGCCCAGATGTGCCTCAATGTCTACACATACCTGTGCAGGTACACAAAGCATAGTCAGAATGTCCCCAGAAGCCAGCATGGATCCAGGGGCCCCCTAATCTGTTGTCCTGTTTCATGGGGTAGATCCAGCTGCCTGCCCCCCACTCTACACCAGCACATGATCACAGGGAAATAACTATTTCCTGCAGAAAAAAAAAAAGCCTCAAATATGACTCTCCGATTCCAGTGTAAGGAGAGAAGGGGACTGTCAACCAGACAGGAAAAGAGAGCTAGAGAAAAATACTGCCAGACACCCAACCAGGGTGAGTGGTACTATCAGAGATATAGCCTGACACACCGCCAATACACTGCCCGAAACAACCAGTGTCCCAGAGAAAGAGCTCCACAACAGCTGGAGATATACTAGGATACAGTGTGAGGCACAATCAGATAAAGCCCGAGAAACAGGGAGCTATCACCAGATAACCAGGCAGAGGCATGGTCAGAGAATAACTGACCCACAACCAAAGGATCCACCAGAAATACTATAAAATGCCTGGCTAATGCAAGCAGACATACCACCAGAGAAAGAGCAAGAAACACAGGCACAGAAACCATCAGTGACATAGGAAGAGAGCTAGAGAGACTGTCAGAAACCTTGCCAGAGAAATTGCCTGACACACAAGCAGAGAAATACCAGAGAAACAGATAGACACAAACAGGCATACACCCAAAAAAACAGCTAGAAAGAGAGCCAGAGACATAGCCAGATGCTCAGTCAGGAAGTATCCACACCACTAAAAACACTGCCAGGGACACTCAGACACACAGACACACTGCCAGACACAGCCAGAGACACTGTCAGAAATACTGCCAGACAAACAGCCAGACATACAGCCAGAGAACTGCCAGAGAAACTGCAAACAGAGCTACAGAGCAGGGAGGAGACAAATGTGGGTGTCAGCCTGTAGCAGTGAGTGGGAGAATTGGAGAAAATCTGACTTCCGGGGGCTCCTTTATGGGATAGGGCTCCTGCCTGCCTATGGCTACACTTACCCCTCAACAGGCAAGTACCCCCCAGTCTGCACCTGGTTTCCTCTAGCCACAAGAGCAGGTGCTCTGACCGCCCCTCCCTGGCACAACCTGTCTCTCTCCAGGCCCCATGTGGCTTTGGCCACTCCTCCCCCATCAGTGACTCCCAGGGCTTTAGCTACCACTTGGCCTAGCTACTGCTGACCCTCAGCCACTTCCCTATCTTCAACTACTCCTCAGGCCCAGAAGGTTAAGACAACGGCCAATGTCAGTCAGCAAGGAGTAGGGCCAGGAAATGAACCCAGGGACTGTCTGAATTCAGAGGGAAGGAAAGAGGAAGGAAGGAGAAAGAAAGAGAGGCAAGAGGCACAGGGCTACCTGGTTCCCCACCTCAACCTCAGCATGTAGCCCTCAGAGGCTCCCCCACCATCTCTGCCATCTGTCCATGCCTTTCTCCTCACAGCCAGGAAGATACTCTAACTTCAGGGCCAGGCCCCACTGCCCACCACATGGGAGCAGGAACCAGGGCCTGGGAGGCAGAGGGAGGGGAACAAGGTTAGATCTCAAGATGGAAGAGGGACAGTGTGGCCGTCTGCTCCCAGCTCATTCTTGCTCTCAGTTGGGAGCCCAGGGGCAAGGAGATAGCCTGGCATGAGTGTGCATGCATATAAGCGTGCACGTGCACACACATGCCTGTGCACATACACACACACACTCAGGCCCCCCTCAGGGGGAGGGGTGGCTTCTTCATCAAAGTCGCCTCCATCAGCCCGATGAGTTACTGTAAGGGCCGGGCCCTGGGCCAACGGGGCTGCAGCCATGGGAGACGGGCGCTGCCGAGAGAGCCAGAGCCGAGTGCTGCAGAGAGTGGGGGATGGGGTACCGAGACAGACACAGCATGGCTGGGGCACCCAGGAAAGGCAGAGACTCAGGGAGGGGGCGGCAGAGAGGCAGGGAGAGAGGGAAAGCCATGAGGCAAGACCCAAGGGACAGGAAGAGACCAAAATGCGGAGAAATGGGAGAAGAGACCCAGGAAGAGAGAGAAAGGGACCACAGGGGATTGGGAGAGATTCAAGGGCAGAGGAAGGGACAGAACCAGAGATGGCCTCTGTGCTCATCCTGGAGCATCTCTCTCAGCTCCACGAGTTCCCCCAGTGCAAAGGGAGGATGGTGTCGGTGCAACCTTCCTGGAGGAGGCTGTAGAGCTTCTCCTCCAGGCGATCCAGGAGTGCAACCAGCCCCCAGGGAATAAGGGTAGACTAAAACCCCACCCTACCCCACCCCATCTCTGCCCCTGTAGATCCAGAAAGCCCTGAGCCAACTTCCTTTCAGAGTCCCAGCTGGGTCCATTCCCAGGTAGGGAGGCTGAGGCCAGAGGCATTCAGGCTATACTCCCACCCTGCCCTAGCTCACCTCAGGCCACCCATCCCAGGGCAAAGAGCATCCTCCCCAAGAATTTTCCAAGTCCACACCCCATGGCTCTGGGATAGATCTGGAGGATAAATCCCATAAAGCCTCAGATAGGGGCTATGCAAACTGGCTGAAGCTCTTTGTAGATACTGCCATGGATCGGCCTGGCCTCCAGCCCCACCCCCACAATGAGGAGGCAACAGAGGGCACTCCACTGACTTGAAAGGAGGCCAGTACCTAGCAGCCCACGCCCTCTGTTAGCACAGGGAGCCCAGCACCTCTCCTGACAGAATCTCACAGTGTCATCATCATACACACACAGGTGACACGCCAAGAGACAAACCGTTGGCCCCCAGCTTACTGTCACTGTCTCACTGTGACACAAAGACACCATTACACAGTGGGAACAACACCCAGTGAAGATGACACAAGTGTATAGTTGACAATGACACACAGGTGTTGACAGTCATTACAGTGACCATGCAGTGGGTGACAGTCATAAACGATGACAGCAACAAATGGGGCAATGACACCTGTTGACACAGACACAATCACAGATGGGGCAATGACACCTGTTGACATGGACACAATCATAGTGATGGTAACCTCAGAATCAAAAATGCAACAAAATCAACAGTCACATAGAGTAACAATCAATGACGGTACATCCACAGTAACACAGGGATGTTGACAGACTCAGTAACATGGATAGTCACACAGAATAATAGTGGCCTACAGTAAGATGGGCACCATGAAGGCTGACAGTCATTAGCAGTGACAGGCTTTAGATTGAGGACCTCAATGACTCAGTTTGAGTCTGGCTTAAGATCCAGGTCCCAAAACCCCTCTTGCAAGCCCCAGCAAGGTCTCAGGTGCCCTGTGCCCCCAACCCTCACCACCTGACCAGCTGAAGGCAAGACCTGAGGGAGGGGAGGTATGAGTTTGGAGAGCTCCTATTTATCCTTGCATAAGGTTACACAGGCCCAACTCTCAGGAATCCATGCCACATTCAGAGCAGGGGTGGGGGGTCTAAGCATCACTGGCTGGGGCCCAGCTCTAACTATGTGTGAGTGTTGATGTGCAACAATATGTTCTGACTTTAGGGTGTTAGTTAATGTGGGTGTGCTGAGGGTCAAGTAGGCTCAATCTGGTCTGAACAATGAATGAACAGGCCCGTGTGATATGCCCCAACATTGAAATCCAACTAAAGTCCCGACCTGCACTAATGACCCCAGGGTCTAGGACCAGGATGAGGTCAGCATTCCTATCTGAGCATGGCCAATGTGACATCTTTACAGATTCTAGTCCACCTAGGTAACTCCAGACTCCAGAATCCCTCAGTGTGAGGAAAAGACACTTTATCCTGGGACCTTGCCCCCTTTCCCTCTTCCCACAACAGCTGTAAAGGACCCATCCTGAGAAAAGGCAAGAACATAGTACAGGACACAGCATGGACTATATGACTCAAAAGCCTGGGGAACTCTAGAGGCCTCAGACCTGCAGAGGAATTAGGGTGGAGCAAGGAAAAGAGACATCTTCACTTGGAGGTGGAGAGAGAAAAATCAGAGAGCAGTGGCAGAGGCAGAGACAAGGATGTGGTGGGCAAGGAGAAGCAGCACTGGCCGAGGGGGAGCCTGGGAGAGACAGGGCTGGCTGGAAGCTCCAGGAGGGGGAGGAGAGGCTAAGACCAAGAGGCCCCCAGATCCCACCAGGCCTAGGCAGCCTGGACAACGTGGGTGGTGGGGGCGGGGGCAGAGGCCTGAGCAGTCCAGAGGGTGTTGGGGGTATATAGGCTGAGGAGGGAGGCCTGGCCCCTGGCAGCTGGCCCTGCAGACCCCTCACCAGGGAGGGGCATGGGCCGGGGTCAGGGGCCAGCTCCTGGGTCTTGGGCTGGCTGGCCACTGGGAAGGCTCCCACCCCTGTAATGTCTCTACCTATCTCTGAGTTTCTTGTCTCTGGCTCTTTCTCTCTGAATCCACACCTGGCCCTCCTCTCAGCTCTTGGTGCCCTCACCCCAAAGGGCATAGGAGCCATGCCTGGGTTCAGGATTCAAGCCTTATCTCCTCCTGGATGTATCTCCACCCACTCCAGGGTCAAGCCCCAGTATTCAGAGGAAAGGACCCCACCCAAATATAGGCCCCCTTCTCCCCCCATAGAAGGGGGCAGGAGAAGCTCAGCACCAGTGGGAGGGGGGCCAGGAGGGAGGCAAGGGGAGCAGTCCCCCAGCTCCAGTCGCTGGCTGAAGTTGTGGAAAAGCAGGCGGCCCAATGTGAGTGAGTTGGGGGGGGTGGGTATCCGCACCTGCTGTTGTGACCTCCACAGCCGGAGATGAGGGCCTGGGGGGGACAAGATTCCTATGGATTTTGGCAGCAGCCTGGACTCTGAGTGCTCAAACCCCCCACTTCCAGCCTCTTGCACCGTGGGGACCCTGAGATCAGCATGTGCATGCCCTGCTGCACGTGTGTGCAGGCGTGTTGTAGGGGGAGCCTGGGGCCTTCCCATGATGGGCCTGGCTGGGCAGCAGGGAGGTGTCTGGGGGAGGTGGGAATCTGAATCCTACCAGCCCATGCCCACAATGTGGAGCCCTGCTCAGAGCTCTCCATGCTGCCTGGCGACCTGGCATGGGCTTGAATGCACACATATATGCAGGCCTGGGCTACAGCAACCCTCTAGGTGCAAAAGGTCTGGGCTTTCTCCCTCAAAAAGTCATCTGGACCAGCCCCCTGCCCTTCAAATGGAGAAAAGGAAAGAGCAGATAAGCATGTATCTTCCCTTTGGGCACATGGCCTCTGGACAACTTCACAGAACCTCGTGTACAAGCACCAAATCCCCTATCTCTTAGCCCCAGTCCAGGGTCTCTTCTGGCTTCTAGAAGAATCAGGAGGACCCCTCTACCTAGAAAATAGAGCCATGCACCAGTCAAGTTAAGTTCGCCGGAAATGGGGGATGCTCTTCTTGGAGGGACAGACCCTACAGCGGGAGGTTAGACAGCTGGAAGAACTCCCATTCATGATGGGGGATGGGCAGAGCACTAGGGTTCAGTGAGATTTCCCTTAACTAGGGCAGGCGGGGGGCGGGTTGCAGGGGGGCAGTGGCTCTCCCAGCTGATAAGGCAGGGCAGGAAGGAGGCTGCAGGCTCTCCATGAAGAGAGAAGAGTGGACAAAATAGCTTTCCAGACTTGGGGGCTGGGACAAAGACCTACTTGCCTCAGCATCTCTCACTACACCCTACCCCTGGCCCCCTCACTGTTATGGTGCAGACACACCCTCAAAGGCCTATGCTTGCAAGCTTGTTGTACAGGCGCGCGCGCGCGCACACACACACACATGGAGGAGAGCAGCACTGCATATGAAGCATTAGCTTCTAACAAAAGGAACTGAAGATGATCTTTCTGACAGAGCTAGGGCTGATTGGGAGGAACAGAAACTTCCCGTCTTCATGTAATAGTGTCCTGTTCTCCCTGCCCCCCCTAACATGCATGCACACTACACACACTACTTCTGAGGAAGCTTCTGGTCGGCTGGGCAAAAGCAAGCCATCCTTCCTCCCCCTTACTCCCTCCTCACAGTGGGGAAGCCAGAGCAATCTGTTCCTGATGGGTAAACACAGGCATGAGTACGTGCGCACACATGCTCACACACACAACAGCAATTCAGGGTCACACAGCACCCAGAGCTCACTTCTCCCTGAGATGCAGCACATACTTGGACTCTCACTACCAGCTTGCGGAGCTCCCCAAAGCCCTCCCTTACCTCTGCATACACAGGGCCTGAGCTTCAGAGAGCTTCACAGACACACCCCGGCGGCCTCTCATGGGCACTGGCACTCAGAGTTTCCCATTGTGACCACACACCTCGGCCTCCCACATGGACACCCACTGCCACAGCTTCACACACGCTGTGCATGCACACACGTATTATAGTCACACACGCAGACTCTCACGCGCGCTCACTCAAAACAGTCACAGTCTCACATATGGATGCCATCACATGTTCAGAACAGTCTATCTTCTACATAGATACCAGTGCACCTTCAGAAACTCAGTCCCCTAGTCGCCCTCAGCCTCTCATGCTCTCACATCCAGCAGTGGGAAATACAAAGATACACACTCCCGACAGTCATTCCATGCTAGGACCTCAGATTGCCCAGGCTGTACTTGGAGGGTGGGGGCTAAAGCTCAGGGTGGCCTAAGGAAGGAAAGAAAGAGGAAGTTTCTTGGTCCCAAAACTGCAAGTAAATATAATTTTCTAGGTGGCTCCTTCTTCCCTTGACCCTGCTTTCCCAGCATTTGGGAATAAGCAGATATCCAGGCCAGACAGTACGGGGTGAGGAAGCCCCTGGGTGAAGAGATGGTGGCACTGGGAGTAGCAGGAACCAGAAAACCTAAGAAATCAGCCCACTCCCCAGTCCCCTCCTGCCTTCCCAGAGCAACTCCTCTTGTCCAGGATGAGGATCAGCAACAGCTCTCAGCCTAGCCACCTGCTGTGTGATCCCAGGCCTCTTCAAAACCTCTCTGTGCCCACAACTATCTGTAGTGCACCTGTCAGGCCTGACTGCAAGAGGCAAGGTAAGGAGAAGGAGATGTGGCCCAGACCTTAACCCCCAGCCCCTGCCAAGGCCCTGTCATCACTGTCAGGCCCAAAGAGAGATGGGGACAGCATTGGCCAAGCCAGTGCTCCTCTAACCGCTGAGGACAAGAATTCTAAAGCGTCCTCGGACCCTGTAGCCCTGCCCCCCATCACAAGAGAAGATGCTGTGTCGCTGTCCAGGCAGAATGGAATCCAAGCTGTGCTGGCCAGGCCCCAACCCAGGAATAAATGGCAATGCTGTTGACATCCTTACCACTTGCCACTCCAGGTGTAGTTTGGGCCCTGATGCCCTATCCTAAAGGGAGCATGATAGGCTCCAAGGAAGCTAATCAGGGCAGCAAACACCAGACAGCAGGGGAGGACAGAAGGAAGGAACCCGGGTAGGGCAATCCCATAAAGCCAGGTGATAGGGACTTAAGCAAACAGTGCCAACAGAAGAAATCAGGAGGGAGTGTCTAGGGAAATCAGGTGACACGGCCCAAAAGAACACGGGGACCAAATGAAAGTAGGCAGTGGGGACTAAAGTTTGCTAGGAGGTGGGGACAAATGAAGCCAGGCAAGAGGCCCACAGGATGTGAGAAAAGAAAGATTATCAAGAGCTCATCCCCCTCTGTGTAGATGTCACCCCCATACCCTGGGCCTCATTCTCAGTAGCCCCCTTCCCACCCAGGTGGTGGTCCCCTCCCCCAGGCCAATGGACACAGCCAGAGCCCCCTCCTCTCTCAGAGGCCTGGGCCGTTTGCAGCCAATGGGCCCCGGCCCCATCCCTGGGACCTCAGGAAGTCCCAGTCCCTCCCACCGGCTGCAGAGGCAGGGGGTTGGGGGGGGAGAAAGAGAAGAGAGACAGCTTGGCAGGGGGAGCGCGCCGAGCAGCCGCGGGGGGCGGGGGCCGAGAAAGGAGCGGGAAGCTCCGAGGCGGGCTGGCGGGCTGGTGCGGGCGGGGGCGTCTCAGCGGCGGCAGTGGGGGTGACAAGTTCTCTGGCCCCGTGGCCCCGCGCCCACTGACCTGGGTCCCCGCGCAGGCGCCGGGTCGGTGCCTCCGGCGCTCCGTGGGTCCGCCCGGCAGCCCGTGGGCATCGGGCCCCCGGGGCTCGGGGCTGGGGTCCAGGAGGCCCGGGGCCGGGGGGGGGGGCAGGAGCCCCCCGCAACAACACCCAGAGTCCGGGCGGGCGGGCGGGCCAGGGGCCGAGCTGAGCTGTGAGCAAGCGAGCGAGGCGCGAGCGGGCCGGGAGGAGGGGAGGAAGGAGCGCGCCGCGAGCAAGCGAGGCGAGCTAGCAGAGGGAGCGAGTGAGGGACGGCAGGCAGTGAGGTCATCCTTTGAATCTAATTGTCTGAGTCAGGAGGAGATGTGGCACTTGATGCTGGGGGAGGAGAGGGGGAAGGGACCCTCGGCTGGGAGCCGCGGCCCCTCCTCACACCCAGGGCGGCCGGGGCCTCCCTTCCCCCGCCCAGGGTGAAGTTGCCTCAGGCCAACTACAAGGGACCCCTGCACGTCTCAGGGTTGACTGACCTCTACAGACAGGGGGGGGGGGGGGGGTCAATAAGTCATGAGATGTGGGACCCAGTCCTACATCACCCCTGGAGAGTGACCATCTTCCTACTCTCTGGAGGTGATGGCCACCTCCACCCAGGCCCAGGTGATGTTCAGAAATTTCGGAGGTCACTGGGAGCCCCCAAACCTATCCCTAAATCTTATTCCTATCCTTTGAGGATAAAGGGAGAACTTCAGCCAGCCTTCCAAGTTGCCTTTGCACACTTTAGGAGCATGGAGCCCCCAATTCTATTCCCCAAGTTACTTCTTTATCTGGGAATTTGGGGGAATCTGGACATTGAACCCTAGCTCATCCTCCTGCCCTCTGAGAAACACTGCACTTTGGGAGGCCTGACAACCCCCAACTGACCCCAAAGTTCTCCCTATTCAGCATGCCCTACTCTTCAGAAAGGGCAAGAACCGTGTCAGATTCCAGGGCTACTCTACAGTGGGGGTGAACAGAGACAAGATGGGCCCTGGGCCTGGTAGCTATGCAGACCCATGCATGCACATATAAGCACATGTGCACATGTGTAAACACACAGGGGGGAGCGCCAAGCAGCTGGGGATGCTCATACCAAGGGCCACACACTCCTCCCCTCACCCCATGGGGGAGGGGTGATAAATATTTAAGGGGCTTTTAGCTCAGAAGGGGCTGAAGCTGGAGGAGGGAGGGGGATCCACGATGCCTGATTAATGGGGTTACAGGCTTGGATCAATCCATCTGCCCGCTGCTCCCTGCTCCCTCCTCCCCCCTCCTCCCTCTCCCTCCCTCCCTCGGCCTAATGCGCTTTATCAGGAGACGCTTTTCTGACTTGGCAGCGTCGGGTGTTTTAAATAGACCCATTTAGAGCAGGAGTTGGGGAAGAAAGGGGGGGGGGAGGGAGACAGAGATGATTCAGGAGAGAGACAAGCCCGGGAAGAGAGACTGGGAGAGGAGAGACAAAAGGAGATGCAGAGACATGGAGATAAGAGACTGAGGAGACTTCCAGGGACACTGATATGGGAGGTGGGTAATAGGAAGCCAAGGGGAAGCTATGGGGCCAAGGAGCAGAAACTAAAAAGAGAGGAGGGGGTGAGGGAGGGGGAGGGAGAGAGGGAGGAGGGAGGGGAGAGGGAGGGGGAAGGAGAGAGGAGCCACCAGCAGGGGGGGGTGGGGGGGCGGGGACGACCGGGAGAGAGGCTCTCTGCAAGGGCTGAGGGCTAGCCTGGGAGACAGCAGATATCTTTTATTTCCAAAAACAGTTTTTCATCCACTTTGTTAAATTAAAAAGCTGTTTTTAAAGTGGTGCTGGAGGTGCTGCAAAGGGAGGGTAGACAGAACTGCCAAGTCTTCCCTCCTAGCCTCCTCTTGGGGAGGGGCACAGAAGCTGCCTAACCCTTAACCCCCCAGGGGTGTTCTCTACCTCCCCTGCTCTCTGGTATCCTCTGGGATCCAAAGAGATACAGTCAGGGCATCACAGCTACCGTTCGTTGGCAGAAAGACCGTCTGGCCACAGTCCCTCCTGCTGCAAGGAGCCCAGTCTTGCCTGACCACTACTAGCCTTCTCTTCTCCAGTCCCAATTCCAAATAGATAAGGTGTTCCCAATTGTAGGGGAGGATTTTGTGCCCTCACAGCAGTAGCTCACTTTACCAACAAGCCATGAGACTCCTCCCAGGTGTGCCCCCTATAAATATTTATTATCTATTGTTGTGTTAATCTAAACTTCTATCAGATACTCTACCCTAGTCCTTGGGTCTTCTGGGAACAGAGAGATGGGAAGCTTAACTCTCTACAGCCCCCTGAAGCCTCCCTTCCTCCTCTTCAGAACCCCAACTCCATTTTAAGTCTCCTTTATGGCCACATGTTGGCCTGGGA